>NC_059435.1:74705473-75005473 GCF_021028975.2 Sphaerodactylus townsendi | reverse complement strand
AGACACAACAAGAACCATGAGGCCCTCACAACTGATTTCTTAACTGGATTGTAGGTCACTGCAGCGATTCACCTGCTTCTACGGGTTTGTCTTTACCTTGAAATAAATCTTTTAAGTTCTTTATAGTTTCCGTTTCACTTAGAAGAAGAAGAGTTTGGATTTATATCTCACCTTTCTCTCCTGTGAGGAGACTCAAGGTGGCTTACCAGCTCCTTTCCCTTCCTCTCCCCACAACAGAGGGGCTGAGAGGCAGGTGGGGCTGAGAGAGTCCCAAGAGAACTGGGACTAGCCCAAGGTCACCCAGCAGGAATGCAGGAGTGGGGAAACAAACCTGATAAGCCTCCACCATTCAGGTGGAGGAGTGGGGAATCAAACCCAGTTCTTCAGATTAGAATCCACCAACTCTTAACCACTGCACTTCACTGGCTTCGATACTCTGTCGTTCATTTTGTTCTTTGATACTAATCCTATTGCATGGCTTATTGGTTGTGTTATGCCCTGGTCTCCAACTTCATGCCCACGGCACCAGGAGTTTTTAGGAAGAGGGCGGGGCTTTTGTCCAGGAAGGCTTCTGATTGGCCAGAGGACATTTTATTGATTGTACAGCTGTGACGTGATGGTGAAAAGAAAAGCGTATGTTCAGGGTTGCAGGAGCTACAAGCCAGGGGCCACTCGGTCTGACTTCCAGAACAGAACTGATCACATTAAGCAAAAAAAAATATCAATTAAGCCCTACCTTAAAGCCCTATTTACGACTATCATTCTGAGCTCAGATGCAGCCACTGGAGCAAAGCAACCTCAGGGGAAACCTCTATCACAGTTCTGGGGCATCCAGCACAGACTCTAGGATGGGGAACATCCACAAAGGCCTTTGAAGGTCATGATCCGAGAGTCGCAGCGGCCTTTTTACAGCATCTGCTAGAAAAGAAAACAAGAAAGGTTAACGGTTGCTTTCAACCTAGCAGCAGGCTGCTGTGCTTTGCCCTCATGGCTCTCAGCTCGACTCTTGCGATCCCTGGCCCAATCACCTTACAGAGGGTCAGCTCTTCATTGGCAACGCCAGCGTGCTTTGACTGGAGAGCCCTCAGTTCAAATCCGCACTCAGCTATGAACTGGACTGCGGGACCTTAGGGCAACACCCTCTGTCAACCTAGCCTGCCTTACAGGGTTATTGTGAGAAGTTCCCATTATCCTCTGGAGGAGCAAGGGCTCCAGAAAGAGATATATGTATGTATATCTCTGTGCGTATACATATGTACAAGAAAGAGGAGACGCTTATATGTAGGTATACGGGTAGGTATGTGTGTATTCATACAAGAAAAGAGGGACTGTTTTATATATATGTATGTATGAGTGTGTATATACACGCACACTTATACATATAAGAAAGAGGATGCACTTGTATATGTACATATGTACACACCGGCGGACATATATATATATATATATATACACATGGATGTATTCGTGTGTGTGTGTATATGCCTGTACTTATACATGCTCACAAGGTAAAGGAGGTGCTTTATATATATGTTACATATATGCAGACACACACGCGTATATATACATATGTGAATTCGTACAAGAAAGGGGAGCTGCTCTTATATCTATACACACACACACAAATATACATATATACATACGCACATAAATAAGAAGTTCGTCCCCTTTCTTGGGACAAATACCCCTCCCGCAATGGTCTCCCCCTTCCATAATGGTTTGTCCCTCTCACCCTCCTCCTTAACGAAATGGTCCCTTCCCTACCTTGATCTCCCCCCAGCCCGGGGTTGGTTTGACCCACCACGCACCCCCGCCGCTGAGATCCCCAATGGCTCACTCCTTCAAGAGGCTCCTGTCCCCCCGCTAAGTCCCGAGTCCGCTCACGTGACGTGCCCCTTGCTGGCCCAGAGCGCGGCCTGGGCTTCTCATCCAGTGGACGCCGTTCTGGCGTCATCGCCCGGCGACGCCCTCTCCGTAGGCGTGGTCGCGCGGCCATGACGTGGCCCAGCTCCCGGTGTGAGGGGAGGGGTTTGCTGCCGGCGGCAAGGGCTGGCCCGCCCCTGCCCTCCCCGGCGCTGGCCCACATTCCGGGCCGCGGCTCCGACGTCTCCCCTTCATGAGCTGGCGCCGCGCTCTCCTCCGCACATTCGCAGGTGGGTGTTTCGCTTCTCGGGGTCCCCCATCGCCAAACGGTGTCGCACTGAAAGGCTCCCCTCCTGCTTCTGGGGACCTTCACCTGGGTTCCGCCTCCCGGTTTTAGGGGACTCTCCCTGGGAGCGGGGCGCCGCCCTCCGCCTCCATCTGGAGGGCTCTCGAGTCCGACCCGCAGCCCCCCTCCCTTGGTCGCCAGGTGCTTGCCTGGCGCTGTAACCACTGGATCACACTGCCTCTGCTCTGGCAGTCAGGGTAGTGGAGGCGCTTTGGGTGCAAGGTGCACAGGAAAATGCAGAAGAGCCCGGAGGGACCTGGGCAAAATCCACCCCCGGGTGGGCACGCCCTCCCCCCAAATGGGCAGCCTGGGGGCATTCTGCAAAGCCCCAAGTGCCCAGGAGGGAGGAAGCATTCCCTTTATTGTTGATTGAACTGGTTCATTGTCCTCCCCTAAAGGCTCAGGGCGGTTTCCGTCATTCCATAAAACCGTATATAAAGCATGATCAAGACTTAAAATTACACAAAACGTTATCAATACTTTAAAAGTTACCATTTCACGTATCATTCAATTTTAAAGCATGGCAGCAAGGAAAGTCTCGTAGGTTCCGTTTAATTCCATACATGGATCCTTCCTTCTATTAGAATTTCATTCTTTAGTTGGCACTGGATCCCCAAAAAAGGGATCGGGAAAGATAAATTAGAGAGGAAGGAGAAGGGAGGGGGCAATTGATGTATCTGCCCCTGCCACATTCCCGGAGCTGCCTCTACCATATGCCTGGTGGAACAGCTCTGTCTTAACCGACCCTGTGAAAGTGTATTAGATTCTGCTTTCGTTTGCCCTTTTATTCTGGAATGGCTCTTTTGGGAAGACCACTTCAACTCTGCAAATCAAGGGCAAACGTAGTCCACCTTCTTATCTCCACACCTCTCTCCTAAAGTTTGCCCTATCCCAGTGATTGTGAACCTTTTTGAGACTGAGTGCCCAAATTCCAACCCAAAACCCACTTATTTATCCCAAAGTGCCAACACGGCAATTTAAACTGAATACTGAGCTTTTAGTTTAGAAAAAACTGTTGGCTCCAAGGCACGTGTTACTCGGGAGTAAGCTTGGTGAAGCAACCATGCAACACTTTGAACGGGTCATGCCCAGTGGCCCAGGTCAGCCTAGATGTGTGTGTGGTGTGTGTGTGTGATTTTCCGCCCCCCCCCCCCCACATGACGAACTCTGCGAGCGTGCCCACAGAGAGGGCTCTGAGTGCCACCTCTGGCACACGTGCCATAGGTTCGCCACCACTGCCCTATCCCCTGAGCATGCCTTCAAACACTGGCTGGGAAGGGGAGACGTTTTACAGATGGTTCCTTTGCTTTACTTCTGTCAAAAGTGGGAGGGAACTGTGCACCAAATCACCGAACTGTGCGCCGTATCCATTTGTAACTTTTTTGTCAACTTTCATCCTCCTAAAAATCAATATTTTGACAAAACCAAGATGGGTGAATGTGCCAAAGATTTTTGCTGCCAGGTAAATGACAACCCCTGCTGTCTCTTCACCTTCCTGAGCTGCCAGCCCTGGAGCAAAAAAATGGGGCATAGAGTGAAAAGCATTTGAAGTGATGAATGTAGAGGGAAGCTCTTGGGTGCATTGGGGTGCTTCTCTCATACCATCTTTTCAAGCTACAGGAGTCGTCTGTTATGGCAAAATTAAACAGAAGGCCAGAAGCACTGTCAAGACTAACAAAAACTTGGAGTGTTGTGGGGTGTCCGGGTTGTATGGCTGTGGTCCAATAGCATTTTCTCCTGACGTTTCGCCTGCATCTGTGGCTGGCATCTTTCTGAAAATGCCATAAGAACAAGCCAGCTGGATCAGACCAGAGTCCATCTAGTCCAGCTCTCTGCTACTCGCAGTGGCCCACCAGGTGCCTTTGGGAGCTCACGTGCAGGAGGTGAAAGCAAGGGCCTTCTGCGGCTGTTGCTCCCGAGCACCTGGTCTGCTAAGGCATTTGCAATCTCAGATCAAAGAGGATCAATGCCAGCCACAGATGCAAGTGAAACGTCAGGAGAAAAAGCTATTGGAACACAGCCATACAGGCCAGAAACCTCGCAACACTCCAGTGATTCCAGCCGTGAAAGTCTTCGATAACAAAAACTTATTCCTGCATAATTTTTTGTGAGTCAGGCTGAAGGGTAAGAATATCTGCATGTCACCCAGATCATGTCCAGAAGCAAGGTAGTCCCCTGTGCAAGCACCAGGCCATTACTGACCCACGAGGTGGCATCACATCACAACGTTCACTAGGCAGGCTTTGTTTTCAAGGTGGTTTGCCGTTCTTTCCCCAGTAATCTCTGCTGAATCTCAGCAGATTGGGTACTCTTTTTCCCAAACTCGGAAGGATGGAAGTCTGAGTCAACCTTGAACCAGCTACCTGAAACTGACTTCCGTCGGGATCGAACTCAGGTCACGAGCAGAGCTTTTGACTTCAGTAATGCAGCTTACCACTCTGCACTACAGGACTCTAGTCCTCTGGCACTGTAGAGACCAACAAAATTGGGAGGGGGAGGTATGATCTTCAAGAGTCAAATCTGCTTTTGTGAGATCTGACAAACACCCCTCCCGCAATGGACAAAGAGGGCTTTGAGTCTTGAAAGTATATGCTGTGAAAATCTAGTTGATCTGCGAGGTGTTACTGGAGCAGGTTTATCAGCTTTGGGTTGGGAAATACCTGGAGATTTTGGGGCGGAGCCAGGGGAGGGTGAGGTTTGAGGAGGCTAGTGATATCAGCAAGGTATAAAGTCACAGAGTCCACCCTCCAAAGCAGCCATTTTCTCCAGAAGAATTATTCTCTGTAGTCTGGAGAGCAGCTGTAATTCTGGGAGGTCCCTCGGCTCCACCTGAAGGATGTCACCTCTATACTGGACAGCAACATGGCTGTCCTCTGAAATGGTCTGTCACCAATTTGCTGTTCTTATAGATGGGGCCTGCCCTTGGGAGAATGACTAATATTTGTCAGTGAGCAGTAGTGGTTAAGAGCAGGTGCACTCCAATCTGGAGAACCAGGTTTGATTCGCTGCTCTGCCACTAGAGCTGTAGAGGCTTATCTGGTGAACCAGATTAGCCTGTGCACTCCAACACATGCCAGCTGGGTGACCTTGAACGGTATATAAATATGATAGATAGATAGATAGATAGATAGATAGATAGATAGATAGATAGATAGATAGATAGATAGATAGATAGATAGATAGATAGATAGATAGATAGATAGATAGATGGTTAGTTGGTTAGTTGGTTAGTTGGTTAGTTGGTTAGTTAGTCAGTCACAGTTCTTTGGAGCTCTCTCACCCCAGCCCACCTCACAGGCTGTTTGTAAGCCCCTTTGAGTCTCCTTACAGGAGAGAAAGGGGGATATAAATCCAAACTCTTCTTCTTTAATTGGCCCATTCTCTGAACACAGAACAAACTGAAGTCTGCAAAGAAGCTAAACTGCTTTTCCCAGAGGTTGCATCTTTTAAAATAATATACCTGCCTGGTTTGGGGAGGCACGGAGATTCAGGATGCTGCTTGGTACATCTGTAAGCCGTGTTTGGAGTGCTCTCCCGGGATTTTTATATCCACGTGCTTATCCACACGCCTAGTAATTTGAGCAGGATGACTTTTCCATTTCCCTGTGATTCTCCGTTGAACACTGTGTGCCAGCTGCTGAAGCAGGAAATATCCAATTACTGCTGCCCTCCTCTGGGGAATTTATGCGCCACCCTCCCTGGGAGTTCTTTGGGGTTTTTTGAATAAGCCTGTCTTGTAAGCTAGAATAAACTTCCTACTTGGCTGGATGCCCTTGGGAGCTGGTCTAAGGAGCCAGTTTACATCCACAGTATCTTTTTTTACAAAAGATTTTTGATTTGAGCAAAAACTACCAGACAGCCCAGTTGATTCCAGCTGTGAAAGCTTTAGACAGCGCATTAATTAAATAGTTCCGGGGTTCCAGAGAGATGGTTTTAGAATTCTGTGATTATAGTTTTTCAAGGACAGCAAGCCATAATCAAGTCTACTGTGAAATGGTGACCGCTCATTTCTATAGGGCAGTGATGGCGAACCTATGGCACGGGTGCCAGAGGTGGCACTCGGAGCCCTCTCTGTGGGCACACACAAACAGAGTTCATCATGTGGGGGGGAATCGCTCCCCTCCCCCCACGCACATCTAGGCTGGCCTGGGCCGCTGGGCTCGATTATTAGCATTAAACCTAAGACCTAGTTTTGGGGAAGCAGTATAGGTAACCCTGTTAAGCGCTGTTAAACCCCACTGATTTTCATGCAAAGAACTAAAGTGCGATCCTTTACCTGGGAGTAAGCTCGGTTGCTGGTAATGTGGCCTGCTTCTGAGTAAATCCTCCTAGGGTCGTGATTCATCCATTCGAAGAGTTGCAGGGTTGCTTCAAGCAAAGCCAACAACTACCACCAAGCTTACTCCTGAGTAATACACGCCTCAGAGCCAACCATTTTTTTCTTAACTGAAACCTCAGCATTCAGGTTAAATTGCCGTGTTGGCACTTTGCGATAATTAAGTGGGTTTTGGGTTGCTGTTTGGGCACTTGGTCTCGAAAAGGTTCGCCATCACTGCTACAGGGCGTCTTTCCTTGTGAGCTGAAAATAGCAGCCGTCTTCGGAAATCCTGTCTAAACTGCAGAGGGGGGCAGCCGCCCATTACATGCTCTGCGTGCTGAAAGTCAGAGGTTCAGTGTATCTCCATTTTAGTGGATCTTGGGATGCATGAAACTACCTAGGAGCAGCAGTGGCGCAGGAGGTTAAGAGCTCGTGTGTCTAATCTGGAGGAACCGGGTTTGATTCCCAGCTCTGCCGCCTGAGCTGTGGAGGCTTATCTGGGGAATTCAGATTAGCCTGTGCACTCCCACACACGCCAGCTGGGTGACCTTGGGCTAGTCACAGCTTCTCGGAGCTCTCTCAGCCCCACCTACCTCATAGGGTGTTTGTTGTGAGGGGGGAAGGGCAAAGAGATTGTCAGCCCCTTTGAGTCTCCTGCAGGAGAGAAAGGGGGGGATATAAATCCAAACTCTTCTTCTTCTTCTACTGAATGGGACCCCTGTTCCATCAAGGCCATGATTGTCTACTCTGACTGGCGGCTGCTGTCCTGGGACTCTGCCTGCTCCTTTCAACTGGAGGAGCCAGGGGCTGCGTGCCTAGCAAAGGTTCTTCCACAGACCCTGAGATGCATGGGAGAGTGTCCAATCTCATAATACTCAGCTAGCTGGCTTTCAACACTTAGGACAGTGATGGCGAACCTTTTCGAGAGCGAGTGCCCAAACTGCAACCCAAAACCCACTTATTTATCACAAAGGGCCAACACGGCAATTTAACTTGAATACTAAAGTTTTAGCTTAGAAAAAACTGTTGTCTCCGAGGCATGTGTTACTCGGGAGTAAGCTTGGTGGTAGTCGGTGGCTTTGCTTTGAAGCAACCGTGCAACTCTTCCAACGGGTGAATCACAACCCTAGGAGGGTTTACTCAGAACAAGCCCCATTGCCAGCAACCAAGGTTACTCCCAGGTAAAGGATCGTGCTTTTGTTCTTCGCATGAAAATCCATGGGGTTTAACAGCGCTTAATAGGGTTACCTACACGGCTTCCCCAAAACTAGGTCTTACGTTTAATGCTAATAATTGAGCCCAGCAGCCCAGACCAGCCTAGATGTGTGGGGGATGGGGGTGGGAGGCGACTCTGTTTGCGCGTGCCCACAGAGAGGGTTCTGAGTGCCACCTCTGGCACCCGTGCCATAGGTTCGCCACCACTGACTTAGGAATACTTAGGAGTACCCAGTGGGTGTTTTCCTGGTCACCTGTCCACTCCTGCTGTAGAACTTCTGCTGCAAACTGCCCATCTCCTGCGGTCACTTGGCATTAACCTTTCAGCCGGGAAAGCTGGTGCCCCCGTTCTCCTTTGTCTGCCCTTCGGTTCCACACGGCGGAAGGCTGCTCAAGGTGCGCCTACAGGAGAAAGAGATATGGTATAAATAGGAAAGGTGATTAGAAGTGTCTCGGGGAGAAACCTGGCTGCTAATCTTCTTTTCTCTGGATGCAAAGTCTCCACGCTGAGCGGAACCTCTGTTGATCTCTTCCAGCGTTGATCCTCTGGCTTCTTTACCTGTCACTCCAACGTAATTCCTGTTGAATAAGGGAATAGATTTGCCTACCCTCTGAATGCTTCTTATGATTCCTGGTGTGTTGTCCCCCCCCCCCCCCCCCCGGTAATTTTTGCTCTGTGCCTCCCACCCCAGACATAATCTTGGCACAGGTTTGGATTGTGAGTCAGGCAATGCTGAAGTCTACCACATTTGGTGAAATCAAGTAAACACAACGTGAGCTCCTAAAATGCTTCCGGTTCCTGCTGGGCACCATTTAGGCTCATTAAGACTTTTTTATTTTCTTAACTGACTGCTCTTAAAACGTACAGGGCAATATAGCATAGCGGTTAGAGCATTGGCCTAGGATCTCAGAGACCCTGGGCCAGTCACAACCCCTCAGCCTAACCTGATTTAATTTGCAGGGTTGTTGTGAGCTTAAAACAGGCGAGAACAATGAATGCTATTTTGAGTGCCGTTGGAGAGGAAGGCAGGATATAAATGAAGGAAAAATAAAATAAGAATTTAGGTGTCGCAGGTGAGAAACTCAGATATGAATGGCCAAAGGGGGGGCTGGTAAATTTTGGGACCGTGTTTGCAAGCTTGCAGCACCCAGAACTTGGGTTTATTCTGGCTTTTCTTTGATGGGGAATGATAAAGACTAGGTGAAACTAAGCTTGTTATATTGCCCATCAGCTGCTGGCAGGGACTAATGGGATTTGTAGTCCATGAACATCTGGAGAGCCACAGGTTGCAGACCCCTGCCACATAATCCATTTTGAGACCAAGTGAGAGAGACAGGTGAGACCAAGTGAGAAAGAATAAAATAAACCCTTGTTTGTTCAAGAACTGGCACCTCTTTGCAGCCATGAAACCAGTTTGCTGTAGTGGTTAATCGACGATCCGGGAGACCCAAGGCCGGATCCTTGCGGAACGATCGTTCGGCCTGGCCTACCTCACAGGGTTGTTGTCAGGAGAAATCGATGGGGGCAAAATGTGTATGCTGGCCCAAGTTCTTTGAAAGAAGGTGGGCTAAAAACAGAGACCGATTTGGAGATGACGCGCCTGAGACTTTAACGCACCTGGCTCCCCTACTGTGTGCCAGCTGCTGAAGCAGGAAATATTTGTTCAAAAGAGCAAAACTGGATCCTGTTTTGCTCTTTTGAACGACTGCACACTTATCGAGGGGTGCTCCTTTTCTTTGTTTTGAGTTCCAGCTTTGGGTTGTGTTGTTGTTTGCGGAGCCAATGGATACACAAAGGCAGGACAGCCATCTTTTCCAGCGGGTGGGTGGGTGGGTGGGCACAGAGAGAGGCCGGCTGAAGCTTTAAACCGTTAAAGAGAGCAGGAGGGAGGACAGAAAGAACCAGCAAGAGGAGGCGGTGGGGGATTTGTGGGTTGGCTTCTCATTGGCCGTCTCAAGGCGAAGGACCTGGCATTACGGCTTAAGATGCTCGCAAATAGCTCAGCGGCATTTTCCCTGCTCTTGTCTTTCTTCCTTTCGTGAGCAGCTTGTTGCTCGCAAAAATAATAATCAAACTCTCGCATTTTAAAAGGGAGTCCAGAACACAAGAGGTAAGGCTGGGAAAGTTTGGGCGCGGGATTGCGGTAGGGGGCTTCGTGCCCAACGCTAGCCACCATTTGTTGTTCCCCTTGGGGGATTTTTGGATGCTCTGTGCCTTATTAAATGGGACTCTTCCGTAGCCTTAGAGGTGGAGGGAAAGTCTCGGTCAAGTCTCTTCCTTTATTCTTTAACCAAAGTTTATCAAGATGGGCAAAGAGGGCAAATGGAAAATGAAGTTCTGTGTAAGTAAGATTATGACTATTGGGGCAAATAAAAATGAGCCTAACTCTGCATATGAAGGACTGTAAGGACATTTAATGTAAATGGCTTTGAGTTCTTAGCCAAAGAGAAGCGGTATTGAAAAAAACGAAGCAAATAAGATAAATGAAAACCAAATGTGTCTGGACGATGGGAGAGTCTTGCAGACTGAATGGGACCATATTTTTCCTTGGTTCCCTTTCGTTTATCCCCAACCTTGGAGAAAAGCTGTCTTTGTTTCCAAGGTCTTTACTTGGGCGTCTTAGTGGATAGTTCCATGGGAATGTCAACTCAATGCATGGCAGCTGTGAAAAAGGCAAACTCTATGCTGGGGATCATTAGGAAAGGAATTGATAATAAAACTGGGTAAAGCATTGTCATGCCCTTTATATCAGTAAGCACACACACGTGGTGCGACCGCACTCGGAGTACTGTGTTCAGTTCTGGTCGCCACATCTCAAAAAGGATATTGAGGAGATAGAAAAAAGTGCAGAGAAGGGCAACAAGGATGATTGAGGGACTGGAGCACCTTCCCTATGAGGAGAGGCTGCAGCCGCTTGGGGACTCCTCTTTAGTTTGGAGAGGAGGACGGCTGAGGGGGGATATGGATTGAAGCTCTAGGTAAAATTATGCATGGGGTAGAAAATGTTGACAGAGAGAAATTTTTTCTCTCTTTCTCACAATACTAGAACCAGGGGGCATTCATTGAAAATGCTGGGGGTGGGGGGTGGGAATTAGGACTAATAAAATGAAACACTTCTTCATGCAATGTGTGATTGGTGTTTGGAATATGCTGCCACAGGAGGTGGTGATGGCCACTCACCTGGATAGCTTTAAAAAGGGCTTGGACAGATTTATGAAGTCGATCTCTGGCTACCAATCTTGATCCTCTTTGATGTGAGATTGCAAATGCCTTAACAGTCCAGGTGCTCGGGAGCAGCAGCAGCAGCAGCAGGCCATTGCTTTCACATCCTGCATGTGAGCTCCCAAAGGCACCTGGTGGGCCAATGCGAGTAGCAGAGAGCTGGACTAGATGGACTCTGGTCTGATCCAGCAGGCTAGTTCTTATGTTCTTACTCGGTTTGGTTGCTGGACAATTTATCCCATTTCTCTGGACTTCTTGCTTCCAAACCTGTTCTACAGGGCGGGTCCTGTTCTTGTCCTTGATGTGGTTTGTAGTCATGGAAATAGCCTTGAGGGGCTGGTAGGGATTGGTTTGATGGCAGCTCGTGTCGCTGATGCCTGTCTAAAGCCGTGGAAACAGCGATAATTCCCCATTTGCAGTTTCTAGGGACCAGGGACTCTTGAGAAGGGGCAGTTTTCTCTCAGAGGTATTCCAAGTTGTTTCCTTTCCCCTCTGCATTGATGACCTCTCTCACTAGCCCGAGGTCAAAGAGATGGACAGACTTGGAGCAGATCAGGACATTGCAGCGGGAGCTTATGAAAAACATGTTTCCAAGAAAGAAGTAATTTACTTTTCTCCTCTCTGCCTTGCCTTCCTCCCCTCCCCTAGTGATGGTAGGACCAAGACCAGTCGTTCTGAGCGGCCCTTCGGGCGCAGGGAAGAGCACGTTGCTGAAAAGGCTGTTGAAGGATTATGAGAACGTCTTTGGCTTCAGCGTGTCCCGTGAGTGAGTCGGTTTCTACAGTTCTCAGCAGTGGCGTAGCTGCCAGGGGGCGGGGCCGGGGCGGGCCTCTTGCCCCAGGTGCGCACTGTGCATTGCCGTGGCGGGGCGCAATTCCCCCTCACTTCGCCCCTGGTTCTCAGTGTGGTGCCGTCCATGATTTTGAAGAGAGTGCTTTGCCTGGGGGTGAGGGGGGTGGGGTGGAGGTGGTTTGCACTGCCTTCCCCAGAAGAAGACAATTCAGGTTTTTTCCCCTGCGGTTACACCACAGTGTGTGCCTTCTATATTTTCAATGCCAAACTTACCTGGGAGGTACACGGATGGTATATTATTTTAGACCAGGTGGGAGGAATCCTTTTATACCTCCAGGATACCAGGATTGCAGACACTCACTTCTCGCCAGCATGGCCAGTTGGCCATGCTGGCAGGGGCTGATGGGAATTGTAGTCCATAACATCTGGAGTGCCAAAGGTTCGCCACCACAGCACTAGACCACTGTTCCCTAACGAGGTCCCTGTGGGCACCGCGGCACCCAAAATCACTGTCTTTGGTCCCTACCAAGCTTTTCAGACATTGGCAGGACAATTGTAAGGGCTTATCATTGGCTAGCCTCATTCAGATGAAAAGGTTGGGTCCTACTGCAGTAGCCAATGGTAGCATCAGGTAGATTATAGGGTGTCAAACTGTTGGCAGCCTAGATAAAGAGGATTCTCGATAGCTCCTTATCATCCCCCCTGCCAGCATCATGATGCTGGCAGGGGATAATGGGAGCTGTAGTCCATAACATCTGGAGGGGCGCAAGTTTGACACCTGTGAGGTAGACGGTAAGGTTGGTATTTGGTGCCTTTGGTCAGTGTGTGTGGTCTCCTATTTCCCTTCATGCTTCCCTTTTTTTTTAATTCCCTGTTTTTCCCCACCCCTGGTTGCCCTTGGACTTTTCTTCATATCTTTTTTTATTCTCCTTCTGTGAAAGCGAGGAGGGAGGGATTGACTTTGACTCCGCCTCCTCTTGCAGACACACTGCACGCCTGCAGCACGTCATTTCCACTCCGTTCCCAACAAGTAATTGGCCTTCCTGCCTCTCTTTATCTTGTCCCCCCACCCCGCCCCCAAATTTTCCTTAATTGGGGTGGAAAAAACTCTGTCCGTTCTGCCTTTCTGGCCCCTCTTTACCACCTCTTTCCACCTGGGCCCGCTTCTTTACAAAGTCTGCCCTGATTCCAGCTGGGCCTTCCTGTCACTGTTTTGGAGAGAAATCAGTCTTCAGCTGAACAGAGAATAGATCATGGCTGGGAAATGAGAAAGAGAAAAGGTTTCTGATGGGTAGGAGTGCCAGCCATTTCCTCAAGCAGTCAAAGTACCTTTTAAACAAAATGTCCTTATTGCTTTTCAGATACCACAAGGAATCCAAGACCCGGCGAAGTGAATGGGAAAGGTCAGTATCCAAATGAGCCCCCCACAGGAGCAAGTTATAGGGCTGCCAGATGTGGGTTAGGAAAACCCTGGAGATTAAAGGGTGGGGAAGGTAGTGAGAACGGCTATTTCATGCCCTTCATCAAAGTCCCTGGGTGGGGCACAATCCTAAAAAACCATTAGAAAGTCACTAAAACCATCGCAAAATCTCCATTAAAAGCCAACCCCATCCCCCACCCTAATCCCCCCTCCCCCCCACTGAAAGTACACAATTATTTCAACACATTTCAGAAATTTGGCTGAGGCTGAACCAAGAGAGAGCCGGTACAGGCGAGAGCAGAGTACCAAATAAAAGGGAGTAGACCTGTAGAGTGGAGAGACACATATTGGAACATCAATCCCAGATCAAGAACCACGTGTTAGAGGCACTTCTTGTGGCTCACTTTGGAGAGAAGTCAATGCCTCCCTGAGTTCGATTAATATCTCCCTCTTCGCCTCTGTAAGGAGACTCAAGGCGGCTTCCAAAATCCCACCTTCCCCCCGCCCACAACAGACACCTTGTGAGGTAGGTTGGACTGAGAGAGTTCTCTGTAGGCCTTGCCAGACCTGTAGTAAAGTTCAGTCCCTATCCCAGCCAGAGGCTCACAGGGACATATGGGGGTCACATGGGCGTGTGCCAGAGGGTCACGTGGGGGGAAGTGGAGAATCTCCCCCCCCCACACCCCTCCTCTCAGCCCCGCCAGGCCAAAGGAGCAGCCTGGCTGGGCCATCACCAGAGCAGGTAAGTGGGGCACACCGGGGGGAGGGGGGTGCCCAGAGCAGGTGTTGCCCCAGGCGACATTCCCCGCCCCATATGCCTCTGATCTCACACACATCTGGCCCTCCATGAGAAGTAATGGGAGATACCCACAGCTGGGGATGGATACTGTAGTGGATTGAGAAAGGCGGGGTATAAATCCAAACTCTCCTTCCTTCCTTCCTTCCTTCCTTCCTTCCTTCCTTCCTTCCTTCCTTCCTTCCTTCCTTCCTTCCTTCCTTCCTTCCTTCCTTCCTTCCTTCCTTCCTTCCTTCCTTCCTTCCTTCCTTCCTTCCTTCCATCCATCCATCCATCCATCCATCCATCCATCCATCCATCCATCCATCCATCCATCCATCCATCCATCCATCCATCCATCCATCCATCCATCTGTCTATCTATATCCATCCATCCGTCCATTTATCCATCCATCCATCCATCCATCCATCCATCCATCCATCCATCCATCCATCCATCCATCCATCCATCCATCCATCCATCCATCAAATTCCATCAAATTCCATCAAATTTTCATCAATGTAAGCAGGTCCATCACTTTCTTGTGGAAGTTCTCTGGGAAGGGAATGAGGGGTCGGTACTTCCGGTGGTGTCTTGAGAATAAACATAAGGCATCTAATTCACCCGCCCAAGTCCCTCACACACACATAAATATTTAGAGCATCCTTTTTTTCCTTTCTGCTCAGATTACCATTTTGTGACCAGAGAAAAGATGCGGGAGGAGATTGATGCTGGAGGATTTGTGGAAAATGCAGAGTTTTCTGGAAATATGTATGGAACAAGGTATGTACCTTGGTTCAGACAGGATTTTTTGTCTCTTTTTTCACTCGAGGAATGTTTTTACTGATAAGTGTTTAGTGGTTGAGGTAGCAACGGAGTCTGTCTAGTAGGTGTTCCATTCTCCCCAACTTATTTTTCCTCAATTTGTTCCTTTTCCTTTCCTCTGTGATACGTGGTATAATAATTTTAGGGGGTGTCATTTAGGCACCGTTAGCCCACTGGAACAAATGGTGCCGAGCTTGAAGGAAACATTTATGGGTTTTATTGGATCTTTTATTGTTGGAAGCCGCCCTCAGCCTGCAAGAGGAAGGGCAGCCGATAAATTGAATTAAATAAAGTGAATAATAACTCTGTAACCATATGAGTCTACAAACATAACTGGTCAAAAGCTAGAAATCCCATTAAAAACTCCAGTGTTATCATCCTTTAGATGTGGGTTCAGGAGAGATCCCCCCCCCCCCACACACACACATGTGCACTCACAGAGACAAGTTGCATTGGATAGAGTCCGACCTAAACAGATGAACGTGCAGTAGATTTCCTTGCTGCTGCTCACTGGACAAGATAGATCTTTGCATTTTCCTAGGCTGTTAGCTATACAATCCGTTATTGTTCAAATTCCATCAAATTTTCATCATTCCATCTTGAGGACAGAGTTTTATGCCCCCTGGTATGGCTTGGTGAGAAGGATCTTTGCCTTCCTCTGGGTATAGAGCAGAGACCAATGGGGGGTGGTGAGGGAGGGAGGGGGTGAGGGAGGGAGGGAGGGAGGGAGGGAGGGAGGGAGGGAGGGAGGGAGGGAGGAAGGAAGGAAGGAAGGAAGGAAGGAAGGAAGGAAGAAGAAGAGAGGAAGGAAGGGAGGAAAGAGAATTTGGATTTATACCCCGCCTTTCTCAAGGGGGGGTTGGATTTATACCCCCCATTCTCAAAGGGGCTTACAATCTCCTTTCCCTTCTTCCCCCACAACAAACGCCCTGTGAGGTGGGTGGCACTGAGAGAGCTCTGAAGAACTGTGACTAGCCCAAGGTCACCCAACTGGCGTGTGTTGGAGTGCACAAGTTAATCTGGTTCACCAGATAAGCCTCCACAGCTCAAGTGGCAGAGCAGGGAATCAAACCTGGTTCTCCAGATTAGAATGCATCTGCTCTTAATCACTACGCCACAGAAGGAAGCACAGACGGACATTACCTGCACCTTTTGAAAATGGAATGTGGAGGCTTGGGCTGGGGGGAGTATTGGAAGTGAGGCTTGGCATGGGGGAAGGTGGAAAGGTGAGGCTTGGGGTGAGGGTGGGGCAGAAAGGTAACTGGTTGAGGTTTCATCGTCATAACCGCATTACCCCATACGTCCCTACTCGGCCTCTGCGCTCAGCAGAGGCCAACCTGCTGGTGGTCCCATGCCCCTCAATGATGCTGCTGGCCTCCACATGGCCCAGGACTTATACAGCACTGGCCCCGGCCTGGTGGAACACCCTTCCTCCAACTGTCCGGGCCCTGCGGGACCTCGGCGAGTTCCGCAGGGCCTGTAAGACCGTGTTGTTCCACCGGGCCTTTGGAGTGTCCAGCTGCTGATATGGTGCTCCCTCACTGCTCTTGCCCTGGCGCTGTTACATCAGAGCCCCCTCATATTGAGGGGCTCGCCGTCCTCCTTCTTGGGGCAGGTTTTAATTGGGGTCTTGGACGCCTCTTGTTTATTTATTAACTGTTATCCGCTGTTTTATAAGAGTTTTTAAGAGGGCGGAGGGCGGTACCCTGTTTCCCCGAATATAAGACGTCCCCGGAAAATAAGACGTAGTAGAGGTTTTGCTGAAGTGCGAAATATAAGGCATCCCCCAAAAGTAAGACGTAGCAAAGTTTTTGTTTGGAAGCATGTCTGATGAACAGAACACAGAAAAATAAGACATCCCCTGAAAATAAGACATAGCGCATCTTTGGGAGCAAAAATTAATATAAGACACTGTCTTATTTTCGGGGAAACACGGTATATAAGTTTAACCAATATACCGGGGGAGGGCGGTATATAAGTTTAACCAATAAATAAATAAATAAATAAATAAGATGTTTTATTGATGATTAATAGGATGGAGCCTGCGTATTGTATTGTGTACGATTTGCTCCTGCTTAATGTTTTTTTGAATTGTGTTGTTCACCGCCCGGAGCCCTTCGGGGATCGGGCAGTATAGAAATTGAAGATATAAATAAATATAAAAAAAATAAATAACGTTCCATTACTTAGCCATTCATGTTGACATTTTGAGTTGTGTATACTGTATGTACCTTGCGAGCCGCACAGACCTCGGCCTTTGGCTGGGGCAAGTTGGAACGAAGATCGAAATAAAGTACAGTCAACCCCTTCCAAGACCCCACCTGCATCCTTTGAACCTTGACTCCTTTCCTGACGTCTTTCTCCCTCTCAGCAAAGCCGCCATCCAGGCGGTCCAAGCTCAGAACCAGATCTGTATCCTGGATATCGACATGCAGGGCGTGAGGAGCATGAAGAGGACGGACCTCAACCCCATCTACATCTCCATCCAGCCTCCGTCCATTGAGATTTTGGTGAGCACGACTCGGGGCCAGGGGGCGCCTCCTGCCTCCAAACACTCCTCCTTGTGAAACGTTGGCCCACGGGATGCTTTTTTAAAAAAATATATATATTTTTATTAAATATTTGCAATAATAACACACAAAATCATATTGCAGCCTGACAAATAGATCCATTTCCCATAGATTAACAAAGATAGTACTAGAAGAGTACACTTATGTATCTAACATTAATCATTTCTACTCGCTCATCTTTACGGCTCACTATATAACTAGCTTAACCATCTATTTGTCAATAGTTCTACTGTGCTGCTATACTTATTTATTACTAATCTATCCCTATGCTCTAACTGACTTCCCCTAGTCTTTTTTCACTTCTCAGTTTTATTTGGATATCGATAAGCGTTTTCTTCAATACTAACACCCGTGGTCATCAACACATTTCTCATATTCATCCTAGCAAATTCCAGAGAAGATCAAATAATATATATATATATACATTATACTCATGTATAAGTCGAATTTTTCAGCACATTTTTAATGCTGAAAAAGCTCCCCTCGACTTATATGCGGGTCATTAAATTTTTTTGAGTGTTTTTACTTTGCCGGCCAGCAGGGGGTGCAGTTTTTATGCTAGCTAGCGGCACCAAAATTTCAGGGTACCCTCAGAAGACATATATATATATATACACACACACACACACACACACACACACATATACACACATATATATATACATATATATATACAATTATTTGCTGTAGACATTATATTGAATATTTTTCCATTATATATTTATCCCATCTAGCCCAAGTGGGCATTTGATTCTGTTTAGATGTTACAGGATGCTTTTCTTCATGAGCAAGAGAAGAGAGGATCCTCCTCCAAGAGAACTGAAACGTGGAGAAAGATGATGAAGAAGGAGAGCTTTGATTTATATCCCTCCTTTGTCTCCTGTAAGGAGACTCAAAGGGGCTTTCAAACTCCTCGCCCTTCCCCCCTCACAACAAACACCCTGTGAAGTGGGTGGGGCTGAGAGAGCTCCGAAAAGCTGTGACTAGCCCAAGGTCACCCAGGTGGCGTGTGTGGGAGTGCACAGGCTAATCTGGTTCCCCAGATAAGCCTCCACAGCTCAAGTGGCAGAGCGGGGAATCAAACCCGGTTCTCCAGATTAGAGTGCACCTGCTCCTAACCATTAGGCCACACTGCCTCTCAAGATGGAAAGGAGAAAGAACTGAAGTGGAATCGTGTAATTTAAGAGTAGCCCCTTGATTTTACTCCCTTGGGCTCCTGCAAAGCTTTCCAGGAAGTGGGTGTGGCCATTGTAAGCCAGGGCTTGTTATTGGCTGCCCTCACTCAATTGAATAGGTGTTCCATTGGAGAGTCAGCCTGGTGTAGTGGTTAGAAGCGATGGACTCTAATCTGGAGAACCAGGTTCGATTCCCCAAGCCTCCACATGAGTGGCAGACTCTTATCTGGCGAACTGCATTTGTTTCCCCCAACTCCTCCACATGAAGCCTGCTGGGTGACCTTGGCCCAGTCACAGTTCTCTCAGACTACCCCACAAGGTATTTGTTCTGGAAGGAGTTTGTAAGCCACTTTGAGACTCATCATGGTTGAGAAAAGCAAGGTATAAATCCAAACTCTTCATTTTTTGCTTTTAAAAAAATGGTTAAAGGAATCGTATTTGAGTCCTCCTTTTTTCCTTTCCCATAACACCTGTACACGAACTAAAGTTTGTTTAAGGTAGGCCTACGGAGCCCCTGTAACATCAATGTTGACAGAGAGAAATTTTTCTCTCTTTCTCACAATACTAGAACCAGGGGGCATCCATTGAAAATGCTGGGGGGGAAGAATAAGGACTAATAAAAGGACACTCTTCTTCACGCAACGTGTGATTGGTGTTTGGAATATGCTGCCACAGGAGGTGGTGATGGCCACTCACCTGGATAGCTTTAAAAGGAGCTTGGACAGATTTATGGAGGAGAAATCGATCTATGGCTGCCAATCTTGATCCACGTACAAAAACCAAATGTGTGTGTAATGTAATGAGAACCAAGAAACGCGTCACACACTTAAGACGGAGGTTGCACTAAACCAATGTAATATGTATCTAAGTATGGTTTTCTCTTCAACAAATTTTGGCACAACAGTTCATATAGAATAAATTTATAACATCCAAAAATTAGTAGACCATATCCATGGTTCAACAGACTAAGGAATGAATCATATTTTGTATCCAATAATTAATAGACCATAACCATGGTTTAACCAACTAAGAAATAAGATATTTTCAGTATTTTTCTGTATAGGAACAAAAGTCCATGGTTACCAATCTTGATCCTCCTTGATCTGAGATTGCAAATGCCTTAGCAGACCAGGTGCTCGGGAGCAACAGCAGAAGGCCGTTGCTTTCACATCCTGCCTGTGAGCTCCCAAAGGCACCTGGTGGGCCACTGCGAGTAGCAGAGAGCTGGACTAGATGGACTCTGGTCTGATCCAGCTGGCTCGTTCTTATGTTCTTATCATCCCAAGTGCTTTTAAGTTATTAGAGCAGCCTCGAACTGCATTGAAATGTGCTCTGTGATCTGTATTCATTGCATTTGTGGTTCGTGCGTGCCTTAGAATACCCTGCCACAAGGAGGAGTGTTTGGAGGCAGAAGCCGGAGGGACCTGTGGGCCGTTTTCCCAAGCAAAGTGGAGAATGAAGCAATTTATTTTCTTTTTCCATGTGGCATTTAGGAAAAGAGACTACGAGACAGGCAGACGGAAACGGAGGAGAGCTTGCAGAAGCGGCTGAACGCAGCTTCTATAGACATGGAACTTAGTGAGTACTTTGGAGTTTCTGTGTATGTGTGAGAAAGAGAGGGCAAGAGGGGAGGGAGAGGGAGAGAGTCTGGGATTTAGAATATCTTCCCTGTCCCCAGAAATCATCTTAGAAGACCAGAAAGACAGTGTGGTGTAGTGGTTAAAGGTCTGAGTTATTTTCTGAGAGGTCTGAATTCCATTTGCTGGGTGACCTCGAGCTGATCACTTACTCTGCCAGCCTTGCAGGGGTGTTGTGTGGATAAAGTGGGAAGGTGCAAATGAAGTGTCAGACGCCTAGTGGCAATGAGGACATCTGGGGCGGCTTGTGCCGGGTGCCGCCATTGCTGTCACACGTCAAGGGCGGAGGCAGGGGCGTTTCGGGGGCGGGAGGGGACACGCACGCGGGCAGTTCATGCCCTGGGCGCAGTTTCCCCTCCTTTCATCAATGGGAAGGATGCCTCGGAGGAACAGCAGGATAAAAATCTAGCAGGCAGACTTCTCTTGGAGAATGCAAAATAAGTAATCGAGAGGGAAGGGAAGGCAGACACCTTAGCTTAACCAGTGACCAGGCAGGCTAAATCCAAGGCAGGGCAGAGTGTGGAGGCAGCCCTGGGTTCAAATCTTCACTCTGCTATGAAGCTTACTGGGTAACTCTGGGCCAGTCACACAATCTCCCTAAGCTAAGCTATCTTGCAGGGTTGTTTTGAGCATATGTTTGAATCGGTGAGTGTTTGAAAAAGGCCCTCAGAATGGATCTTAAGATCATCTAAATCAGGGGTGTCCGATCGATGACCCTTCAGATTTTCATGGACTACGATTCCCATCAGCCCTTGCCAGCACTACCTTATGGAAACTGTAGTCCATGAATATCTGGAGGGCCAAGGTTGGACATCCCTGATCTAAATGCTGTTTTCTTTGGTGTCTCAATCCGCTAGATAAGGAGTCTCAATCTCAATCTTTGGTGTCTCAATCCGCTAGGTAAGGAGCCTGGCCTTTTCGATTTGATCATCATTAACGACGACGTCGACGTGGCGTATTCCGAGCTGAAGAAGATTCTCGTAGAGGTAAGTTTGCTTACCTGGTGTGCGAGCTTACCTGGTGTGTGAGCTTACCTGGTGTGCGAGCCTCTCTCGAAAGCGACTAGTGCCGGAAGAAAATGAAGGGCAGCAGGTATATTTAGAATATATAATCCTGTCAAGCAGAGTATTGAGCGGAAATGTGGATTGTGCGGCACTTCAAATGAGAATAGTTATCTCTCAAAAGACCAGCCGTTTTTACCTTAGAAGTTCATAAAACATAAGGAGAACTTTACTTTAACTGAGAGAGAAAACACGTACACTATATACATTAGTATCACATAAGCATAAGCATTTTATTATCATTGTGCACGCACAACGAAATTTACAGCAGCATTCCTCGATGCACACCATTTCAGACTCATCCCCCATCCTCCCTTTCCCCTTCCTCCACCCATCCCTACACAGCCCCAAACACATCAACACGAAGCCGCGGAGTTTAGCATAGCCACAGCTCTAGAGTAGAAGCTGTCTCTAAGCCTCTTTGTTCTAGGTTTGATAGACCTGTATCGTCTGCCGGATGGTAACAGTTCAAAAAGAGAGTGTGCTGGATGAGACGGGTCTCTCAGAATATTTTGGGCTTTCTTTAGGCTTCTGGCATTATAGAGTTCTTCCAAGGAGGGGAGAGGGCAGCCGATAATCCTCTGTGCAGTAGTGATCACCCTTTGGAGCGCCTTCCTATCTGCCCCTGTGCAACTGGAGAACCATACACAGATGCAGTAGGTTAAGACACTCTCTATAGCACAGCGGTAAAAGGACACCAGGAGTTTTCCATTCAGTTGTTGTTTCCTTAAAAGTCTCAGATAGTACAGTCTTTGCTGGGCCTTTTTAACCACCGCGGCAGTCTGAACGCCCCAGGTCAAGTCCTCTTTAATCATAACGCCCAGAAATTTAAAACTAGCCACCTGCTCTACTTGATCTCCATTTATAGTCAAGGGCTGAATTTCTGAGCTATTCCTTCTATAGTCCACTATAAGCTCCTTTGTCTTGTTAGTATTAAGAACGAGGTTATTTTCCCTGCACCACATATATAGTAATATGCACATCTTATAGTTCGTTACAGTTTGGCTGCAATGCAGTTCCTTTGTCAGAGCACTTTGGTTGTCTCCGTTGTATGCTGCAGTTGCCAGGATGGATGATGTAGCAATGAGCTATGTGCTCTTTGGCCCCTTCCGCACATGCAGAATAATGCACTTTCAATCCACTTTGCAGCTGGATTTTACTGTGCAGAATAGCAAAATCCACTTGCAAACAATTGTGAAAGTGGATCGAATGTGCATTATTCTGCATGTGCGGAAGGGGTCTTTGGCTGCTTTTTCTGGTTCTGTGGGATGGTGTTTTGGACAACGGGGTCCCTTTTGTCAAGACACTAGAGCCCAGGTGTCAAACTCGTGGCCCTCCAGATGTTATGGACTACAGTTCCCCTCATCCCATGATGCTGGCAGGGGATGAGGGGAACTGTAGTCCATAACATCTGGAGGGCCGCGATTTTGACGCCTATGCACTAGAGCAGTGTTTTTCAACCTTTTTGACGTCATGGTACCCTTGACCTCACTCTTCATATCTCACGGTACCCCTGCCATCCTCTCCCCACCTTCCCCTCCCAGGGTGAAGGGAAGCACGGGGGTGGATGGGTGGTGGCTGCTGACCTTGCGGCAGACCCTGCCCCATGGGCCAGCTCCATGTCCTTGCTGGCGCCGGCGGGAGACACCACAAAAGTGAGGGGGTCAGTAGTATTGCCGTGGTACCCCTGGGACATGCTCATGGCATCGCAAGGTACCACGGAACCCTGGTTGGGAATCTTAAGAAGCAAGCCGTTATTGGCATAGACAGCAGTACAACAATAATAAAAACAGATTAAAAGCATATACAATACAGGATATACATGTTAGGATGAAGGAAATCTACTGGCATTTAGTAATTTCCAGGAGAAAGTCTGCCACTATCATACAGAGAGAAGGATCAGGGTTGTCCAACAAGTAGTGTAATCTAAATAAATCGGGGAGATCGGGTAAATGTAAAGGAGTGAGATTCACATACTTGGATCTGATTTCCTTGAATCTGAGACAGTGAAGTAATTGGTGCGCCCGAGATTCAACTGAGCCGTCGTTACATGGGCACAATCTTTTAGCCTTTTCTTGCTTATTAAATCTGCCATGTAACAAGGCAGAAGGCATAACATTAAACCTGGCGAGCATTATGGCTCTCCTTTGAACAGGGTTTATTAAGCAATACAGGTAGTGTGCCAAGTGGCCCCGTTCAAATGGGAGAGAAAAATACAGGGGGGAGCACGTTTTCTTGGCTGCGGTGATTAGGGTAGAGAACTCTCTATCCAATAGTTGACCTTTTAATTTCCTATAAGCTTCTGAATAGGACAAAGGGCAAAGTGAATCCACCTGGTTGGGAATTGCTGTACTAGAGTGAGTGGATACCTCTCTGCATTGCTGTTGAACGGAGCCTCAAAGCCATTTTTTCCCTCCGCTCTTAGGAAATCCAGAAGGCGCAAGGGTCCAAGAAGTCCTGAGCGGCCGTGGCAATTGAACCTGCAGACCATTCCTGACGTCTTTCGCTGCTTGCTAATCCATCCGGGAAAGAAAACAGACCCACATTCCTCTTAAACCTCGTTCTTCCTCCCCTGCCGTGAAATTATTCCAGGGCACTTTATATTAAAGGAAAAATATCTAACCCAACCTCCGTGCATCTCGATGATTTCTGGCACACGCGTGTTTTGTCTGCCAGTGAGGCAAAGCAGCAGGTGGGCGACTGAACCAATTGCACGGTCCAGGCCTGCATGAAGCTGCCTTTTACTGAATGAACATAAGAACATAAGAACGAGCCTGCTGGATCAGACCAGAGTCCATCTAGTCCAGCTCTCTGCTACTCGCAGTGGCCCACCAGGTGCCTTTGGGAGATCACATGCAGGATGTGGAAGCAAGGGCCTTCTGCTGCTGCTGCTGCTGCTGCTGCGGCTGTTGCTCCCGATCACCTGGTCTGTTAAGGCATTTGCAATCTCAGATCAAAGAGGATCAAGATTGGTAGCCATAAATCGACTTCTCCTCCATAAATCTGTCCAAGCCCCTTTTAAAGCTATCCAGGTTAGTGGCCATCACTACCTCCAGTGGCAGCATATTCCAAACACCAATCACACGTTGCGTGAAGAAGTGTTTCCTTTTACGAGTCCTAATTCTTCCCCCCAGCATTTTCAATGGATGCCCCCTGGTTCTAGTATTGTGAGAAAGAGAGAAACATTTCTCTCTGTCAACATTTTCTACCCCAGGCATAATTTTATGGACTTCCATCATATCCCCCCTCAGCCGTCTCCTCTCCAAACTAAAGAGTCCCAAACGCTGCAGCCTCTCCTCATGAGGAAGGTGCTCCAGTCCCTCAATCACCCTCGTTGCCCTTCTGTGCACTTTTTCTATCTCTTCGATATCCTTTTTGAGATGTGGCGACCAGAACTGGACACAGGACTCCAAGTGCGGTCGCACCACGGCTTTATATAAGGGCATGACAATCCTTGCAGTTTTATTATCAACTCCTCAATTCCTTTTTATTCTCAATTCCTCAATGAAACCCCGTGACCATCCAGGTCAGTATTGCCTCCGCAGGCAGGCAGCTGCTCTGCCGCATCTCAGAAAGAAAGAGGGCCTTCAAGTCAACTACTGCCCCATCCTGTTTAACTGGAGATGCCAGGCATTGAACCTGCGACCATCTTTACGCCAAGCAGATGCTCGACCATTGAACCATGGCTCTTCCCAGGATGTTGCCTTATGCTGAATCGTCAAGGTCAGTATTGCCTGCTCAGATGGGCAGCTGCTCTCCAGGGCGGCAGGCTGAGGTCTTTCGGATCACCCACCGCCTGATTCTTTTAGCACAGGGATCTGCGACCTGTGGTTCTCCAGATGTTCATGGACTGCAATTCCCATCAGCCAATTGGCCATGCTGGCAGGGGCTGATGGGAATTGTAGTCCATGAACATCTGGAGAGCCGCAGGTCGCAGACCCCTGTTTTAGCTGGAGATGCCAGGAATTGGACCCGGGACCGGGTTTGATTCCCCGCTCCTCCACATGAATGGCAGACTCTTATCCGGTGAACTAGATTTGTTTCCCCACTCCTACATGTGAAACCCGCTGGCTGACCTTGGGTCAGTCACAGTTCTCTCAAAACTCTCTCAGCCCCATCTGCCTCACAAGGTGTCTGTTGTGGGGGGAGGAAGGGAAAGTAGTTTGTAAGTCACTTTAAGACTCCTTACGGTTAAGAAAAGCTGAGTATAAATCCAGACTCTTATTCTCTTTGTTTCATCTGCCTGAGACCTGCCTAAATAACAAAATAAATTTAGCAGGTACAGTCTGAGCAACTAACCACACAAACAAAAGTATTGTAACTAGGCTACAAAATAGAGACTTAAGAGTGGCAACTTCATAGCTACATTCATTAGAACAAACTATCAATCGCATCGCGGAAACCATGTTTTACATGCAAGTAGACACCAACATAATTGTGAGGTCAAAACTGTGCCGTCCATAAATGATTTAATAGATGAGCTGTCTGGTTTTTGTGCTCATTTTCGCGGATTAATTCATTTCCCGCTTCATCGGTTTGCGATGTCTTGCTGGCAAACTGTTTGCGATCACCTTCCGTACGTACAAATATGCTGGAAAATCTTATGTTTAATATATTAATGGCGGTTTTTAGATCGGCTAGGAAGGTATCAGAACAATACGAAGCCAGGGCGCCATTGCTGTGGATCAGCGAAAGAACATCTGTTTTGCGTGCCAAAGATCCCAGGTGTGATCCCTGGGCTCTCCCTTTGAAAGAACCGGGCAACAGGTGACATGACGGTGACACATAAAACGAAGCCCCCTCCCCACTTTCCCTCCCTCTCTGCTGGGGTCCGGTTTACATCGAACTTAACAGTGGAATGATAATAGCAAATGGGATCCATGTATTAAATTGGAATCAGAACCTAGAATCATAGGCTCCTTCCGCATGTGCAGAATAATGCACTTTCAAACTGCTTTCAATGCTCTTTGAAGCTGTGCGGAAGAGCAAAATCCACTTGCAAACAGTTGTGAAAGTGGTTTGAAAACACATTATTCTGCATGTGCGGAAGGGGCCATAGAGTTGGAAGAGACCCCCAGGGCCATCCAGTCCAACCCCCTGCCATGCAGGAACACACCATCAAAGCACTCCCGACATATGCTCATCCAGCCTCTCTTTTAAAATCTCCAAAGGAGGAGACTCCACCACACTCCGAGGTAGTGCATTCCACTGTCCAACAGCCCTTTCTGTCAGGAAGTTTTTCCTGATGTTTGGGTAGAATCTGTGAGGAAGGCGGACTCTGTGCTGGGGATCATTAGAAAAGGAATTGAGAATAAAACTGCAAAGATTGTCATGCCCTTATATAAAGCCGTGGTGCGACCGCACTTGGAGTACTGTGTCCAGTTCTGGTCGCCGCATCTCAAAAAGGATATTGAGGAGATAGAAAAAGTGCAGAGAAGGGCAACAAGGATGATTGAGGGACTGGAGCACCTTCCCTATGAGGAGAGGCTGCAGCGTTTGGGACTCTTTAGTTTGGAGAGGAGGCGGCTGAGGGGGGATATGATTGAAGTCTACAAAATTATGCATGGGGTAGAAAATGTTGACAGAGAGAAATTTTTCTCTCTTTCTCACAATACTAGAACCAGGGGGCATCCATTGAAAATGCTGGGGGGAAGAATTAGAACTAATAAAAGGAAACACTTCTTCACGCAACGTGTGATTGGTGTTTGGAATAGGCTGCCGCAGGAGGTGGTGATGGCCACTAACCTGGATAGCTTTAAAAGGGGCGTGGACAGATTTATGGAGGAGAAGTCGATTTATGGCTACCAATCTTGATCCTCCTTGATCTGAGATTGCAAATGCCTTAACAGTCCAGGTGCTCGGGAGCAACAGCCGCAGTATGCCATTGCGTTCACATCCTACATGTGAGCTCCCAAGGGCACCTGGTGGGCCACGGCGAGTAGCAGAGAGCTGGACTAGATGGACTTTGGTCTGATCCAGCTGGCTTGTTCTTATGTTCTTAATCTCTTTTCCTTCACCTTGAACCCATCACTCCTGGTCCTAGTCTCTAGAGCCGCAGAAAACAAGCGTGGAGATTTGAATTCATTTAAATCAGCCAGGTGTTCCTGCACTACCTCTTTTATTTATTCTGTGCTGCATTTCTCCTACTTTATCTTCTGTTTAATTTTTCCCTGGATGAGAACCGGAGCAGCAGTGGCATAGGAGGTTAAGAGCTCGTGTATCTAATCTGGAGGAACCGGGTTTGATTCCCTGCTCTGCCGCCTGAGCTGTGGAGGCTTCTCTGGGGAATTCAGATTAGCCTGTGCACTCCCACACACGCCAGCTGGGTGACCTTGGGCTAGTCACGGCTTCTCGGAGCTCTCTCAGCCCCACCCACCTCACAGGGTGTTTGTTGTGAGGGGGGAAGGGCAAGGAGATTGTAAGCCCCTTTGAGTCTCCTCACAGGAGGGAAAGGGGGGATATAAATCCAAACTCCTCCTCCTCCTCCTCCTCCTCCTCCTCCTCCTCCTCTTCTTCTTCTTCTTCTTCTTCTTCTTCTTTTTGGAAAAGTGTTGAGTGTTCAGCCTTTTCTCCAGCCCCTGTTAGCATTTTGCCATCTTCTCCATGCAGTGACTCTATCCTACCGCAACTCCTGGAAGATTCCATGAGGGCCGTCCCAGAATTGAAAGAAAGGGGTCACCAGATAAAAGCCAGCATTTCCACAAGAGTATTCAATGCAACATTTAGTTATTCCCTCATTTTTCTTTTCTCCTTCTTCCCATCTTACTGCTGGAGAGAATTTTGCTTATTAGGAAGCAACTATGCTATACAGGACTTCAGTAGGTGTTTAAAGGGCTTGTTTTGTTATTTTCTGGTTATCCTGAATATACTAAACAGTATTCCCTTTGATTGCAGAATTATCAGGGAAGAAAAAAGGAGGAGGATTATGTATATACATCAACAAAAGCTGGTGTCAGGACATAACAATAATTCAAAAATTCTGTGATGAAAACTTGGAGTCCTTACTTATTAATTGCAAACCTTTTTATTCCCCTCGAGAGATAAATTCAGTTCTGTTCTTTTTGGTTTATGTTCATCCACAAGCGTCTGTAAAAAAGGCATTAAGAACTCTAGCCGATCAGATTATGGAGGCTGAAGCCAAATACCCTGATTCACTGGTTATTATTTTGGGAGATTTAAACAAAGCAAACTTAAGGGAAGACCTACCAAAATACTTTCAGCATGTCAACTGTCCCACCAGAGGCAAGAATATCTTAGACCACTGCTATACAACACTGAAAGATGCTTATCGGTCTTTACCACGAGCAGCTGTAGGCCATTCTGATCATTGCATGATTCACCTTGTACCTGCTTACAAACAAAGATTTAAAGCCACAAAACCAATAACTAAATCAGTGAGAACTTGGACTGAAGAGGCAAAGTTAAAGCTGCAGGCTTGCCTTGACTGTACAGACTGGAATATTTTTAAAGACACCTCTGCAGATTTGGATGAACTCACAGATACTGTAACATCATATGTCAGCTTCTGTGAAGATCTTTGTATACCAACCAGGAACTTGTGTATATATAGTAACAACAAACCTTGGTTCACAGCTAAACTTAAGCAGTTACGTCGTTCCAAAGAAGAGGCCTACAGAAAGGGTGATAGAATGCTGTATAATCAGGCCAGAAATGTATTAACAAAGGAGATCAGAGCAGCAAAAAGAAACTACTCTGAAAAGCTAAAAAATCAGTTTTCACCAAACGAAACAGCAAACATGTGGAAAACTCTCAAAAATATCACCGGTTACAGCAAACCACCTTCCCAAGCTGAAGGAAATCAGCAATTGGCAGACGACCTGAATGTGTTCTACTGTAGGTTTGAAAACAATCTACAGTCACCTTTCTCCACAACCTCTATCTCTGACGCACCAACAATAGCCAAACTTCCTACAACTGAACCCATTTCATTGGGTTTACAACCCCTGGTGATCTCAGAAAAGGAAGTGCAAGATCTATTTCACAGACAGAAGCCTGGAAAAGCACCAGGCCCAGACAAGATAACACCTTCTTGCTTAAAAGTCTGTGCTGTCCAATTGGCCCCCATTTTCACCCAAATCTTCAACAAATCACTAGAGATGTGCTATGTTCCTTCCTGCTTCAAACACTCCACTATCGTCCCAGTGCCGAAGAAGCCTTCCATCAAGGAACTGAACGACTACAGACCAGTTGCTCTAACATCTGTAGTTATGAAAACTTTTGAAAGGCTAGTGATGTACCATTTGAAAACCATCACGGATCCACTGTTGGACCCCTTGCAATTTGCATACCGAGCAAACAGATCGACAGACGATGCTGTTAATATGGCTTTGCACTATATCCTACAGCATCTTGAATCGCCAAAGACCTATGCAAGGGTCCTCTTTGTTGACTTTAGTTCAGCATTCAATACTATCAGACCGGACATTCTTCTAACCAAACTAAATCAGCTAGCAGTACCTGAGCATATTTGTAAGTGGATCACAAGCTTCCTAACAGATAGGAAACAGCAGGTGAAGCTAGGAAAAATTACATCAGACACCTGTAAAATGAGCACAGGGCCCCCCCAAGGCTGTGTACTTTCACCACTTCTCTTCTCTCTGTATACCAATGACTGCATCTCAAACGATCCATCTGTTAAAATAATTGAAAATTTGGTAGATGATACAACAGTGATTGGTCTCATTCGAGACAACGAAGAAACCAAGTATACAGACGGGAGGCTTGAACAACTAGCCTCGCGGGTGCCACTGGAACACCTAGAACTGAACACACTTAAAATCGTAGAAATGGTGGTAGATTCTAGGAGAAACCCTCCTATCCTACCTCCTCTCACAATACTAGACAAATACAGTATCAAATAGTAGAGACCTTTTAAATTTCTAGGCTCCATCATATCTCATGACCTAAAATGGTCACCTAACATCAAAAATGTCATCAAAAAAGTACAACAAAGAATGTTCTTTCTGCTCTAACTCAGGAAGCTCAAACTGCCCAAGGAGCTGTTGATACAGTTCTACAGAGGAATCATTGAGTCTGTCATCTGCACCTCTATAACTGTGTGTGGTTTGGTTCTGTAAACCCAACAAGATCGACACAGACTTCTAGAGAATAACTAGAACTGTAGAAAAAACAATTGTTGCTAACCTTGCCTTCCATTGAGGGACCTGTATACCGTAATGGGTCAAAAAAAGGGCTGTGAAAATATTTAATGACCCTTCGCATCCTGGACATAACCTGTTTCAACTCTTACCCTCTAAACGTCGCCACAGAGCACTGCACACCAAGACAACTAGACATAAGAACAGTTTTTTCCCGAATGCCATCACTCTGTTAAACAAATAATTCCCTCGATAATGTTAAACTATTTATTATATACTTATTATATATTACTGCACTACTTTTTTCATCATTCCTATTACCCATCTCCTCCCACTTATGACTGTATGACTATAGCCTGTGCTGACATTTTATTTTATTTTATTTTATGATTTTACATTTTATGTTTTCATTACTACTGATTGTTTCCTGATTGCTTACTAGACCTATATGACAATCATTAAGTGCTGTACCTTATGATTCTTGACAAATGTATTTTTCTTTTATGTACACTGAGAGCATATGCACCGGAGACAAATTCCTTGTGTGTCCAATCACACTTGGCCAATAAAGATTCTATTCTATTCTATTCTATTCTGTTCTGTTCTGTTCTGTTCTGTTCTGTTCTGTTCTGTTCTGTTGTTTTGGACCTCTCTGGCAAGCCTCAGCTCATTGTGAGCTTTAGCTGCAAGTGTTCTTGCTGATATATTTTAGATTTAAATGATATTTTTGTAATTGTGGCTGAGAAGCATTTATTACTGTTTTATGTATTTTTTCCTGGTTGTTGTAAACCTCCCTGAGCCTTCTAGGAAAGGGTGGGAAATAAACGAACGACCTCTGCAATAAACCCAGGAGAGACACTGGCTGTCTGAGCAGATAATACTGATGATACCAATACATCCTTCACGTGAGCTCCCAAAGGCACCTGGTGGGCCACTGCGAGTAGCAGAGTGCTGGACTAGATGGACTCTGGTCTGATCCAGCAAGGCTCTTTCTGATGTTCTGATGTTCTCATTTGATTCGATATAAATATTGATTCAAAAAAAAATATTGAATAGCCCAGTGCTGTTCAACATTTTTATCAGTGACTTATAGATAATGGAATTGAAGGCATGCTAATCAAATATGCAGATATTAGGATCAGTAGCTGATACCCCAGAGGACAGAGTCAGAATTCAAAATGACTTGGACAGTTTAGAGAGCTGGGCAAAAACTAACAAAATGAATTTCAGCAGAGATACACCACTTAGGCAGAAAAAATGAAATGCACAGATATAGGATGGGTGACACCTGGTTTGACAACATTTTTAGATTCTGTGCCAAGGTAATTCCTGTGACTGCAAATTTGCAGAATCTGTGGTACATCATCTTGGCTTTGCTGGTGGGGGGGGGCAGGGGGGATTTGAATCCTATTATCTCTCGACCTCATGTAGCCGCTGCTGAAATGTCAACAGGCAATTATCCCCAAGCATCTCTTTACAGCCCTGAGGGCTAGGAGCTTGGATTTTGTGCATGGGCTTTAAAGGTTCTCGGAGAGACGACTTGTGCGCACCTTGCCACGCCGTGAGAGCATTCTCTGTTTCTCCAGGACCGCAGCGGGCAGCGAGAACCAAGGTCGGTTGTGATTCTGCAGGCAGAGAAGGTAACAATACTAAACTGTTCACTTACCGAAAAATAAGCGAGCTCTTTGGATTTGTGACAGTGTGTGAAAGTGCCTAGCAGAAGCTGTTGATGTCTTCCTACCGTGTTTCCCCGAATATAAGACAGTGTCTTATATTAATTTTTGCTCCCAAAGATGCGCTGTGTCTTATTTTCAGGGGATGTCTTATTTTTCTGTGTTCTGGTCGACGGGCATGCTTCCAAACAAAAACTTTGCTACGTCTTACTTTCGGGGAATGCCTTATATTTCGCACTTCATCAAAACCTCTACTACGTCTTATTTTCAGGGGATGTCTTATATTCGGGAAAAACAGGGTACAATTTATAGATACAAAGTTTGACTTGCATTGGAAAGGTACAGACCAATCTGTAGCATACGAAGGACTGGCATTTGCTCTCTTTTAATTGCTTTAAAACCTATGGGTTTCCTACAGGCTTTGTAGATATTGGTGGGCAGGTGACCGATTGGCGTGCAGGTGAGTTTCAGGTCTCGGCCTCTCTGTTCCACTTCCTAGCATCCCTCCCAATTTCTTGGGAGATTCTGCCCAGTGTTCCCGGTGGCGTGCCAGGGCACGCTTGGAAATTGCTTTGGCTAAATAAATTAGACAATACGTTTATTTATAGTTTCTGCAGCCGGGGCAAAAAGATTTGCACATTCATAGTGGCTTGTGCTAATTGGAAATGACAACTTGTGCAGGGGGCGGATGGGGCAGTAAAGAAGGGGCGCCAGCTGGAATCGGCCGCTGACGCTGCATCCGTTCATGATTTGGCACTGGGGGGACGTGGGACCAGATGCTGAGGACCAAAATAGATAAGGGGAGACCTCCGGGAACCGGGTGGCCGAGGTATCGGGCAGATCAGTGCTCCATTTCCGAAGAGAGAGGCGCTGGGGCTCGGGCCTTTAGGGAATTGCGGTTCTCTCTCTGGCAGCCGTTTCTTCCTCATTCCAGCTGCATCTTTGCAGCCAGTGACGAGGAAGATGCCCTCTGCACATGCTCACAGGCATGTTCTTTATCACAGCATTGCCTTTCAAAGCTGAGGCCTCACATTGGAAATGAGCGAAGGGGCCGAATCCTGGATTGGAGCAAGTCCTCCATCTCACACTGTTGTTTAAATCAAAGCCAATGGGGTCTCGATTCTGGAGTTCTAATACTGGGGTGCAGTGTAGCTGGCTGAGTGATACAGCTGCATCACTTTGAGAGGCAGGTACTGTTACTCTACGTTGGCCGTGTCTGCTTTAGTTGGGAGAACTAGCCGGAGCAGAGAACCAGGGCGGGTAACTGGGATAAGTAACCTATGTATACCAGAACAGTCCTAAGTGAACACTCTCAAACAAGCAAGCGGTTGTATAATTGGTTGCTATTACGGTATAAAAATAGTAACCAATGAAGGAGTTTGGATATATACCCCCCCTTTCTCTCCTGTAAGGAGACTCAAGGAGGTTTACAAACTCCTTTCCCTTCCTCTCCCCACAACACTTTGTGAGGTAGGTGGGGCTGAGAGAGTTCAGAGAGAACTGTGACTGGCCCAAGGTCACCCAGCAGGCTTCATGTGGAGGGGCAAGGAAACAAATCCCATTCACCAGGTAAGAGTCCGCTGCTCATGTGGAGGAGCGGGGAATCAAACCTGGTTCTCCAGATTAGAGTCCACTGCTCTTGATCACTACATGCTCTTAACACACACACACACACACACACACTCACTCACTCACTCACTCACTCACTCACTCACTCACTCACTCACTCACTCACTCACTCACTCACTCACTCACTCACTCACTCACTCATTCACTCACAGACCTAAAGAAGAAGAAGAGGAGTTTGGATTTATATCCCCCCTTTCTCTCCTGCAGGAGACTCAAAGGGGCTTACAATCTCCTTGCCCTTCCCCCCTCCTATTTTAGGTCCCGTACCCATTTTTGTGCTGGATAAATTGAGATCAGGGGCGTAACGAGGCAAACCGTAGCCCTGGGCAAAACCTGAGTTGGATGCCTCCCCCCCACCCCCCCATGGGCGGCCACTCCACCACAACCAAAATTTTTTTTGCACCAGGACATTGGTGCTTGCAGGGGGTGCATTTTTTAGAGACTGTCCTGATGGGACCCCCCAAGTTTGGTGCAGTTTGGTTTAGGGTCCAAAGTTATGGACCCTCAAAAGGGTAGCCTCCATCTCCTTAGCAAAGAATGGGGGATGGGGCACCCCCTTTGAGGGTCCATAACTTTGGACCCTCTGAACCAAACTGCACCAAACCTGGGGGGTGCCATCATGACAGTCTCCAGATGATACCCAGAAATTTTGGTGCTGATACATCCAAAAATGCACCCCCTGCAGGAACATCCCAGAAATTTGCCCAAGAATCTTTGTTCTGCATTGAGTTTTCTGCATTGCTGTCAATGGGGGTTGCAGGCTGGGGGGAGGCACATTTCTGAAGGCACAGTCTCAAAACTTTCAGGGTCTCATCAGGAGACTGTCCTAATGATACCCCCCAGGTTTGGTGCAGTTTGGTTCTGGGGGGCAAAAGTTATGGACCCTTAAAACCGTAGCCCCCATCTCCTATTAGCTCCCATTGGAAACAATGGGAGATGGGGTCACCCCTGAACCAAACCTCACCACACTTGGGGGGTAGCATAAGGACAGTCTCCTGATGATACGCTGAAATTTTGGTGCCGCTAGCCTAAAAACTGCGCCCCCTGCAGGCAAAAAATGGAAAACCACTAAAAATACCCAAAAATGAACCCTGCATTTTGTTGCCCACCACAAGGTGGTGCCCTGGGCAGCTGCCCACCTTGCCCAATGGGCATTACGCCCCTGATTGAGATGATGAACGAAAGGCCTCTATCCAAAAAGCAGCCGGGGAGCTTCTGCCGATCGGAGGGGATGGCCAGGAGCCGGCTATGGCAACCATGGGAACGCCACTACCTATTTGAGTTGGTCTTAAATGCTTCCGTGTGAGGCCAGCCAGTGGCAGGCTGGCCTTGGCCAATGGAAAGGCTGGAGCAGTTGCAGAAGAGGAACCCTGGGTAAAATGTAGAGCCCAGGGCCAGCCGGGAACATAAAAAGAAGAGGGTGGCGGAGGGTCAAGGGAGAGTCAGGCCCACTGGAGGCAGCTGAGCACCAGAGAGCTTTGATCACAGCGCTGCATTACAAGTCTGCAGCCCAAGAACTGTTTCCTACGTTCCTGAACCAACAAAAAGGAATAGAGTGCCTGTATGTGCTTAACAAGGTACTTCTAATCTCAGAGCACAATCGTACCCTGGCCTGGACTTCCTTTCCAGCGTGGTGTAGCAGTTAAGATAAGGTGACGAGATTGTCACCTTTTAAAACCGGGACCAGGGTGGGCGTGCAGGCGCAGGAGTGCACTGCCTTTTGGGGCGCTCCCCGGGAGTGCCCCAGAAGGCAGTGCGGGAGTGCGGGAGGCTGCCGCACTGCCTTCTGGGAGCGCCCCAGAAGGCAGTGCGGCAGCCTTCCAAAAATCGGGACAGAAAAAAAAACCCACGGGATGCGGGACAAATGGTTTAAGGTAGGACTGTCCCGCCAAAAGCGGGACGTCTGGTCACCTTGAGTTAAGAGTGGGTGGATTCTAATCTGGAGAACCTGGTTTGGTTCCCCCACTCCTGCACCTGAGGCTTATCTGGTGAACCAGATGTGTTTCCACACTCCTGCATTCCTGCTGGGTGACCTTGGGCTAGTCACAGTTCTCGCTAAACTCTCTCAGCCCCACCTTCCTCACCAGGTGTCTTGTAAGCCACCTTGAGTCTCCTTACAGGAGAGAAAGTGTGGCTCAGGGCTCCAGCCCCACATGCCCCATGGCTAGGCCACTGGCTGGTTGTTCAGGCCACAGCTGCCTAAAACGTTAGGCAGCTCTCTATTCTTCTTACATTCCGTGACTTTTTCAGTGCTCAGCTCCAGGCAAGAAAGGATAGCCCTGCCTGGCCAGCTGCCCTCACTGAGCCTCCATGGAAGCTGATATCTGGCGTTTCCCCTTTACCACCTCAGAAGCCTGTGGAATTCTCTTCTGAGGCGGTGCAGCGTCGAGGCTTAGGATGTCAGGCTAGGAAGGAGAGGCTTGGGTTCAAATCTCCAGTCGGCACCGCAGTTCTTGGGGAGAGTGGACCAGTGGTTCTTTCTCAGCCGAAAAAGCCTCACAGGGTGAGGAGGAGGAGGAGGAGGAGGAGGAAGGGAGGGGAAGAGTTTGGATTTATATCTCTCCTGTATGGAGACTCAAGGCAGCTTACAAACTCCTTTCCCTTCCTCTCCCCATAACACACCTTGTGTGGCAGCTTCTGAGAGAGTTCTAGGAGGGAACTCCATTTCCTATGGTCTGCCCAGCAGGAATGTAGGACTGTGGAAACACCTCTAGCCCACGAAAAGCCTCCTGTCTGGTGTGAGTGGGGACTCCAACCCAAGTTCTCTAGGATTAGAACCCAACGTGTTTTAAACTGGCACTATGACCATACTGTTGAGAGGATAAAATGATGTCATCATCCTCACCTATGAGGAAGAAGGCTATGGCTGAAGAAGAGTTTGGCTTCTGATCAGACCTCCTCTCCTATATATTCCCAAAGGGGCTTACATGGGCCTCCTTGCCCTTCCCCCCTCACAACAAACAGTTCCTGCAGGTAAAATGAGAGATTCCTACAAGCTGCATCTAATTTTCTCCCAAGGCCACCCTAGCTGGCATGCCCAGGAGTGGCGAAAGGCTAATCTGAATTTCAGATAAGCCTCCACAGCTCAGGCAGCAGAGCTGGGAATCAAACCCGGTTCCTCCAGATTAGATACACGAGCTCTTAATCTCCTACGCCACTGCTGCTTCTTCTCCTAGGAAGAAGGTCCTAGAGATGTGATGAATGAATGATCGGAGGTTGCCCAGACCTACCTTAGTCCACTCATGGTGGGATTTGCTGCCAATTGACAGATTTATCTCTGCCTCCCTCCTTGCCCCCGCTGATTCCCCACTTGCTCCTGGAGTCGCTCAGCTGTACAAACTGAGCCCCCAGTAACCATTAGCAATTTCCGACTCTCACACAAAGGGCCTCAGAGTCCTTTCCACTACAATGCTCTTGATTTTATTTTAGTACCAAGCTGCAAGCACGCACCCAGCTGGGACAAAATGCACACATGGGGAGGAGGAGGAGGAAGATGCACTGTGTGAGAGCAGCATCGAACCCCCGAAGTGCTGAGCTCCTGCTGTTTCCATAAAGCTGAGGGCCAAACCAACAACGGGCGCCACCAAACCCTCTGTCTTCTGCGGGGATCCCATGCGACCGTTCACCCAGGTCTGCTTACAGAGACCCTCCTTTTTTCAAAAGCTGCCTTCCAGATGCTCGTCATAATTTTCTGTATGAGAAGAAGAAGAAGAAGAAGAAGAAGAGTTGGATTTATATCCCCCCTTTCTCTCCTGTAAGGAGACTCAAAGGGGCTTACAATCTCCTTTCCCTTCTCTCCCCCCCCCCCACAACAAACACCCTGTAAGATGGGTGGGGCTGAGAGAGCTCGGAAGAGCTGTGACTAGCCCAAGGTCACCCAGTTGGCACTTCTTGGAGTGCACAAGCTAATCTAGTTCACCAGATAAGCCTCTGCAGCTCAAGTGGCAGAGCAGGGAATCAAATCCAGTTCTCCAGATTAGAGTGCACCTGCTCTTAACCACACTACACCACACTGGCTCAGTGGCTAAGAGCAGTGGCTAAGAGCAGATGCACTCTGATCTGGAGGAACCGGGTTTGATTCCCAGCTCTGCCGCCTGAGCTGTGGAGGATTATATAACAGTAATTTTACGTGGCACATTTGCATCAGGAGCAGCAGTGGCGTAGGAGGTTAAGAGCTCATGTATCTAATCTGGAGGAACTGGGTTTGATTCCCCGCTCTGCCGCCTGAGCTGTGGAGGCTTCTCTGGGGAATTCAGAGTAGCCTGTACACTCCCACACATGCCAGCTGGGTGACCTTGGGCTAGTCACAGCTTCTTGGAGCTCTCTCAGCCCCACCTACCTCACAGGGTGTTTGTTGTGAGGGGGGAAGGGCAAGGAGATTGTCAGCCCCTTTGAGTCTCCTGCAGGAGAGAAAGAGGGATATAAATCCAAACTTCTTCTTCTTCTTCTTCTTCTTCTTCTTCTTCTTCTTCTTCTTCTTCTTCTTCTTCTTCTTCTTCTTCTTCTTCTTCTTCTTCTTCTTCTTCTTCTTCTTCTTCTTCTTCTTCTTCTTCTTCTTCTTCTTCTTCTTGCATAATTTCAGAGAGTAGGTATGTTGGTCTGCAATAGAAGGAAGAGGAGGAACTGGTTTTTATACCCCACTTTTCCTTTTGTCTGAACATGGCTTCGAAACCCCTTCCCTTCCTCTCCACGCAGCAGATCCTGGTGGGGCTGAGAGCGTTCCCAAGAACTGTGACTGTCCTAGGGTCACCCAGCAGGCTTCATGCGGACCCCAAAGCACAGGACCCCAAGTGAATAACCAGTGGTTGTATTCTTGCGCGTCAAGTCAGGCAAGAATGCAACAACTGGTTATTCACTCGGGATCCCGGGCTGAGAGAAAAGCGGGCTTGTGAATCTATACGAAACAAATATTGAGCGTGGCCTCGTAACGTACATTACATCAACAGTTCACTTAGGCAGAAAGAACAGATTTCGGCCCATTGTAAGTGACTCTCCAGCAAAACAAAGCGCTTTTGTGCTTTTGTGTATAAACTGGGATTGTATGAGACAATCGAGGAAGCCGTCTTATAGTGGGAGAGCGCATACGTCGCATGTAGATCTCAAGTTCAGTTCCTGCCATTTTCATCAAGAAAAGGGGGAGAAAGACCTCTCTTTCGGTGGTTTCTGATTTGTCGTCGATACTTATTCTTGCTATGGGCCACTCCAAGCCGGTCTCTGGAGAACTGCTCAGCGGAGGCCCCCAAGATAACAGGGTAGAGGTAAGAGGATTATTTTTTGTCGACGCTATGGTTGGGGGCGGGGTGGGGGCACTGTCTCTTGTAGATCATGGGAGCTGTTTGGGGTGTTCTTTGTGCTGTCAGGGCTGGACTTTGGGGTAAAAGACTAGAGCCTCAATTTGTGAGCTCCGCAGGGTCTTCCAAAACAGGGGGTAGCTTGATGTTTTGTGTGCGTGTTGGCAATATGTAAGATATTTTTTGATAGATGCAGAGTGGGTTGGATCTTACAGACCCGTCTCCACTAGCAAAGGCACTTGAATTAGGGAAAGTCTCCTCTTAGCAAAGTGACGCCCCTCTACTAGCAGAACAGATCACGGGATCCAGCCCACCTTTTCTGTTTATCCCTCAAGGCGCCACCAAAACTATTAGATTCGCACCTTAGAGGCCCAGACTGGAATAGCTCATTAGCCCTGATTCAGAGGTGGGATCCAGCAGGTTCTCACAGGTTCCCGAGAGTAGGTTACTAATGATTTGTGTGTGCCGAGAAGGGGTTACTAATGGGTGATTTTGCCACGTGATTTTTGCCTTAGTTACGCCCCTCCTCTCAGCAGTAGCGCGCAGAACTTGAAGCAGTCTAGCAGGAGGTGCACCGGCGTGCGTGGCAGCCTGCGCCTACGCGCAGACTAAGCTCTCCCACCTCCATGACTCCATGCAGCGGCCAAGGCCCTGCCACAGCCCCACCCAGCAATTCCCCGCCCCCAGAATGCCCGGCCACGCATTCCGTCATGCCCCGCCCAGCCCCATGGGCGCTACGCCACAGTTTGAATCCCGCCACCATGGGAACCTGTTACTAAAATTTTTGGATCCCACCTCTGCCCTGATTAGTCCTTTGATGGGAGACCTCCAAGGAAGCCCAAGATCACAACACAGCAGCAGGAAATGGCAAACCACCCCTGTTTGTCTGCCCTGGGTGGCCCAGGGTAACCTGACCTCGGCAGATTTTAGAAGCTAAGCAGGGTCAGCCACGGTTAGTCCTTGGATGGGAGACCTTCAAGGAAGTCCAGGATTGCTACATGGGCAGAGGTGGGATCCAGCAGGTTCTCACCAGTTCCCGAGAGTGGGATTCCATTAGGTCCAAAAATCATAAAGTCCTGTTGTTTCCTATGGGCTGGTTAGCGAAGGTAGAAAACGGGATCATTCTCCCTGTTGGGCTGTTTTGAAAACATGTTTTAGAAATATGGTAAAGTCCCTTGTTTAAGGAAAGTATCCTTCTTTTGATTTCTAGAAACAAAATTAAGTATTTGAAAGTATTAAGTATTTGACAGGCAGTCAATTAGAGGAGAAGTAGTTGTTTCTGTTGGCAGCAGACGATAGGACTTGCTAGAATGAGTTTAAAGTATAGACAGAAAGATACCAGCTGGAAATCAGGAACATTTTTTACAGTAAGAGTTTTTTACAGTAACAGAGAAATTATTAATGCCCCACCCCCGGAATGCCCGGCCACGCCCCCGTCGTGCCCCGCCCAGCCCCATTGGTGCTACGCCACTGTTTGAATCCCACCACCATGGGAACCTGTTACTAAAATTTTTGGATCCCACCACTGTACACGGGGCAGACAAAACCACCTCTGCACATCTCTTGCCATTAAAAGCCTATGAAATGGAACTTTATGGGGTTACCAGAAGTTGGCTGTGACTTGATGGCGCTTTATTATTGTTGCTGTTACTGAGTTCACTTTCAAGGCTCCCTCTGGGTTCTCAATCAGGGGCTGGGACTCTGTGGTTGCTGTTGCAAGCAGGGCTGACTCAAGAAGGAAGTGACATCACGGAATCATAGCACCTTTTCGCCCCTTAAGAGATCAAAAGATTTTCAGTGTATCTGCTTTTAAGAGTCCCTTCATCAGATACAAGTAAGAATAGAGATCTCTTGAGTCTTTATATTCTGATTAGTATGTGGGACAGCTGTTGCAAATAAGGCCCCTTCCGCACATGCAAAATAATGCATTTTCAAACCACTTTCACAACTGTTTGCAAGTGGATTTTGCTATTCCGCACAGCTTCAAAGAGCACTGAAAGCAGTTTGAAAGTGCATTATTCTGCATGTGCGGAATGAGCCTAAGGTCTGTAAAGGATGCAGAGGTGCCATGCATATTGTAATCGGCATGATCAGAGAAGAGTTACTTGGGGGGCAGATCTCTATTCCTACTCAAGTGTGATGAAGGGAGTTTTGACTGGAGTGTTGTGGGGTATCCAGGCTGTATGGCTGTGTTACAGTAGCATTTTCTCCTGACGTTTTCCCTTCATCTGCGGCTGGCATCTTCAGAGGATCCTCTGAAGATGCTAGCCACAGATGCAGGCGAAATTTCAGGAGAAAATGCTACCGGAACACGGCTATACAGCCCAGAAACCCCACAACACTCCATCGATTCTGGCTGTGAAAGCCTTCGACAATACCTTGAACACCTCTATGGAGTTTTGACCCTCCAACTGTATACCCTTGAAATCCTGTTGGAATCTAAGGTGCTGTCTAGACTCAAACCTAACAGTTCTACTGTAGCTAACCCTGGTTGCTCTCTGAAATGACCCAAACTGATTCTTCTGGGTTAGAATTCCCAGCTTGACTTTGGGTATAGCGAGTCCTAGTGGAATGTTTTTTCTTCACAATCTGGAATCGCAGCTGCTGACATAAAGGGGCTTGTATTAAAATGGACTTTTAGAGACATGGAAACCCCCCCCCCCCCAGCCGACATGGAACCCCCCAAAGGGGAAGCAAGAGGTCATCTTGGGCCCGGCTGCCAAGATGGTGGAACAGACTCGCTCACAGCTGGTTCCCCCAAATGATCTCACATTGTGTCCCTGGTGAACGGCCGCTGGCAGCTCACATCCCCGGGGCCAGCAACCGGCTTTGAAGCTCCTCAATGTATTTATAGCAGGAGCGTTTACGAGGCAATAACAAAAATTGTGCCTTTTTGGGGGAGGATTGAATAGCTGCAAAACGCCCCCCCCCCCTTCCCCGGTAAAGTTTTGAATATTGCAAAGACAATCCAAAAGCGTGTATGTGTTGAAAGAAAGGGCACCAATCCACAAAGGGGTGGGGTGGGCCAGGATTACTACCCAGCTGACAAGAAGAAGAAGAAGAAGAAGAAGAAGAGGGAGGAGGAGGAGGAGGAGGAGGAGGAGTAGTTTGGATTTATATCCCCCCTTTCTCTCCTGCGCCTCTGCTGCTCCTTAAGAGCAGGTTAAGTTGTTTTTAGCTGGTGCTACGATGACGTTTCCAGCGCCATTCCCTTTCTTTGGGAATGGGCGGACAAGAAAAGGAAGAGAAGTGTTATCTTTGGCGATCTTTAAAGAGAGGAAAATATCTGGCTGAATGGTTTCAAAAGACCTTTGGGAACTGATCTGCCGGAACAAATGGCTGTTGGTTTTAATGCTTCGGATATTTGCCAAAAGTCTCTTTGAGGGTATGATTGAAAAGGGAGATTTTGAATAAAGTTCAGGAATAAAAGGAGCCCTGTGGCGCAGAGTGGCGGGGGGCGGTGCTGCTGTGAGTTCGATCCTGAGGGAAGTCCATTTCAGGTAGCCGCCTCAAGGTTGAATCTGCCCTCCCATCCTTTGGTACAATGAGTACCCAGCTTGCTGGGGGTAAACTGAAGACAACTGGGGAAGGCTGTGGCAAACCACCCCAGAATCATAGTCTGCCTAGTAATCATTGTGATATGCATCACACCATGGGGTCATAAGAACATAAGAACTAGCCTGCTGGATCAGACCAGAGTCCATCTAGTCCAGCTCTCTGCTACTCGCAGTGGCCCACCAGGTGCCTTTGGGAGCTCACATGCAGGATGTGAAAGCAATGGCCTTCTGCTGCTGCTGCTCCTGAGCACCTGGTCTGCTAAGGCACTTGCAATCTGAGATCAAGGAGGATCAAGATTGGTAGCCATAGATCGACTTCTCCTCCATAAATCTGTCCAAGCCCCTTTTAAAGCTATCCAGGTTAGTGGCCACCACCACCTGCTGTGGCAGCATATTCCAAACACCCATCACACGTTGCGTGAAGAAGTGTTTCCTTTTACTAGTCCTAATTCTTCCCCCCAGCATTTTCAATGAATGCCCCCTGGTTCTAGTATTGTGAGAAAGAGAGAAAAATTTCTCTCTGTCCACATTTTCTACCCCATGCATAATTTTATAGACTTCAATCATATCCCCCCTCAGACGTCTCCTCTCCAAACTAAAGAGTTCCAAATGCTGCAGCCTCTCCTCATAGGGAAGGTGCTCCAGTCCCTCAATCATCATCATTGGCCTTCTCTGCACTTTTTCTCTCTCTTTGATATCCTTTTTGAGATGTGGCGACCAGGGTCAGTAATGACCTGGCACCTGCGCAAGGAACTACCTATACCTAAATGAATTTTTAAAACAGGGGGAATGTGTAGAGGCTATCCCTTTCAGGGGTGTCCAACTCTGGCGCTTCAGATGTTCATGGACTATAATTCTGATGGGAATTGTAGTCCATGGACATCTGAAGCACCAGAGTTGGACACCTCTGCCACATGAAACTGATAGTGTGGACTGGAGAGGAATTGCTGCCCCCCCCCCAACCCCCAGGGTTTGCGCTGTCACAAGTGTGTGTTTTAGTTAATTTTAGATTTATGGGCACCGCAATTCAAGAAGGAAATTGACAAGATGGAACAGGTCCAGAGGAGGGAAACCAAAATGGTCAAAGATCTGGAATCCACGCCCTACGAAGAGAGGCTTAGGAAACTGGGGATGTTTAGCTTGGTGAAGAGAAGGTTAAGAGGTAACATGATAGCCATGTTTAGATATCTGAAGGGATGCCATGTTGAAGAGGGAGCAAGCTTGTTTTCTGTTTTCCAGAGACTAGACCAGGAGTCATGGGTTCGAGGTGCAGGAAAAGAGATGCCACCTAAACATCAGGAAGAACTTCCTGACAGTCAGGGCTGTGGTGGAGTCTCCTCCTTTGAAGGTTTTAAAAGAGAGGCTGGATGGCCATCTGCCAGGAGTGCTTTGATTGTGTGTTCCTGCATGGCAGAGGGTCGGACTTGATGGCCCTTGGGGGTCTCTTCCAACTCTATGATTCTGTGATTCTACTTGCAGAATACCTGAAGATACACGTGAGGAATAATTGCAACATTTTTTTCCTGTAAATAAGAAAACTTGCAAACCATCTGCTTTAGTGTAATTTTATTAGAGGACATCTTTGTAGCCATTGGTGCAGAGTGGTTACTGTTGAGATCTACCTGAAGGATGGCAACCTGGCCCCTAACCACGGTGGTTCAAAAAGGGGCTTGGCCCTGTCAATCATTTGTCATGCCCATCTAATCAGCACTTGGCTGAAGTGTCCTAATTTAAAAAGCTTGTGTGTGTGTGTGTGTGTGTGTGTGTGTGTGTGAGAGAGAGAGAGAGAGAGAGAGAGGCTCATTCCGCACATGCAGAATAATGCACTTTCAAACTGCTTTCAGTGCTCTTCGAAGCTGTGCGGAATGGCAAAATCCACTTGCAAACAGTTGTGAAAGTGGTTTGAAAACGCATTATTATGCGTGTGCGGAAGGGGCCAGAGAGAGAGAGAGAGAGAGAGAGGAGATGTCTGAAACTTTTTTCTGTACTTTTCTAATGTTTGCAGTTCTAGAACAGGGGTCTGCAACCTGCGGCTCTCCAGATGTTCATACTACAATTCAACAATTGGCCCTGGTGGCAGGGGCTGATGGGAATTGTAGTCCATGAACTTCTGGAGAGCCACAGGTTGCAGACCCCTGTTCTAGACGGATTGCATTGCTTATTATCATGCTATTCAATTACGTCACTATGCCATGTATACACTTTGAGTCTCAAGTGCTACGTTGGTGAATAAATAATGAAGAAGAAGAGTTTGGATTTATATCCCACCTTTCTCTCCTGTAAGGAGACTCCAGGTGGCTTCCAAGCTCCTTTCCCTTCCTCTCCCCACAACAGACACCTTGTGAGGCAGGTGGTGCTGAGAGAGTTTAGAGAGAGCTGTGACTGGCTCAAGGAATGTACCGGCTGTACGAATGTACCAGGAGTGCAAAAACACATCTGGTTTACCGGGTAAGCCTCTGCCACTTAGGTGGAGGAGTGAGGGATCAAACCTGGTTCTCCAGATTAGAATCTACCTGCTCTTAACCACTATCCCACGCTGGCTCTCAAGCACAAAAAAATAATTAAGAAAATTTAGAATGAGTGGCTGACCACCACTGTACTCATTTGCCTCACCCCTCCCACCCCATACAGTTTTTCTGGCTACAGCCTTTTGGCAATCCTTTTGGGGAAATAACACTGACCCGCCTTGCAGGGCTGTTGTTCCACATACATGACCTTCCTCCCATTTTCCTCTGTAAGCAAGACACTCATTATGATTATTCACCCAGCGCCTCTGGCAATGTGGACTCCGGTTCACAAACCCGTCCGCTAGAATAAAAACCAATTACGCCTCGAAGGTGCCATAAAACCCCAGTTTATTTTACTGATGCGGACTAAGGCGGCCGTTTCCCCGGAGTCATAAAACCTCCCTGACTCCTCAACGTTCACCCTTTGCTGGGTCGCATCTCGGGAGTTTTAATTTTCAAAACGCCCTTGAAGACGGACGCCTCACTTCAGACCCGCTCTGCTTACATTTGTGTCATGCGGCTGACTCATGCGCTGAATTATGCACAGTTATTCTCCCATTTTTCTCCCCAGTGTAGCTGCAAGACTGTGAACCCCCCCCCCTGAAAACACACTAATGTCTTCTTTAGATGTTAGATGTATCTTTGCAAAGCTTCATTTTCTTGGCACCAGGCCAGTTCGAGGTGGCCTTTAATTCTGAAATGAAACATCCCAAATCGGCTCTCATCGCTCCCCTGCCCACGATGCGTAGCTTGGAGGGGGAAAACTGTTTGTGCAAAAATAAACAGAAATAAACACCTTGGCGCATTTGGGTGCCCGCGTCCCCCTCCGTCGGGTCTTTTGCAAAACAGTCTGCTAGAACAGCACCGGCAACGACACTTGTGAGTCGGCAAAGCGACTCCGAATCCCAGCTTTTCTTTTGCCGCTAGAGTCAGTTCTGGCACAAAGGGAGAAAAAAAAAAGAGAAAGGAAGAAGCGGAGAGGGCTTTATAAGGGCAAAACTTGGGAAACTTTTAAGACCCCAGAGACAGACACAGAGGGGGAGAGAGGGAAGGCTCTGCAAAGCCTACTGGGGCCTGGTTGCCATCTCCAGGTTGGGAGATTCCTGGAGGTTTGGGGGTAGGGCCTGCAGGGGGCGGGGCTTAAGGAGGGGAGGGGCCTCGGCGGGCTATAATTGTTCAGAGCCCACCTTCCCAAAGAGCCCGTTTTCTGCAGGATCTGTCTAGTCTGGGGCATCTGCTGCAGCGGCCGAGGATCTCCAGGCGCCCCCGGGAGATTGTCAACGCGAGTCCTCAGCCGAGGGCGGAAAGGCAGTCGATAGGAAGGGCAGCTTCCCAGCTGCTCCAGCAAAGGGAATCGGGACCCCCTCAAGGGCCTGCGGGACCGCGCCTTCGGGACCCGTCAAGGGGAGCGCGCCTCTGGGCTCGGGAAGCCACCCGCGGACCCCACAGCCGCCCAGCCTGGGATGCGAGTGACCCGGACACGTGTCGGCGAGGGAAGGTGGTCGTCGGAACGGGCCAGGTGAGCGGCGCCGTCCCGTCGGGCTGGAGGGGGGAGGGAGGCGGGGAGGGAGTTGGCGCGGAAAGGGTTCCTCCCCCCCAGGGATCCCCTCTTGCTTTACGTGTTTGGGTGCACGTCTGGATGGGGGCAGGTGAGTGTGCAGGTTGGGGGATGACTGGCAAGTGGAGTTGCCCGTCGGCGGACAGGACTCTTGGGCGCGATCCCGGAGGAGTGAAGCCGGTTCAGCGCCTTCCGTGGGAACGAGCGCCTGGGCAAGGCTGCGGGCGTCGCGGCCCTCGACAGTTGAGCCGTTCGGAGCCCGCGTGCGGGGCACTGCGGAGGGCGCGCTTAGGATCGCAACCCTGGAAGTGCGCAAGCCTGGGCAGGGGGCTCTGACTCCCGAGTAAAGGTGCACGACGCCACCTCTCTGTCACTCTGGCTCAGAGGCGTACCTAGGCAAACTGGAGCCCTGGGCAAAACCTGCGTTTGATGCCCCCCCACCCCCATGGTCCGCCGCCCTCCCCCAGCATGACCAAGCAATGATTTTTTTACACCAGATCGTTTCAAAGTCACCACCACATTATAGACAGAGGCGTACCAGGGGTAAACGGTGCCCGGAGACAAATTGTCTCCAGGATGCCCCCAGCTCCACCCCGATGCCCCAGGCTCCACCCCCACTGCCCTCAACCCTGCCCGTGTCACCATGGACATGGGCAAGGTCTAGGGTGCCCACCTCCCCCTCCAGACTCCCTCTGCCAGCTGGGCTCCCAGGGTGTCCAGGGTGGGGTTGAGGGCACTTGGAGGCAGCAGGAAGTCCTGCTGCCTCGTTTTTGCATGCCTCGACTGGCAGGGAAGGGGTCGAAGAGCGCAAAAATGATGAGGCAGCAGGACTTCCTGGTCACGTGGGGGGCCAATTCTGCGCCCCCCCAGGTGACCAGAAGAGTGGTGCCCGGGGACAAGGGGTACCCCTTGTCCCTAGGTTGATACGCCACTGATTATAGAACACCCCCCAACTCACAAATCTGAACACAGCAATGGGCCATAATTTTTGGGAAACGTTTTCAGAATGCTTTCAAAATGTTTTATTACTGCTATGAAAACATTTTATGGTGTTGTATCCAGTCCCCCCAATTGGGGGAAACAGCATCCCTTTCAATGTTATTTAAACTGGGGACCCCGGATTCTCCCTTTAAGGTGGATTTAAAAGGAGAATCTGGGCTCCCTAGTTTAAACAAGTGATGCAGGAATCCACCCCCAAACAGCATCATTTTCAATGGTGTTTAAACCATGGAGCCCAGATTCTCCTTTCAAATCCACCTTAAAGGGAGAATCTGGGGTCCCCAGTTTAAACCACATTGAAAGTGATGCTGTTTTGGGGTGGATTCTCCCCCACCCTGAACAGCTTCCCTTTCAATGTTAAAACTGGGGACCTCAGATTCTCCCTTTAAATCCATGCTGAAGGGGGTGGATTTAATAATAATAATAATAATAATAATAATAATAATAATAATAATAATAATAATAATAATAATAATAATAATAATAATAATAATAATAAAAAACCACCTCTATTAGGCATTGAGAGAATAAAAGCAAGCAAGCAAGCAAGCATGCATTGGCAGGAAGGGAGTGGATTTAAAAAGAGAATCTGGGGGAATTTAGGGGGTGCCTGTTGTCAGGGGTGCAATTATTAAGATAGCGGCACCAAAATTTCAGAGTATCTTTGTGAGACCCTACTGATGATACCACCCAGGTTTGGTGAAGTTTGGTTCAGGGGGTCCAAAGTTATGGACCCTCAAAGGTGTAGCCCCCATCTCCTATTAGCTCCCATTGGAAACAATGGGGGATGGGGGCACTCCCTTTGGGAGTCCATAACTTTGGACTCCCTAAACCAAACCTCACCAAACCCGGGTCATATCATCAGGAGAGTCTCCCAAAATATCCCTGAAATTTTGGTGCTGCTAGCCTAAAATCTGCGCCCCCTGCAGGCCAGAAACGGAAAAAACACTGAAAATACAAAATCCTTCACAAACGAGCCTGCAATTTTGTCGCCCACCACAAGGTGGCGCCCTGGGCAGCTGCCCACTTTGCCCAATGGGAGGAAAGCCTCTGCTCTGGCTTGCAAGTGGCCGCTCGGTGGCTGCAGCCGCGTGGGATCGTGGCCCTGTCATGCTGCGTGCCATGCGCCCGCGGGGAGCCGGCACATATATGACACACATACACACACACACACAACCCACACACACCCCAGCCCCCAGGGCTCCTGTGACAGACAGCATCTGTCTTGTCCCTGAAGGGCAAATCAGCCTCTGAGCTCTGCCCACTGAAGTGCTGCTCCAGCATCCAGTCACCTTAGATGTTGGAAGGAAATATAGGAGGAGCTGAGTTCGAGTCTTCCACGGATGGAGCTCAGGTCTGGCTCCAATCGAGGGGAGGGCCCCTCTGCCTGGCGGCATATGGATTATTGACGCCCTTCGAATGTGTTTAAAATATATTTGTACGTTGGTTCCTGAACGTATTCTTTTTCTATCGACATCCTGTAAGAAATACTACTGAGAAATAAGGTCAGAACCAGCAATCGCCTGGCATTTGTCGAGAACCGAAGGACTTGGAAACAATTAGAACGAATCCGAGAGCCGACTGTTGTGAATACACCGAATCTGAGTCTGTACTATTCGAGCAAAATGCGTGGTCTGTGGCTGCCAGAACAACAACATTTTGATCTGAGCGATGTCGAACGAGTAGACCCGAAATGCTGACAGGATGCATTGCTTGGAATTTTATGTTTGTTTATGTGCATTTTGCGCACGGATTGCCAGTTTGTGAAATGAACTATTCTCTACAAATCAATGAAATGAGTTGGTTTTGGTACAGTTAGTGTTTTTTGGAATCTCTGTCTCTCAGCGTGGCAGAGCGATTGAGCTGTGTCTCTAGCACAGAAGAGAGTGACCGATGGTTAGGCCTGTTTCTGGACATGGGCAGACCTTGGACCCTTGAGTCCAGCTGTGGGGAAAGGGCTGGCTGGTGTGGGTGGAACTGGGTGCGAGAGAAGATCTGACCTAGTGGCTGGTCAATAAAAGCCTGTTTGTGCCTGAAAGGATTGCCGAAAAGTCTAACCACCCTTGCCGAAAAGTCATAACCGGTTTAAAGTCTTATGCCTCGGTCGGCCAGAGCTGCCGATTGGTTCCTTTAAAACCAGCCTGTACATAAATAAATTATCTTAGTTACTTATGTACTTTATATACAAGTATACTTATATACTTTAACTTTGTGGGGGTGGAATGTTGAGCTGTTTTAATGTTGTCATGTATTTATTTGTTGTGAACCGCCCTGAGCCCCTTGGGGGAGGGCAGTATATAAATTGAACGAATAAATAAACAACAAATAAAATATATTAATCTAGCCCCAGTGACCTCAACCATCTCCTTGTGCCACGAAGCTTGCTTCATGACATTTGAACCCCCAAGCCTGTACACGCAGTACCAGCGGGACACCTGGAGGCCAAGGGGGTGGTATATAGTTCAGAATGAGCGTAGATCCCCAAAACCTTAGGAGGCTGTATGTGCCCCCTCAGTAGGGAAAGAAGTCTTATCACAGCCCCCCCGTATCGATGCCATAAAAGTGCCTTGTTTGGCAGATGCGATTTTTGAGCAGTTGTCATTTCCCTGAAAGCTTTGCAAAGTGGAGGGAGGGAAGAAAATAAATACTTATTGAATTGCTAGACGAACATCATCCGGTTCTGATGAATGAGGTTTTTCTTGCAAAGGCTGTCGGAAAAAGGCTTGCAATTGCCAGAAGGAACCAGACGGAGGCGACAGAGAGCCACCGTGTACACTTCTCCCAGATCTCTGCCAGGGCTGGGATGGAAATGCCCACCTATAGAGACTGATCCAAGTGGGGCTGCCCTATCGCGCTTAGGACCCCCATGGCTTGTTTTGGGGGCCATTAGGAGGAAGGCAGGAGTTTCGCAGGCGCAGGTCTTCTCCCAATACCTGTTCGATGTTGCCCTGTTTGGAAATTCTTAAAAGTAAGAGCAGCCCGTTGCAGACTGGAATGTTATAAGTAGGGATGCCAGCCTGCAGGTGTGATCTGGGGATGCCCTAGAGCACAGGTGTCAAACTCGTGGCCCTCCAGATGTTATGGACTACAGTTCCCATCATCCCCTGCCAATGTGATGCTGGCAGGGGATGCTGGGAACTGTAGTCCATAACATCTGGAGGGCCGCGAGTTTGACACCTATGCCCTAGAGTTATAGCTCACTTCCAGACTACAGAGATCAGTTCTCCTGGCAAAAATGGATGTTTGGAGGGCGGAGTTTCCCCACAAAGATCTGGCAACCCTCCCCCCCCATCCCCACTGGTAGCCAGGGTGATCCTGCAGTCCTTATTGTAAAACAAACAAAAGGAGGGGGGAACTAACCTGAAACAACAGATTTAAGTACCTAAAGGTCAAGGATTAAATGCATATGTAGAGCCAACAAACTAAATTAGGAAAAGAAGAAGAAGAAGAGTTTGGATTTATATCCCCCCTTTCTCTCCTGCAGGAGACTCAAAAGGGCTGACAATCTCCTTGCCCTTCCCCCCTCACAACAAACACCCTGTGAGGTAGGTGGGGCTGAGAGAGCTCCGAGAAACTGTGACTAGCCCAAGGTCACCCAGCTGGCGTGTGTGGGACTGCACAGGCTAATCTGAATTCCCCAGATAAGCCTCCACAGCTCAGGCGGCAGAGCGGGGAATCAAACCCGGTTCCTCCCGATTAGATACACGAGCTCTTAACCTCCTACGCCACTGCTGCTCCCAAAAGAATGTAAATAATAAAAATATGGGGCGTTGTGTGGTTTCTGGGCTGTACGGCTGTGTTCTAGTAGCATTTTCTCCTGAGGTTTTGCTTGCATCTGTGGCGGGCATCTTCAGAGGAAGTGAGCCGTGGCCCAGGAAAAGCTCATACTGGAATAAACGTTTTTGAAGTGCTACCCATGGACTTTGGTTTTGTCTCTCTCTGGGGAGTTCTGGGCTACAGCGTAACCCCCATGCTTTCTCCCTCCCTCATTTTAGCCTCACAACAACCCTGCGAGGTAAGTTACGTTGGGAAGGAGAGGCTAGATCGCCCAGAGAGCTTTACGGCTGAGTGGGGATTCGAACGCTCGGATCCTAGGCCAGAACTTTTAACTGCTGCACCTGCCACGAGAGGACGATGTTGTAGAGCAATCTTACTACTCCCTCCAGGGAAAATAGCTCATCAATAGATGAAGGGCTTCAAAGTAAACATAATACAGTGGGATACATCCCAGAAACAGCCAGGGTACAATCCCGTTTTAAACCCTTCTTTTGACCCCCGAAACATACAGTTTAAGGACACATTTGCTTCATGGGCATTCAGCCTGGTGCATGGCTTTTGCTTCACATGCCGCACAGGCAGTGGTGGGATCCAAAAATTTTAGTAACAGGTTCCCATGGTGGTGGGATTCAAACAGTGGCGTAGCGCCAATGGGGCTGGGCGGGGCACGACGGGGGCGTGGCTGGGAATTCCGGGGGCGGGGCATTAATACTTTCTCTGTTACTGTAAAAAAACTCTTACTGTAAAAAAAAGTTCCTAAATTCCAGCTGGTATCCTTCTGTCCATAATTTAAACGCATTACAGCAAGTCCTATCGTCTACTGCCCACAGAAACAACTACTTCTCCTCTAATTGACTGCCTGTCAAATACTTAATACTTTCAAACACTTAATTTTGTTTCCAGAAATCAAAAGAAGGAGACTTTCCTTAAACAAGGGACTTTTCCATATTTCTAAAACATGTTTTTAAAACAGCCCAACAGGGAGAATGATCCCGTTTTCTACCTTCGCTAACCAGCCACGTAGGAAACAACAGGACTTGATGATTTTTGGACCTAATGGAATTTCTAACGGAAAAGCGGACCCAATTAGTAACCCCCTCTCGGCACACACAAATAATCAGTAACCCACTCTTGGGAACTGGTGAGAACCTGCTGGATCCCACCTCTGCGCACAGGTATGTCCAGGATTGTTGTGACAATTAATGCCCTCCCCCGCACTTATCTCCCAATTCAAGAGCCCCATCGCTGCTGCTTTACAAGGCAATATTTCTTTTTGCAACAGCAGCCTGGCCCTTTCCGCACATACAGAATAATGCACTTTCAATGCACTTTGCAGCTGGATTTTACTGTGCAGAATAGCGAAATCCACTGGAAAATAATTGTGAAAGTGGATTAAAAGTGTCTTTTTCTGCACGTGCGGAAGGGGCCTCTCCTTTCTCTGTAGCCGGGGGGTGGGGGGTGGGGAGCCAAGGCAAAGAGCCAGCAAAGGCATCTTTATCATTTCACTTCTGTGCCCCATTTCCATGCTTCTCTCAAAAAGACCCATCCCATCAAAACTGAAGACAGAACGGGCGAGATGAAAAACATATCCTTTCATAGTGCTAAAACAGCTCAATAAACTGGTTTGCTTTTATTAGGTCATGTTTTATTTGTGAAATGCATCATGTGTATGTTGACAGTGTTGGCGGTTGTTTTGAATTTGCAGTGGACCTCACACTCGGAATGCGTATGGTCATATTTATTCATTATTTATTAATGATTAAATATTTATTTAAATTTATTCCCCGCACTTTACCGTAGTCTCAGGGTGGGTTACAATAGTGGGGGGTGGGTCTCAAGGCAGTGGTGGGATCCAAAAATTTTAGTAACAGGTTCCCTCGTCGGTCCCCCCTCAGAAAAGGGGGCAGAGGCGTACTTAAGCAAACCTGAGCCCTGGGCAAAACCTGAGTTGGATACCCCCCCCTTGGGCAGCCACCCCACCATGACCCCCCAAAAATTTTTTGCACCAGGTCATTTCTAAATCAACATCACATTATAGAAAATGCCCCAACTCACAAATTGGAGCACAGCAATGGTGAAACACACAGATTCTTTGATAGAGACTGGTGAGATAAAAGGTACGACAGGCTGAGAATAAATGAATTGCAGGACCTGAAAGGGATTAACCCAGTTCAGGGAGTTACATTATTAGTCGCAATATGGTCAAAGGCAGGATGCCTCTTGGGGAGGCGAGGGCGTGGAGGTGGAAAAGTGGACCCAATTAGCAACCCCCTCTCGGCACACACAAATAATTAGTAACCCACTCTCGGGAACTGGTGAGAACCTACTGGGGTGAAAAAAGTTGGGAACCGCTGGTGTAGTGGTTAAGGTGTCAGACTAGGACAGGGGTCTGCAACCTGTGGCTCTCCAGATGTTCATGGACTACAATTCCCATCAGCCCCTGCCAGCATGGCCAATTGCTGGCCATGCATTTGCCATAGAAGCTCTCTGGGTGAGCTCATAGAAGGTCTCTGGGTGACCTTGGCTCAGTAACACTCTCTTAGCCTACCCTACCTCACAAAGATGTTGTGAGGATGGAAAGGAGGAGAGGAGATTATTGTAAGCTGCTTGGGGACCCCAATGGGAGAAGGGTGGGGTATAGTGGTTAAGAGCAGGTGGACTCTAATCTGTAGAACTGGGTCCGATTCCTTACTCCTCCACGTGAGTGGTGGACTCTCATCTGGTGAACTAGATTTGTGTCCCTACTCCTCCACATGAAGCCTGCTGGATGATTTTTGGCTAGTCACAGTTCTCTCAGAACTCTCTCAGCCCACCTACCTCACAAGGTGTCTGTTGCGGGGAGAGGAAGGGAAAGGCGTTTGTAAGCTGCCTCGAAGCTCCTTACAGGAGAGAAAGGTGGGATATAAATCCAAACCCTCCTCTCTCTCTCTCCTAAATGCATAAAACAAATTCCTTGCGTTTGTTCAAAACTGCTGCCTTCTAGCAAATGATACTGGACCAATTTCACAATTTCTTTTTGGACATATAATTCGTTTTAAAACATACAATGGAAAGGAAGGACATCAGCTGAGATCTGTATGTGTCTTCACAATAGATGTGTTGTTAGTGCAGTATGCGTCCACTTGGAATCCAGGAATGGAAAAAAAAAATATTCAGAGCATCGAGCAGCCGCTCCGTGACTTCATTCGTCTGGTACATGTCTGCACGACCATAAATATAAATATTGTGGCAGAACAGAGCTATCCGGGATCCAGATTTTAATGCTCCGTCGTAACTGGCAGAGCAGAACGCTGTATGGAACGTCTTCTCCTGTTCTCTTAGAGACTTTTTGTTTCCCTTGCTGAGGAGGCAAAGGAATGTGCAGAATGGACGGTTTAGTTGGTGCCTGGTTTCTCGGTTTGGAGCCAGCATGGTATAGTGGTTAAGAGTAGGTCGACTCTCACCTGGAGAACCGGGCTCGATTCCCCTCTTCTCCACAAGAGCGGTGGACTCTTATCCGGTGAACTGGGTTTGTTTCCCCACTCTTCCACATGAAGCATGCTGGGTGACCTTGGGCTAGCCACAGTTCTTTCAGAACTTGCTCAGCCCCGCTGACGTCACAAGGCGTCTGTTGTGGTGAGAGCAGAGGTGGGATCCAGCAGGTTCTCACAGGTTCCCGAGAGTAGGTTACTAATGATTTGTGTGTGCCGAGAGGGGGTTACTAATGGGTGATTTTGCCACGTGATTTTGGCCTTAGTTACGCCCCTCCTCTCAGCAGTAGCACGCAGAACTTGAAGCAGTCTAGCAGGAGGTGCACCAGCGTGCGTGGCAGCCTGCGCCTGCGTGCATTCATTTCCCGCCCAAGGACCGGTGCAGCGGCTGTGTCCTTGCCACGGCCCCGCCCCTGGAATGCCCCACCCCCGGAATGCCCGGCCACGCCCCCGTCGTGCCCCACCCAGCCCCATTGGCACTACACCACAGTTTGAATCCCACCGCCATAGGAACCTGTTACTAAAATTTTTGGATCCCACCACTGGGTGAGAGAAAACGAAAGGGTTTGTAAGCCCCTTTGAGTCTCCTTACAGGAGAGGCGTTGGATTTTCCAGCCTTGCTTGCATGCAGCAGCACGGAATTCTGGGATAGCTCAGCGAACATTCTGAAGGTGGCAGTTGGAAACCGTTGCTCCCGGACTCCAGCTGAGGAAAGATGTGTTCTGTTCAACCAAAAGCCTCTGACAAAATGTTTAATATTGGAGACCAGTGGTGGCGAACCTGTGGCACTCCAGATGTTCATGGACTACAATTCCCATCAGCCCCTGCCTGCATGGCCAATTGGCAGGGGCTGATGGGGATTGTAGTCCATGAACATCTGGAGTGCCATAGGTTCGCCACCACTGTTGTAAGACTATGCTTGAAATTGTAACCAAACAGTGAACTGTGAATGGACCTTTATATAAGTGATACTTTGTTTATGTACAATAGAACCTCGGTTTTCGTTGGCAATCCGTTCAGATTGCCTCGGCGAAAACGGAAACTGGCGAAAACCGAGGTACGCCGTTTGCGCAGGCGCTATGTAAACGGCGCAGCTAACTTGCGCAAAAGTCGCCCTGGATCCAAGGCGACTGACGAAAACCAAGCTAAGAAACGGCTGGCGACGATCGACAATAACCAAAACCAACAAACTCCGAGATCAACGTAAACCGAGGTTCCACCATATATAGTCCTCTCTCAGTTTAACTAAAGCTCTCCTATGTTTAATGATTTCTGAGGTAAAAAGGCTGGTCTTTAGCCAGTATTTCCCTGGTTTAACTTGACCAATGGTGGACATAATGTTGCCAGTCTCCAAGGAAGTTATCAAAAAGAATATTCTGTATCTTTAAGACTCAAGTACTGTGAAAGACAGTTTCCTTAAATAATTCTTGACAATCACATAGGTATTTTTACTACAGCAATATTTTTTATATGCCCTTACAAAGATATCACATAGTGTTCAGAGATTAGTATTGGTCTTGTTTAATTTGGGGGTTTATTATGAAGTTATTGTATGTAATTGAATTTTCATTTGTTCCCCACTCATTTTCCATTCAGGAAATAGTGTGGGGTTCCACATCAAGAGTCAAAGAGGCAATCAAGCGTTCTGATTGGCTGGCACACGTGTGCATCATTTACACGTGGGAGTTGCAGCCAGCCGAAGGCGGGGCTCCATTTTGATTGGCTGACCCGAAAAGTTCGTTTGGATAAGCTGAATGCATTGTTTTAAGACGTCTGCACATGCTGACGTCACTACCTGTTGCAAATTGCTTGGGCAGAAAAATGAAAGTAAATATCGGTTTCGGTTTACACCGCCGACAACCCTGTGCTCAGCAGCACTTTGCCAAGCTGCAAAACAGTGGAGCTCGAGCAAAAAAGAGCAAAAAAGAGCAATGTTGGCACGTCTTGTTGTGCACACGTCTCAATTTCCAAGCACTTTCTGACGGGAATACCCTCGCTAAACAAAATGACGGTTCCTGTTTCCTGATTGGCCGGAAGCTGCGCGTCAGAGCGAGTCAGCCACGCGTAAACAGCTGAGGTTCCCCACCCCCCTGCGGCACCTGCGGGGTTTTTGAAAATGTTGCTCTTTTCAGAGGAGCTAATTTGCCGCGCGACAAGGAGGTGGGAGAGCAAATTAAAGGGCAGCTCGCAGTGGAAGTGGCTGGTGACGTGGGGAACGTCCATCCTCCTCGTGTCTTTTAAAGAGGTGACCCCGCGGCTTATGGTGAGTGGGGAGTGGCCCTTTATGTTCTATTTTGTAGGAGAGGGACCACGTTGAAAAACATTGAAAAAAGAGAAACAAATCTTTTTGTGTTAATCATTAAGAATTTATTGCAAGGTCTTAACGTTTGTGAGTACGATAATATATGTCCAGTAGTCATTTATTATGTTATAGTAGATAATGTGATTTCTCATTAGAATATTTTGCGCTTATGTTTTTACAGATGGGGCCATAGATGGTGTTCATGAGGCATAACCTAACCCGGGGGTTAGCTAGCCCCATGTATATTGTGTGCTTATCTTATATCCATGTAAAGAGTTTTTTGTTTGTGTTCTATCACTGCAAGGGCATAAAAATTATTTCTGTAGTAAAAAGACTACTGTGAAGGTAGTAATACCTATGTGTTTGTCAAGCACTATTTAAGGAAACTCAGGCTGATTCCGCATGGGCCAAAAACAGCAGTGTGAAAACGGTGTGAAAACAGTGTCAAAGGGTGTCAAAGGATGTCAAAGGGTTTATACTGTTTTCACACCGTTTTCACACCACTATTTTTGGCCCATGCAGAATCAGCCTCAGTTTCACAGTACTTGAGCCTGAAAGGTACAGAATATTATTTTTGATAACTTTCAGGTGCACCTACCCTTTTTCTTTCTTATGGAGTCTCCAAGGGAGGGCTGGCGATCTCCCAAAATTGCAACCAGGCAAAGTCTATCTGGCATCGGCAAATAATGAAAAATGAAGGAGCTATATCCTGTTCCCAGAAATGCCTTTTTCCATGCTCCAAATGCATACAGCACCCTTTGATCTTGCATTTTCCTAGCTAACTAACCTGCGGTTTTGGGGCTGTGAGGTATTCATAGTTGGCATCTCTCGTAGGCGGAGGCGCAGCAAGGGGGGGTAAGCGCCCGGTGCGCACCTGGTGCGTCATGCCCCCCGCCCCCCTTGAAGCTACATGTCTGCTCGTAGGATTACCTGGCAACTGGCATGAACTTCAGGGGCAGGGATGTGGTGGGCACTGTGTTGTATGCAGAGGTGGGATCCAGCAGGCTCTCACCAGTTCCCGAGAGTGGGTTACTAAATATTTGTGTGTGCCGAGAGGGGGTTCCTAATTAGGTCCGCTTTTCCACCTCCACGCCCTCGCCTCCCCGAGAGGCATCCTGCCTTTGAACATGAAGGTTCCATATAGCAATTGCGACTAATAATGTAACTCCCTGAACTGGGTTAATCCCTTTCAGGTACTGCAATTCATGGATTCTCAGCCTTTCGTACCTTTTATCTCACCAGTCTCCATCAAAGAACCTGTGTGTTTCACCATTGCTGTGTTCAGATTTGGGAGTTGGGGCATTTTCTATAATGTGATGATGATTTAGAAATGACCTGGTGCAAAAAAAATTTGGGGGGTCATGGTGGGGTGGCTGCCCATGGGGGGCATCCAACTCAGGTTTTGCCCAGGGCTCAGGTTTGCCTAGGTATGCCTCTGCCCCCTTTGCTGAGGGGGGGCTGGCGAGGGAACCTGTTACTAAAATTTTTGGATCCCACCACTGGTCGTATGCACTGCAAGGCCACTTTTGGGGAACACCTGGAAATGGTGTTGGGTGGCTCTAGGAATCTTTAGAAGTGGTGTGGTATAACCATAGAGTTTTCAGCAATTCCTAGAGCTCCCCAATATCACTCCCAGGTTTCCCACGGGAGAAATGTCGTGTGCACACGATGCAGGGCAAAGGATTTGCACGGTGCACACGAGTGGCACCAGGTATCTCAGGTTTCAGAGGTGATGGGTGGAGCGCTCGCCAGGAATATTGACTGCCGCTGTTCTCAGGGCTTCTCAGGGTAACAGCCGACGATACACCCATGAGGGGACAGCGGAGAGGAGGATATGAATGCCGCACCAAGCAAAACCTTTTGATCCCGAAACATGGGTGCTGTTCCGGGAGCGCACACCCTACCGCCCACGACAATGGGGCCTTTTCAAAGAAGGCCGTGAAAGGGTGCCTCGTTGTGCTTGGTGGCGGGAGCCTGCTGGTACAATTCCCAAAGAATGATGCATTGTCTTCCTTTCTCTCTGTTTGGGTCAGAGGTGAAGCCGCCAGCTCCGTTGTGAGGATCCTCGTGTCCAGAAGGAAGGTCCGCAGGGAAGAGCCACCCATTTTTCCTGTCTGTGAAAGGTATGGGAAACTTTTGTTAACCGCGTGTCTTTCGGCTTGCAAAAAAATGGGCTTTTGCCGCAATGCCTTCCTTTGCGATGTTACTTGGCGATTTGTCAAATGCATTCTTCCCCATTCCGTTTCGTCCTGCTTGCGAGTTGAGTTGACTACTGAGTTGGAATGTGCAAGTGTCTGTCCCAACTCAGACATGAAAGAGTTAACTGTGTGCATGTAAACTAGTTACGGAGGTCACAGTATTATGGCCAGTCTATTGATTAAGCTATTGGTCAGTTTGTCCAGCGTTGCTAGCATGCCACAGGTCATGTAGACAGAAGTTATAAAGCAGTGATGGCGAACCTTTTTGAGACCGAGTGCCCAAATTGCAACCCAAAACCCACTTATTTATCGCAAAGGGCCAACACGGCAATTTAACCTGAATACTGAGGTTTTCGTTTAGACAAAAAAACAGTTGGCTCCGAGGCATGCGTTACTTGGGAGTAAGCTTGGTGGTAGTCGGTAGCTTTGCTTTGAAGCAACCATGCAACTCTTCCAACGGGTGAATCACAATCCTAGGAGGGTTTACTCAGAAGCAAGCCCCATTGCCAGCAACCGAGCTTACTCCCAGGTAAAGGATCATGCTTTAGTTCTTCGCATGAAAACCAGTGGAGTTTAACAGCGCTTAACAGGGTTACCTACACTGCTTCCCCAAAACTAGGTCTTAGGTTTAATGCTAATAATCGAGCCCAGTGGCCCAGGCCAGCCTAAATGTGTGTGTGGGGGGGGGGCACTCTGCACGTGCCCACAAAGAGGGCTCTGATGCCACCACTGGCACCCGTGCCATAGGTTCGCCACCACTGTTATAAAGTCTGTTTCTTTCTTTGAGCCCACCACACCATGATGTAGAAGCCAGTGTGTATAGCCGTGATGTGAAACCATGAGGTAGAACTATGTAACCAAGTATAGTGCTAGAATAGAAAGGTGTTGTTATTTTCTTTCCATGTGACCCTAATAGCTAGTAAAATTCATTTATATAAAAAACAACTGTGATTCTATCTCTTCTGTTTTACTCAGATCTTGCTTCTATGCAATCAGGCTGCCTGGTTTCCCATCCTAGTGTCGTCGCCCCCAAACAGAAAGCTTCCCCTGCTACCAGAGGCAGAGTTGTGTAGTGGTTAGAATATTGCACTAGGTCGGAGGTTCAAATCCCTGCTCAGTCATGGAGTTCTCTGGGCGACCTTAGTCCAACTGTTCTTGTTCAGCCCTTGCAGGGCTGTTGTGAAGGGAGAGTCATCTCCTGGAGTTTGATTCCTCGCTCTGCCACTTGAGCTGCGGAGGATTATCTGGTAAACCAGATTAGTTTGTGCAATCCAACACATGCTGGCTGGGTGACCTTGGACTAGTGACAGTCCTTCAGAGCTCTCTCAGCCCCAACTACCTCTCAGGGTGTTTATAGTGAGGGGGAAAAGGAAAGGGGTTTGTCAGCCCCTTTGAGTATCCTTACCGAAGAGAAAGGGGGGATATAAATCCAACTTTTCTTCTTCTCTTCTTTATCATCATCATCATCATCTCAGCTGCCTCATCATCATCATCATCATCTCAGCTGCCTCAGCTGAGCAGCAGTGGCGTTGGAGGTTAAGAGCTCATGTATCTAATCTGGAGGAACCGGGTTGATTCCCAGCTCTGCCGCCTGAGCTGTGGAGGCTTCTCTGGGGAATTCAGATTAGCCTGTGCACTCCCACACATGCTGGCTGGGTGACCTTGGGCTAGTCACAGTTCTTCGGAGCTCTCTCAGCCCCACCTACCTCTCAGGGTGTTTATTGTGAGGAGGGAAAGGAAAGGAGTTTGTCAGCCCCTTTGAGTCTCCTGCAGGAGAGAAAGGGGGGATATAAATCCAACTCTTCTTCTTTATCATCATCATCATCATCATCATCTCAGATTCCTCATGGATGCTGCCCAGAGTTTCTGGGAGGAAGAGGAGAAATGTGCTAGATGAATAGAGAACTGGGGAAGAATCAAACATGGGCCCTTCCGCTTGGCCAACTGGGCTCTGCTGCCAAGCGATCCCCCAATTTCCAAGGGTGTGGAATTTGTGTAGCCAATGGACCACTTTGTTGACATACCCAAGCACTGATGATCTGGGCTATATCGAGACAATCCATTGCATGGGGTTGTGGTTTTTTTTTGCTTCAACCGTTTTAAACCAGGGCTTCCAGTTGCCCCTTACAAAGGCACGCAGGCTGGCATCTTGGCAGTCCTGTTTATTCAAAGTGGAACTTTGCTCTGAATTTTAATGCATCTCCCCGGGATGTTTTGATGGGCTGTCAGAGCCGTTTGGGCCTGGCCTTTCTCTTGCGCCGTCACACCGAGGCTGCTTCATATTGTGAAGCGCTAAAATCTGACACTTGTTAAGTTTACTGCCGGACCAGATTTGGAGATTGCAGGAGCCAGAAGGGGAGTTCAGATCACATTAAGGATTTTTCCCCCTCCGTGAAAACCAGATTGGATTCCATTTAAGGCTCCCAAGCCCCAACCAGGAGAGACAGCATGGTGTAGCGGTTTATAGCAGCAGACTCTTATCTGGTGAACTGGGTTTGATTCTCAGCTCTTCCACATCAGTAGCAGACTCTTATCTGGTGAACTGGGTTTGATTCTCAGCTCTTCCACATCAGTAGCAGACTCTTATCTGGTGAACTGGGTTTGATTCTCAGCTCTTCCACATCAGTAGCAGACTCTTATCTGGTGAACTGGGTTTGATTCTCAGCTCTTCCACATCAGCAGCAGACTCCCAATCTGGGTGAACTGGGTTTGATTCTCGCCTTCCACGTCATAGGCAGACTCTAATTCAGAACTTGGCTTGATTTCTGCCTTCCACTGCCAGTGGTAGACTCTATAATTCAGGAACTGTTTTGATTCCTTCAACTCTTCCACATCAGTAGCTTAGACTCTTATCTGGTGAACTGGGTTTGATTCTCAGCTCTTCTTCACATCAGTGGCAGACTCTTATCTTGGTGAAACTGGGTTTGGAATTCTCAGCTCCTTCCCACATCAGTGAAAGCAGACTTCTTATCCTGGTGAACTGGGTTTGATTTCTCAGCTCTTCCACATCAGTGGCATGACTCTTATCTGGTGAACTGGGTTTGATTCCTCATGCCTCTTTCCCCACATCAGTAGCAGACTCTTATCTGGTGAACTGGGTTTGATTCTCAGCTCTTCCACATCAGTAGCAGACTCTTATCTGGTGAACTGGGTTTGATTCTCAGCTCTTCCACATCAGTGGCAGACTCTTATCTGGTGAACTGGGTTTGATTCTCAGCTCTTCCACATCAGTGGCAGACTCTTATCTGGTGAACTGGGTTTGATTCTCAGCTCTTCCACATCAGTAGCAGACTCTTATCTGGTGAACTGGGTTTGATTCTCAGCTCTTCCACATCAGTGGCAGACTCTTATCTGGTGAACTGGGTTTGATTCTCAGCTCTTCCACATCAGTGGCAGACTCTTACCTGGTGAACTGGGTTTGATTCTCCAGCTCTTCCACATCAGTAGCAGACTCTTATCTGGTGAGCTGGGTTCTGATTCCTCAGCTCTCTCCACATCAGTGGCAGACCTATCTGGTGAACTCCACTTTCAGCCTTCCACGTCAGTGGCAGACCTCATCTGGTGAACTGGGTTTGATTCTCAGCCTTCCAATAATTCAGTGGCAGACTCCATTCATGAACTGGGTTTGATTCTCTCAGGTCTCCATATCAGTGGCAGACCTACCCAGGAACTGGCTTGACTGCCTTCCACATCAGTGGCAGACTCTTATCTGGTGAACTGGGTTTGATTCTCAGCTCTTCCACATGAGTAGCAGACTCTTATCTGGTGAACTGGGTTTGATTCTCAGCTCTTCCACATGAGTGACAGACTCTAATCTGGTGAACTGGATTTGTTTCCCCAGTCCTGCACATGAAGCCTGCTGGGCGACCTTGGGCCAGTCTTAGTTCTCTCAGGACTTTCTCAGCCCCACCTTCCTCACAGGATGTCTATTGTGGGGAGAGGAAGGGAAAGGAGCTTGTAAGCCCCTTTGAGTCGCCTTACAGGAGAGAAAGATGGGGTATGAATCCAAACTCCTCTTTTTCTTCTTCTTCTATGCCCACAGCTCCCGTTTGCTGCCACTTCTCAGAGCTTCAATAGGAAACAAACCAACCAACCATTGGTTCTATGGTGGGATGTTACTTGCTGGGAAACCAGCCCACTCTAGGAATTGCCGTCAACTCTGTAGTTTAACCAGCAACTGTGCATTCCAGTGATTCCTAGAGAGGCATGACATTGCTTCCAGGTTTTTGTTCCAGATATCATCCTGAAGCTGATGCCCCCCCCCCCCACCCCCTTCCCAGTGTTCTACCTCTCCTGTCTCCTCCTGGTTGCCTGTCAAACCAAGCTTCACTACTGAAGAAAATGTCTCTTTAACTCTCTTGTTTTAAATTTTTTAAATTTCATAGCATTCTTCAGTATCTGTTGACAAAAGACGACTGCATCATTTTACTCACGATGTGGGATGCTAAAAATGTCAGCCACTCAAGTCAAATGTAGTAGCAAGGACTGGACAACAAATAATGTACTGTCTGTCTCCAGGAGTTGCACCATTTTACACCATTTTTATGGGAACTAAAAGACCACCTACTTTTAATATAAACAAACATAGGGCAGCCTAAGACCCATATATACTTTAATAACGATGTTTGCCTTTGGTACACAGAGCCTTTATCTGGTGTGAGCCTCCAAGAATCTCATGCATCCGTGAGAGTTTCCTTGTGCCAGAAGAGCATGCTGCCATTTGTGGAACAGCTCTGTCGGATCCAGATGCCTGTTTCAGCTGTTGCAGATCTGACTGCCTGTTTTAGTTGCTGTAGATCTGACTACCTGTTTTAGCCGTTGCAGACCAACTGCCTGTTTTAGCTGTTGCAAATCTGACCGTCGTTTTAGCTGTTGCAGACCAACTGCCTGTTCCAGCTGTTGCAGATCTGACTGCCTGTTTTAGTTGCTGTAGATCCGACTGCCTGCTTTAGCTGTTGCAGATCTGACTGCCTGTTTTAGTTGCTGTAGATCCGACTGCCTGCTTTAGCCGTTGCAGGCAAACTGCCTGTATTGGCTGTTGTGGGACCAGCTGCCTGTATTGGCTGTTGCAGATCAACTGCCTGTTTTAGCTGTTGCAAATCTGATTGTCTGTTTTAGCTGTTGCAGATCAACTGCCTGTTTCAACTGTTGCAAATCTGATTGCCTGTTTTTGCTGTTGCAGATCTGACCGTCGTTTTAGCTGTTGCAGACCAACTGCCTGTTTCAGCTGTTGCAGATCTGACTGCCTGTTTTAGTTGCTGTAGATCTGACTGCCTGTTTTTGCTGTTGCAAATCTGATTGCCTGTTTTAGCTGTTACAGACCAACTGCCTGTTTCAGCTGTTGCAGATCTGACTGCCTGTTTTAGTTGCTGTAGATCCAACTGCCTGTTTTAGCTGTTGCAGACCAGTTGCCTGTATTGGCTGTTGCAGGCCCAACTGCCTGGATCGGCTATTGTGGGTCCAGCTGTCTGGATCAACTGCTGCGGTTCCAATAGCCTGTATTGACTATTGTGGATAGCTGTTCAAAAGAGTTACCGGGTTAAAGATGAAAGTGTGTGAGTGTGGTGCATTGAAACCATTGCAAGCATGTAATGTGCAATGGTGTGTCAGGTTTGCCTTAGAGAGAGCTATGGCCATGAGTGTCACATGCTCTTCACCAAACTAAACATCTCTAGCTCCCTAAGCCTCTCTTCGTAGGTCATGGATTCCAGACCTTTGACCATTTTGGTCGCCCTCCTCTGGACCCGTTCCAGCTTGTCAATGTCCTTCCTGAATTGCAGTGCCCAGAACTGTACACAATATTCCAGGTGAGGTCTAACCAATGCAGAATAGAGAGGTACAACGACATCCCTCAATCTAGACACTATACTCCTATTGATATAACCCAGAATCACATTGGCTTTCTTGGCCGCCGCATAACACTGCTGACTCATGTTCAGTCTGTGGTCTACTAAGACTCCCAGATCCCTTTTACATGCATCACTGCCAAGCCAGGTGTCACTCATCCTATATCTGTGTATTTCATTTTTTTCTGCCTAAGTGCAGTATCTTACATTTATCTCTGTTGAAATTCATTTTGTTTGTTTTGGTCCGGCTCTCTAATCTGTCCAGATCGTTTTGTATTCTGACTCTGTCCTCTGTGGTCTTAGCTCCCCCTCCTAATTTGGTGTCATCTGCCTGCCTTGAGTGGGATGTTGGTAAGCTTGGTGAGTTCCGCAGGGCCTGTAAGATGGAGCTATTCCACCGGGCTTTTGGAGGGGCCAGCCGTGGTCCTACTGCCCCCCACTGAATCTGAGGCTGCCTGTCTCCATCTTCTTTATTCTGGTTGGGCCTGATCCACTGATAACATTGCGGGCCCTACCATTTCCTCCCTTCCTTAGCCTTGGTTCAGGCGCCTGTTTAAACAATTTTGTTTTAACATACTTTTGCTGTTTTAATTTATTGCTGCATAGGTTTTAAGGGATTTAAGTTTTTATGCTGTTGATTTGCTGTTCGTTAAAACAGCCATGTTGTGAGCCGCCTCGAGCCCTTCGGGGATGAGGTGGCCTATAAGTTTAATTGATAGATAGATAGATAGATAGATAGATAGATAGATAGATAGATAGATAGATAGATAGATAGATAGATAGATAGATAGATAGATAGATAGATAGATAGATAGATAGATAGATAGATAGATAGATAGATAGATAGATAGATAGATAGATAGATAGATAGATAGATAGATAGATAGATAAAAGCATGCAGAAGAGGGCTTTATCAGTATAGGCCTCCAGATTTTGCAGTTTTCAGCCCCAAGAGTTAGGGTTAACTCCTTCATTATTGGCCTTCTGGAGGATGGAGAAGACTGGTCTTTTTCGGAAGGGCTTTGGGTGAGGATTTCCCCAGATTTTAATTGTTTTCACGCTTGGTTCTGGGTTCTTTTCTCTCTTTTTTTCTCTTTCCCTTTGGTGCTATTGTTTTAAAGGTTTTACCGGCAAACTCTCGGTTCTGATTTGTTGAGACTGGTGTTTCGTGTGGATTTTATCTGGCATGGACGTTTTATTGTTTCGAGCCAGCTGTTAATGGTTGTGGTTTTATTGTCTGCCTGTTTTCAATTTTGGGTTTCTTTTTCGTCTGTCTAGAAAGCTGCTCTGGATTCTTTGTTACCAGGTCAGGGTATGACTCCAGAAAAAAAAACTTTAATCGATAAAAGTAAACAAGTACGCCATGCAGACGTTTTTGAAAAGATCTGACATGGCATACCACCAAGAGGAAAATTCTGCTCTTGCAGGTCATATTTGTACATGAGAAAAAGCAACAAAAACCTTTTGTCTGTTTGATCATAAGCAAGCAAAGAAAATTGGGGGAAAGGAGGTAACCTTGGCGTAGGATTGTTCGGTCTGTTCCTTTGAGAATGAAGTCAGAACAAGTTTGATTGAAGCAGCTACATAGCCCTAACATTCACTTTTTTCAGAGTCTAGTGGCTCTTTATTGAAATTTCATTCCATTAGTATATTCTGGGGTCTAAAAGAGTCAACATGGTATAGTGGTTAAGGTTAGGCTGATCAGACGTCCCGCTTTTGGCGGGACAGTCCCGCCTTCAAACAATTTGTCCCACGTCCCGCGGGTTCTTTTAATTGTCCCGATTTTTGGGAGGCTGCCAAACTGCCTTCTGGGGCGGGGTAGGCGGCCAGATGGTCACCTTTGTAAACCAGGATGGAATAGGCGGCCGCGCGTGTGCATGCGCGTACGGCCACAGGAGCACGGCCTTCTGGGGCTTGCTGTATCCCGCCCTGTCACAGGGTGGGAAACGGCAAGCCCCAGAAAGCAGTGCGCTGCTGCGGCTGCGCGCGCATGCACGCGCGCGGCCGCCTACCCCGTCCCGGTTTACAAAGGTGACCATCTGGTCACCTTAGATAAGGTAGGTGTTCGACTAAGACCTTGGAAATCCAGACTCCCCACTGAAAGCAGGCCGGGGAGTTTGGGGGCCAATCCCATACACTCACTCCTGACCTTGGCTAGTGTTTGGATGGGGGCACTCCAAGGAATACCAGAGAAATGATGTGGAGACAAATAATGTCAAACCACCTCTGAACACTTCTTGTTTTGAAAACCCTCGTCAAAAGTGAGCATGGGGCTAGATCACAGCTCGTCCTTGAAGAAAATACCAGGTTTCATTCCTGGAATCTCCAGTGATAAAGGGTCCCAGGTAATGAATCCAAGGGCCAAATTACCCGTTTGGTTTTGGGTTCACTGCAGCTACAACGGCAGCTGTCCAAGAGCTTTCCTACTGGATGATGCAGAAGGTACACAGTGTTTCCCTCCCCCGTCCGCACAGACACAAACACAGGAAAAGAAATCTTTGCTGAAGACCGAGGAAGCCCAAAGCTCTTTTTTGGCTCTAGGCCAAGTCTTGTCAGATCTTGGAAGCTAAGCAGGGTTGAGTATGGTTAGTAATTGGATGGGAGACTACCAAGGAAGATATGGGTGGTTATGCAGAGGCATTTAACAGCACGCCTGCCTCTGCATACGGTAGCAACCTTGGATTTCCTTGGTTTTTCCCCCATCTGAATATTAGAAGAAGAAGAAGAAGGAGAAGAAGGAGAAGAAGAAGAAGGAGAAGAAGAGTTTGGATTTATATCCCCCCTTTCTCTCCTGCAGGAGACTCAAAGGGGCTTACAATCTCCTTGCCCTTGCTCCCTCACAACAAACACCCTGTGAGTGGGTGGGGCTGAGAGAGTTCCCAAGAGCTGTGACTAGCCCAAGGTCACCCAGCTGGCGGGTGTGGGAGTGCCCAGGCTAATCTGAATTCCCCAGTTAAGCCTCCACAGCTCAGGCAGCAGAGCTGGGAATCAAACCTGGTTCCTCCAGATTAGATACATGAGCTCTTAACCTCCTACGCCACTGCTGCTCACTGTGGCCAACCCTGCTCAGCTTCTGAGATCTGGCAAGATCAAGCTGTCTAATGGACGCGTAGCAAACCATGTCTTCCTTGGTGGTTTCCCATCCAAAAATTAACCATGGTCAACTCTGCTTTCGAGACCCGGTGAGATCAAGCGAACCAATGGTAGCAACCCCTGGTTTCCTTGGTGAACTCCCATCCAAGTACTAACCAAGGCCGACCCTTCTGGGCCATCATCCAGGTGGAGGCAAAAGACAAGCAGGTGGTTTGCCATTGCCTGGCTCTGCATAGCAACCTTGGACTTCTTGGGTGGCCTCCCATTCAAGGACTAACCAAGACTGACCCTTCTTATCTTCCCAAATCTAATAAGATCAGGGCCAGCCAAGTCCTGGCACAAAAGAAGAAGAAGAAGAAGAAGAAGAAGAAGAAGAAGAAGAAGAAGAAGAAGAAGAAGAAGAAGAAGAAGAAGAAGAAGAAGAAGAAGAAGAAGAGGAGGAAGAGGAGGAGGAGGAGGAGAGGGAGGAGGAGGAGAAGAGGAGGAGAGGGAGGAGGAGGAGAGGAGGAGAGGAGGAGGAGGAGGAGGAGGAGGAGGAGGAGGAGGAGGAGGAGGAGGAGGAGGAGGAGGAGGAGTAGTAGTAGTAGTTTGGATTTATATCCCACCTTTCTCTCCTGCAGGAGACTCAAAGGGGCTGACAATCTCCTTGCCCTTCCCCCCTCACAGCAAACACCCTGTGAGGTGGGTGGGGCTGAGAGAGCTCCGAGAAGCTGTGACTAGCCCAAGGTCACCCAGCTGGCGTGTCTGGGAGTGCACAGGCTAATCTGAATTCCCCAGATAAGCCTCCACAGCTCAGGCGGCAGAGCTGGGAATCAAACCCGGTTCCTCCAGATAAGATACACGAGCTCTTAACCTCCTACGCCACTGCTGCTCCAAGGAGGTTTGTGAAATACTTGTGAAAATGTGATTGTAACAATTTTGGAGACAGCGGCCAGTCTGCAGCGGGCGTCACAGAAGAGCAACAGGTCATGCCGAATATTTGCATTTCCTGAGCGATGTCCTGTGGAGGAATGTTGACAGTCACAGTGTGACAAACAGTAGCTGTTTCGGTTGAGAGCAGGAAACCGAACTCATGTCGAGGAACGAACCAATGCCTGGGTGAGCGGATTTGTTTTTCAATAAAAGGAATGCACTTAAAATCTGGAAGATGTTGCATTGTAGGAATGTTAATGCTAAGAAGGGAGAAGGTCACGGGGAACATTCAACACAAACTGTCAAAACACTACCCCAAAGAAGGATGAGCTGCCGCGACTGACCAGGGACTCTCCAGCTGTCTGTTCTATTGTTCATGTTTCACAGCCGCAATTCAGAGCGGTTGCCTTGTGAGGAAGGGAAGAGAGGATTTAACCCTTCATCCCTTACTTGTTTCCACTAATCAAAACCAGTTTCTTGCACTTCCATTAGAAGAAGAAGAAGAAGAGTTTGGATTTATATCCCCCCTTTCTCTCCTGCAGGAGACTCAAAGGGGCTGACAATCTCCTTGCCCTTCCCCCCTCACAACAAACACCCTGTGAGGTAGGTGGGGCTAAGAGAGCTCCGAGAAGCTGTGACTAGCCCAAGGTCACCCAGCTGGCGTGTGTGGGAGTGCACAGGCTAATCTGAATTCCCCAGAGAAGCCTCCACAGCTCAGGCAGCAGAGCGGGGAATCAAACCCAGTTCCTCCAGATTAGATACACGAGCTCTTAACCTCTTACGCCACTGCTGCTCCAATCTGAATCTTAGCAATCTGAAGAAGGAAGGGGAGGGGCTTTAAGAGACCTTTTGGCTCTACACCCAAGAACGAACACACGATACACCCCTTGGGTTTAGCAAGACCACAACTGGATCAAGAGATCTGCAGCCCAGCTCAAACAAACCCCCGATAGCTTTCGAGCAGTTGGGACCTGCTGTAGTCATTTTGCAAGAATATATCTGCCTGGCCAAGAAGCCCCAAATGCAAATATTCCACCTTCTGGTTTCCATATTAAGCTAAAAGGCAGCCTGGTGAGGTGTACCTCTATTCAGCTAGGAAAAAATCAGCACGTTGCAGGTCAGACCGCATTTATACAATTTAATAAATATCATATAAATAAGCAATATTAACTCTCAGTTTGCATGACTTACAGTAATGTACATATCAATGGATATCAACTCAACCAATAATAAACTGCAAAGTCTCACAGGGCTGGCGGGTTGTCACCCTGCTGTAGCACTAATGGAAAGTACAGTTCCAAACTTCACACGAGTCCTGTAAGTAACACAATAGTTGTTTTTGCCTTGCAGACTTCCACCGTCAAGGATCAAAAATACAGCAACGGAATGGGCTCGCGTAACCTCCGTTTTCGCAACTCCATCAGTGTGATGTCCTCTGCGCACGTGGGAGGCTGTCGCACTGCCTTGCGCCCCAGAAGGAGTGCGGCAGCCTTTCAAAAACCGGGATACTTGAAAAAACCCACCGGACGCGGGACAAATTGTTTTAAGGCAGGAATGTCACACCAAAAGCGGGACGTCTGGTCAACCTATCTTTAAGGCCCCTTCCGCACATGCAGAATAATGCACTTTCAATCCACTTTCAGTGCACTTTGCAGCTGGATTTTACTATGCGGAACAGCAAAATCCACTTTCAAACAATTGCAAAAGTGGATTGAAAGTGCATTATTCTGCATGTGCGGAAGAGGCCTTTACCAGTGTGATTTCCTTTTTCCTGCGCAATGGATTATATTGATACAATAGACTCCGTCACAAGATATCCATCCCCAAACTTGCTATTCCAATCATGGATGTATTGCCCAGGGATTTGAGACAGTCCACTGTATGCCATGCTGGCTCTACAAAGTCAATCTATCTCTGATTGTGGTGGGTTTTCCGGACTGTGTGGCCGTGGTCTGGTAGATCTTGTTCCTAATGTTTCGCCTGCATCTGCAGCTGGCATCTTCCGGATGCAGGCGAAACGTTAGGAACAAGATCTACCAGATCACGGCCACACAGTCCGGAAAACCCACCACAACCAGTTGAATCTGACCATGAAAGCCTTCGACAAGACATCCATCTATCTCATCTCTGTTCTTGAGCATGCCATCAAAGAGGTACACAAATGGTCACAAAGACCACTGACTGACCCAGAGCCAGTATTTCAGGCTAACCTACCTTACAGGGTTGCTAAAAGGAGAACGGGAGAACTATGAGCAGCAGTGGCGCAGGAGGTTAAGAGCTCGTATATCTAATCTGGAGGAACTGGGTTTGATTCCCAGCTCTGCCGCCTGAGCTGTGGAGGCTTATCTGGGGAATTCAGATTAGCCTGGGCACTCCCACACACGCCAGCTGGGTGACCTTGGGCTAGTCACAGCTTCTTGGAGCTCTCTCAGCCCCACCTACCTCACAGGGTGTTTGTTGTGAGGGGGGAAGGGCAAGGAGATTGTCAGCCCCTTTGAGTCTCCTGCAGGAGAGAAAGGGGGGATATAAATCCAAACTCTCCTCCTCCTCCTCCTCCTCCTCCTCCTCCTCCTCCTCTTCTTCTTCTTCTTCTTCTTCTTCTTCTTCTTCTTCTTCTTCTTCTTCTTCTTCCTCTTCTTCTTCTTCTTCTTCTTCTTCTTCTTCTTCTTCTTCTTCTTCTTCTTCTTCTTCTATGTATATTGCTCTGAGATCATTGGAGGAAGGGCAGCCTATTCTTTAAAACATGAAATTAATTTAATGTGTAAATTTGTTTGAAATGGTTCCTCTGGACTGTGGCTGAGCCTTCTTCCAATACAACTTTGCGCGAGGTTGTCTGGATGCCTTGACAAGGGCTGTTAAGAGACATTTTCCGATTTGTGTTGCCCCATTTTTCTTTACCTCCAATAATCTGTCATGTACCAACTTTTAAAAGCGTCTGTTTTGAATCAGTTCTAGTGTGATCAAAGAGAAACCCAAAGAGTGGAGGTCAGGAAGAACAATTCTACGAAATTTCAGAATCCTTTCCTCCGGATGCCCAGAAACTGGGGATGTCTTTGCAAACCTTCCCTGTTCTCTTGCAAGAAAACCACGCTATGGCGTGTAACATAAAACAGCTGCAAAGGCTGAAATAACAGAAGGGTGCATTGATTCCTCTTTCCAAATCCCCCCACCTCTACCGAGAGAAATCCTTCTTTTTAAAAGAGAGTAAAAGAGAATCCGTCTATTTTGGAAAACAAACCATCCCCTCCCATAACAACACACACAGAGAGAAGAGTGGAAGAAAATCTGCAACTCGTCTTTGTCAGTGTGCAAGACGGTCTCCGCGGCCTCGCCTCCTATCTCTCTGAGTTAATTCTCCAGACTCCAGGAGCAGGAAAAGAGTTTGCTTCCAGCAGGCGGGAGGGGTGGGGAAAGGCAATGCAGAGTCCTGAGGTGGCTGTTCTCCGTCTGAGCCTTGAGGAGAGCCGAGACCCCAGCCACCCAAAGGAAATGGAGCTCTGATGCGCCAGAGACCGCTTCAGTTAGGATGGAGAGCTTCCCTGAGGACGGATGGGCGGCCAAGGGCTCAGGCGAGAGATCCCCTGTATGTCAATCCCTCTCTTTTACATTTGCAAACTGTTTTGGGGTTGGTTCTCTGCTTCTGCGGCTGCTTCGGACTCCGGATTCTGTGAGAGGGTTGGTCATTCCTCCTTTTTCTTTCTTGTAGAAACTTCCTTGAGACAGAAGGAAGGTCAGGTGTGGGGATCAGCAGGGAGACGTGCAATTCTAAACAGACGAAGTTGTCTTGCTGTTGTGGGTTTTCCAGGCTGCGTGGCCGTGGTCTGGTAATTTTTCTCCCAACGTTTTGCCCCATGTCTGTGGCACCGACGTGGGTGAAACGTTAGGAGCATTGGTCATTCCTCCTTTTTCTTTCTTGTAGAAACTTCCTTGAGACAGAAGGAAGGTCAGGTGTGGAGATCAGCAGGGAGACATGCAATTCTGAACAGACGAAGTTGTCTTGCTGTTGTGGGTTTTCCAGGCTGCGTGGCCGTGGTCTGGTAATTTTCCTCCCATCGTTTTGCCCCATGTCTGTGGCACCGATGTGGGCGAAACGTTAGGAGCAAAACCTACCAGGCCACGGCCGCGCAGCCTGGAAAACTGTAGGGTTTTAAATATATTCAAAGAGATACTTAGCAGAGATGCGGAACGCAAAGTGAAGATATCCAGGGATGCTTTGAGTTGCTTTTGCATAAAAATACTTTACTAGCTTAGGGAAGGGTTACATGGGATGAAAACAATAACAAGCTACACTTCTCTATTACGTAATTACAGTAAAAGACTACATCTTGCCGGCTATTTGCTAACTCGCCTCCTGGTTCAGAACAAGTCTCGTGTGCCAGTGTGCTCGGACAAAGAAATGGAGTTAACTTTATGACCTGGGGCTCTATGTGCTTGCTGGCACGTACACAAGGGTGGTCGAGCTGACCAATGACTAATCAATAGAGTAGGTCATAAAACAGTGACCTGAGCAACTGGTTTACATGCAAACAGTTAACCCTGTAGTAATTGAATTGGGACAGACACTTGCACAAGTACCAACAAAACCCCACAACAGCCCGTTGATTCTGGCTGTGAAAGCGTTTTTTATGCATGTTGTTAGTCCCCGCCCCCACCCCCCACCCCGCCGTAACTTTCTTTTGAACCTTGCAATCTGGATGCAAGTTTGAGATCACCAAATGCAGAATTTTAACACCCTCTATACCAGCGATGGCGAACCTTTTCGAGACCGAGTGCCCAAATTGCAACCCAAAATCCACTTATTTATTGCAAAGTGTCAACACGGCAATTTAACCTGAATACTGAGGTTTTAGTTCAGAAAAAACGGTTGGCTCCAAGGCGCGTGTTACTCGGGAGTAAGCTTGGTGGTAGTCGGTGGCTTTGCTTTGAAGCAACCGTGCAACTCTTTCAATGGGTGAATCATAACCCTAGGAGGGTTTACTCAGAAGCAAGCCCCATTGCCAGCAACCGAGCTGACTCCCAGGTAAAGGATCATGCTTTAGTTCTTCTCATGAAAATCAGTGGGGTTTAACAGCGCCTAACAGGGTTACCTACACTGCTTCCCCAAAACTAGGTCTTAGGTTTAATGCTAATAATCGAGCCCAGTGGCCCAGGCCAGCCTAGATGTGTGTGTGGGGTGTGTGAAGACGACTCTGTTTGTCCGTGCCCACAGAGAGGGCTCTGAGTGCCACCTCTGGCACCCGTGCCATAGGTTCGCCACCACTGCTCTATACTTTCTTTTATTGCAGCCCAAATGGTAAAGGACTGGGGTCTGCCTTGCTAGAAATGGAGGAGTTTAATTTTTGTCAGATTCAAGTTCAGTAGAACCTCTGTGATCGACAAGAGTTCCAGGGGAGATGTTTTCAAGCGTCAAAGCTTCGTTCGTCAGATCTAGCGAAGGGAGCTTGGCCTCCCGGAAGCTTCCACCTTGACTGGGTTTTAGGTCACTGCTGAGTGCGAATCTTGCTCTCATACTGCTGGCCAATGCAGTTACTCGCCTGGAATAAAATCTGCACCAGTAACTGAAAGGTGGTGGTGATGGCCACTAACCTGGATAGCTTTAAAAGGGGCTTGGACAGATTTATGGAGGAGAAGTCGATCTATGGCTCCCAATCTTGATCCTCCTTGATGTGAGATTGCACATGCCTTAACAGTCCAGGTGATCGGGAGCAACAGCCGCAGAAGGCCATTGCGTTCACATCCTGCAGGTGAGCTCCCGAAGGCACCTGGTGGGCCACTGTGAGTAGCAGAGAGCTGGACTAGATGGACTCTGGTCTGATCCAGCTGGCTTGTTCTTATGTTCTTATGTTCTTATGAAAATCAAATCAAAATAGGATTATGTTGGCTTCAGTGATATAGGATTATGTTGGCTTCAGTGATGGGGCATGAAAACATGATGTTTTATTTATCCCACACCACCAAGGGGACAAACTGGTGGAGATTTCATCTCACTGCACGCTGTTTGTGTTTCATGTAGTCGACTTGTGGCTTTCTCTCTGCGACTGGAGCCGTGTCAGGTCTTCTGGATTTCATATGCAGCCTTCTAAACTGGATTCGTTTTTGTTTTCTCGATCGGTAGCAAAGTCAACTTGTGGTCAGGATCGGAGCTCTCTGGGTAGGATTGGGGCCGTCTTGCTCATACCACCCAGGTCTTGGTGCGCTTTTTGGGTTTTGGGTTTAGCCGTGCAGCAGTGGAAGCAGTAAGTTTGCGTATTTTGTGGGCCAGCAGAATCAATTCTCCCTCACCCTTTTACTGATGAGGAGCAGCCGTGGCGTAGGAGGTTAAGAGCTCGTGTATCTAATCTGGAGGAACCGGGTTCGATTCCCCGCTCTGCCGCCTGAGCTGTGGAGGCTTCTCTGGGGAATTCTGATTAGCCTGGGCACTCCCACACACGCCAGCTGGGTGACCTTGGGCTAGTCACAGCTTCTTGGAGCTCTCTCAGCCCCACCTACCTCACAGGGTGTTTGTTGTGAGGGGGAAAGGGCAAGGAGATTGTCAGCCCCTTTGAGTCTCCTTCAGGAGAGAAAGGGGGGATATAAATCCAAACCTCCTCCTCCTCCTCCTCCTCCTCCTCCTCCTCCTCCTCCTCCTCCTCTTCTTCTTCTTCTTCTTCTTCTTCTTCTTCTTCTTCTTCTTCTTCTTCTTCTTCTTCTTCTTCTTCTTCTTCTTCTTCTAAAACGGATCTTGGGAAACATGCGTTTGTCAGGATCCTTTTCTGCCTGATACTTTGGAGGGATGCTGCCAGTCAGAGACGTGAAAGGTTATATCGTCCTTGATGGAGTCTTGCCTTCAGATATGTTACTTAACTATCCTGGAGAGTCAAAACCTGTGTTCAGGGGAAGTGCTTGTTTAAAGTCGTTGGGGGGGGGGGGGGACACAATTTCTGGTTCTAGTGTTATCTACAAAAAAGACACTTAACATCTGTAAACTTGGAATGAAGTGGTGTTGCTAAGGGGGCACTTATTTATTTAGCACATTTTCATGCCACTAGTATGTACTAGCTTATTTTCTGTAGTTAAAAGGCTGGAAGATAAGCTGTCTTCATTTCATGCGCTCAAAACTTTTGCAAGCATGAGGGTGGGCCTTCTAACCGTACAAAGTGACAAACTCGATGGTTGTCTTGTACCCCAACTGGGGTTCTCAGGCCTATTTAAGATTGGCTTGGGGGCAACAGAACAAACCACGGTTTGTTGTTTTGCCCTGTTTGGGTGACAGGACAGATACGGATGAAGCAAGATTCCAGATTGGAGCCTCTTGTGGGAGGAAGGAAGGGAGTATTTCAGCCCCAGGATTTCCAGGGCACAATTCGGCAGCCGCAAGCAGTGGTGGGATCCAAAAATTTTAGTAACAGGTTCCCATGGTGGTGGGATTCAAACAGTGGCGTAGCGCCAATGGGGCTGGGCGGGGCACGATGGGGGCGGGGGCAGGCATTCCGGGGGCGGGGCATTAATAATTTCTCTGTTACTGTAAAAAACTCTTACCGTAAAAAAAAAGTTCCTAATTTCCAGCTGGTATCTTTCTGTCCATAATTTAAACTCATTCTAGCAAGTCCTATCGTCTACTGCCCACAGAAACAACTACTTCTCCTCTAATTGACTGCCTGTCAAATACTTAATACTTTCAAATACTTAATGTTGTTTCTAGAAATCAAAAGAAGGATGCTTTCCTTAAACAAGGAACTGTACCATATTTCTAAAACATGTTTTTAAACCAGCCCAACAGGGAGAAATATCCCGTTTTCTACCTTCTCTAACCAGCCATATAGGAAACAACAGGACTTTATGATTTTTGGACCTAATGGAATTTCTAATTTCTAACGGAAAAGCAGACCCAATGAGTAACCCCCTCTCGGCACACACAAATAATTAGTAACCCACTCTCGGGAACTGGTGAGAACCTGCTGGATCTCACCTCTGGCTGCAGCCACAGTTGGTTGTTAATGTTTTGTCTATGTGGAGTCATTCTCAGCCCTGTGAAGAAGAGAAGTGAAAGGTTGTGTGCGACTTTTCCCCTGGGATCTTGCTACAGGCCAACTCAGCTACTCACAACCTTGGCAAAACTACAGTTCCAATAATCCTCGGGGAGGAGCCGTGACCGCACCAATCCCGTAACATCGCAGTGGGTTTGTTATATCCTTTGCTCTGAAAGAAACTGACCGGGATGCCCTGAAACTGATCCGAAGGCTGCCCTGAATGGCCCTAATCCTTGGCAAAGCACAAACGCAACAGCTGCAATAGGTTGACCTCGACACCCCAAAACTCATTCCGGAGCCGCTAGATGGAGCAGGATCCTTTGTTACAAGTCCTCTGTCCTTGCTCAAAAGTGACACAGAGGAAAACTTTGGGAGCAGAGATGGAGTAGGGCTGGAGTTGAGTCATGAACGCTGCGGCGACAGCAGCCGAGCGAAAGGAAAAGACACGCAGCTGTGCGACAGAGGCGCATTTGTGCGTGTCGATTTAGCTGGCTTTTCAGAGAAGACCCGTGCCGTAGCTAATAGTTGACAATGCGGAACTTTTTGCATTCCAAGCATTCACAGCGCCTGTCCTAAGGGTGCAATGGAAAGAATAGACCGCTGAGAACCCTCAATGACTAAATGCTCTTGGCCTAGGAAAAGTTACACCCAACACACAATCTTTTCTTATCATCCGCTGAAAAAAGTTTTTTAAAAATGTAATCTGTTGGGTTAGAGAGCTGGCGTGGAGTAGTGGTTAAGAGTGGTAGGAGTGGTAAGAGTGATCTGGAAAACTGGATGTGATTCCCCACTCAACCACATGAGTGGCAGACGCTAATCTGGTGAACTGGGTTTGTTTCTTCTCCTCTATCTGAAGCCTGAGGGTGACCTTGGAACAGTCAGTTCTCTCTGAACTCTCTCAGCTTCACCTATCTCAAAAGGTGTCTGCTGTAAGGAGAGGAAGGGAAGGAGTTAATAAGTTGCCTTCAGTCTCCTTACAGGAGAGAAAGGCAGGGTATAAATCCAAACTCCTCCTCCTCCTCCTCCTCCTCCTCCTCCTCTTCTTCTTTTATTATTTATTATTATTCATTAAATGTAGTATACCGCCCTATCCCCGAAGGGCTCAGGACATGCTCTTCTTCTTCTTCTTCTTCTTCTTCTTCTTCTTCTTCTTCTTCTTCTTCTTCTTCTTCTTCTTCTTCTTCTTCTTCTTCTTCTTCTTCTTCTTCTTCTTCTTCTTCTTCTCTTCTTCTTCTTCTTCTTCTTCTTCTTCTTCTTCTTCTTCTTCTTCTTCTTCTTCTTCTTCTTCTTCTTCTTCTTCTTCTTCTTCTTCTTCTTCTTCTTCAATTTTGTTTAATCTCAGTTCTTTAGCTGGTTGTTGGCCTTTCTTTACAATTCTAGTCCAACCCAGAGGCCAAGGGCATTGTAACGTATTGGCATAGTATTCATGCGGATCCCAGCAGGGCTGCCTTCCGAATCTGATAAATGTCGACTTTGTCAATTTGAAGATGTTGCAAGCGCCGTCCAGATGTTTTCAGAATGGCCAGTTACCAGTCTTCAGGTGAGGGCTGGAAATGTCCTGGAATTCCAACTGATCCCCAGACTATAGAGATCGGTTCTCCTGGGTAAAATAGCTGCTTTGGAGGATGGACCATATAGTATAGGCTGACCAGACATCCCACTTTTGGCGGGACAGTCCCGCCTTAAAACAATTTGTCCCGCAGGTTTTTTCAAGTGTCTCGATTTTTGGAAGAAGAAGAAGAAGAAGAGTTTGGATTTATATCCCCCCTTTCTCTCCTGCAGGAGATTCAAAGGGGCTTACAATCTCCTTGCCCTTCCCCCCTCACAACAAACACCCTGTGAGGTAGGTGGGGCTGAGAGCTCAGAAGAACTGTGACTAGCCCAAGGTCACCCAGCTGGCGTGTGTGGGAGTGTACAGGCTAATCTGAATTCCCCAGATAAACCTCCACAGCTCAGGCGGCAGAGCGGGGAATCAAACCCAGTTCCTCCAGATTAAATACACGAGCTCTTAACCTCCTACACCACTGCTGCTCCACTGCTGCTGCACTGCCTTCTGGGGCGCAAGGCAGTGTGGCAGCCTCTCACGCGCACGGCCTTCTGGGGCGCTTCCGTTTCCTGCCCTGTGACAGTATTACAACCTGCTGAGGCCCTCCAACTATCCTCTCTAGCCCACCCAAATCTCTAGGGATTTCCTTGTCCAGACCTAGCAACCCTGCTTGATAGAACAACAGCCTGGCTCAATAGAAGGTAATTTCATGTGTTCAGGCAAAGCTGATACTTGACCAAAGGGGAATTTCTGTACAGCCATTTGTGGTGTGCTTTGTCGGCCATGCCGTTTCCACTGCAGGAAAATGGAATTGCTTGTTCTTCTGCCCAGTTATTTCCGCTCCACTCTGCAGGAAGACATCGTGAACTGTGTTCATTTCAAAGGGTACACATTTCAATTTCCTTTTGTCGCATCCTCACACAGGTCAGAAGAGCCTGCAAAGGAATGGATGGTTCTCCCAGTGTGTTCCCCAAAGAGGATTACACTCAGCACATTTCTGGTGCTCCCGGGCCTGAATGTTGTCTGGCTGTTCTCGACCATCACCGGAGCCTTATCGGTTCTGGCTCCAGTCTGTCAAGTGAAACCCAGGTCCTGTGAGACCCAGGCCCTGTGAGATTTGGTAGCATCTCGTAGGGTCTGCAAGACGGAGCTGTTCCCTTGGGCTTATAATTGAGGCAACAACAGTGTTCCGTCTAAGTTATCTTCCCTCTCTCTTCACCTCCTCCATTTATTTATTTGATTGTTTATTTGTTGCCCTTACCCTTGGGAGCTCAGGGTGGCCCCCAGCATTTAAAATACAAACATCCCTCCCAGTGGTGGGATCCAAAAAATTTAGTAACAGGTTCCCATGGTGGTGGGATTCAAACTGTGGCGTAGCACCAATGAGCTGGGCGGAGCACGACGGGGGCGTGGTCAGACATTCCAGGGGCGGGGCATTCCTGGTTGGGGCTGTGGCAAGGATGCAGCCGCTGCGCCGGTCCTTGGGCGGGAAACGAATGCATGCAGGCGCAGGCTGCCACGCACGCCGGTGCACCTCCTGCTAGACTGCTTCAAGTTCTGCGCGCTACTGCTGAGAGGAGGGGCGTAACTAAGGCAAAAATCACGTGGCAAAATCACCCATTAGTAACCCCCTCTCGGCACACACAAATAATTAGTCACCTACTCTCGGGAACCTGTGAGAACCTGCTGGATCCCACCTCTGATCCCTCCCCTTTTTGCTCCTTTATTGGTGTGAATGTTGGTTTTTAAAGGGATATAGTCCAACTGTTTTAATTGTGATCCTCTCAGCGGTGATAATGGCGCCAGGATACAGTTGAGAAGTTTTTATTGATTTTATTGCTGTCAGTCGATGTTGTATGCCTCCCTCGGCCGTTATGGGGAAGGGCAGCCTATCAAGCAAATAAAACAAACAAATAAATGGCTGGAGGCAGACCAAGATGACAGATGCATCTGTATGCACCTGAGGGCCTCTTGTAGGCTTCTTGAAGAGAAGGGCAGGAAGGTAGGTGAAAGGAACCAGGAGGAACCGGGTTTGATTCCCAGCTCTGCCGCCTCAAAGGGGCTGACAATCTCCTTGCCCTTCCCCCCTCACAACAAACACCCTGTGAGGTGGGTGGGGCTGAGAGAACTCCGAGAAGCTGCGACTAGCCCAAGGTCACCCAGCTGGTGTGTGTGGGAGTGCACAGGCTAATCTGAATTCCCCAGAGAAGCCTCCACAGCTCAGGCGGCAGAGCGGGGAATCAAACCTGGTTCCTCCAGATTAGATACACGAGCTCTTAACCTCCTACGCCACTGCTGCTCCTAGTGGACTTTGTGACACCCTGTGGCAGTGAGTTCTATAAGTTAGCTGGCATATATACAGAGTTCTGTAAGCTGATTGCGCATTTTGTTTCATGCTCCGCGGTGGCATTGTGTTGGTGCCGTTTCCTTGCAGCTTTACACTCGCCGCCCGTGCGCGCACTGACCCGCACGCTTTCGTACCCGTGGAAAGATAGCAAGTAGCAACTTCATGGGTTAAAGAAGACTTGCAGTTCAGAAGACAATAGGCACATTATACGATAACAGCTCATTTTCCTGTGACTGGGGGCACATGCCTTCCTTAGGGACAACCTTTTCTTCTCCTGATAGAGCCACAGCCGCGCACGGCCTGCAGAGATTAAGCTCTCAATGGGCCAATTGTGGGATTGAGATAAAGGCTCTCCTGACCCTGTTTGACTGTGGCTTTTCTTTACGATCTGGACATGAAACCCGGGCAAACAATCTTTTCCTAGCAATGGGACAGAAGAAGGAAAGGAGCGCATGAGAGCTGAAAAAGTTACCTGCTATCCCAAAGCGGAGTATTCCGCAGCCAGCCGTCCGCTTAGCTGCAGGGGACGTTTGCTGACTCGCAGATGAATTTTTGAATCGCGCTACAGACCGTCGGTGGCCATGGATGCTGATGGAGAACCAAGTTCGCAAGAAGATGTCGTCCGACACCCTGTTTCCAGATGCTGTCGGTTTCCTTGAGGCATCGGCAAATCTGTGCTTCGCGCAAAATTGTCGTCCTGGGTCAGAATCTCCGGTTTGGGAGTTTAAGTGTTCCAGATGTGCCGGTGGAGGCCGAGTTAAAAACGGAATGGCTTGGATGTTCCAGCTGTGGGACACTGGAAATGCATTCTGGTAATTCAGGGGTTTGGATAGTGTATTAAAAATGGAGGGCAGAGAGAGATGTTCTTGTCTTGGTAGTGGACCCTTGTTAAACCTTTGACATATTTTGACAACAGGTATCCTGAAGATGTTCCAGGCAGAGGTGGGATCCAGCAGGTTCTCACCAGTTCCCGAGAGTGGGTTACTAATTATTTGTGTGTGCCGAGAGGGGGTTACAAATTGGGTCTGCTTTTCCATTAGAAATTCCACTAGGTCCAAAAATCATAAAGTCCTGTTGTTTCCTATGTGGCTGGTTAGCAAAGGTAGAAAATGGGATAATTCTCCCTGTTGGGCTTTTTAAAAACATGTTTTAAAAATATGGTAAAGTTCCTGGTTTAAGGAAAGCATCCTTCTTTTGATTTCTAGAAACAAAATTAAGTATTTGAAAGTATTAAGCATTTGACAGGCAGTCCATTAGAGGAAAAGTAGTTGTTTCCTTTGCTGGTGCAGTAGGACTCCATAGGACTTGCTAGAATGAGTTTAAATTATGGACAGAAATATGCCAGCTGGAAATTGGGAACTTTTTTTTTACAGTAAGAGTTTTTTACAGTAACAGAGAAATTATTAATGCCCTCAGCCTCTAGAATGCCCTTCGGCCACTGCGCCGCAGTCTCCCCTCACCTCATTGGCGCTACGCCACTGTTTGAATCCCACCACCATGGGAACTTGTTACTAAAATTTTTGGATCCCACCACTGCCCACAAGAGACACCTTGTGAGGTAGGTGAGGCTGATAGAGTTCTGAGAGGACTGTGACCAGCCCAAGACTTCCCCATGGAAGAGTGGGGAATCGAACCCAGTTCTCCAGATCAGAGTCCACCACTCATGTGGAGGAGTGCAGAATCAAACCTGGTTCTTCAAGTTAGAGTCTGTCACTCTCAACCACTACGCCACGCTGGCACACGCTGGGCAATCTCTGCATGCGTTCCGGGCAGCTAAACGAATCCAGAATCTCCCCTCACCGCGTAACGGGAGCACTCGCCTGCATCCTGCAATCCCTCCTTAAACAACCTCAGCCTGGGCTGCAAATATTTGTTTTGGCTCATGGGGCAGAGGTCTCCCCTCATCAGAAGTGAGAACAATGTGGAACCCCCCCCCCCCCCCGGCCCGTTTCTGGAAATGCCTCTCTCCACATTCCTCAGTCTGCTCTGGCCAAGACCTTGCCTGAATCTACGCGCTCCGGAGAGGCCGTTTTGCTTCTCACTCAATCTTCCTCGCTCAAATGTCCCTGGGTGACGTGGCCTGTTCCCGTTATCTGCCAAGTCTGAACATCAAAAATCTGGGCCAGAAGGAGAAACCTTGAGCAAAGGGCACTCTCCTTGGCTGGTGTGTGTTTTGTGCACTGTGCCAAAAGAAACCCCGGCAAGATCTAAGGGGGGAAAGGACGGCATTGGACAGTCATAAACTGCAAGGAGGAAGTCAAGAGTTTCAGATTTTCACTGCTCAAGAAGAACAAGAAGAGTTTGGATTTATACCCCACCTTTCTCTTCTGCAAGGACACTCAAGGTGGCTTAGAAGAAGAAGAAGAGTTTGGATTTATATCCCCCCTTTCTCTCCTGAAGGAGACTCAAAGGGGCTGACAATCTCCTTGCCCTTCCCCCCTCACAACAAACACCCTGCGAGGTGGGGCTGAGAGAGCTCCGAGAACCTGTGACTAGCCCAAGGTCACCCAGCTGGCGTGTGTGGGAGTGCACAGGCTAATCGGAATTCCCCAGATAAGCCTCCACAGCTCAGGCGGCAGAGCTGGGAATCAAACCCGGTTCCTCCAGATCAGAGTGCACCTGCTCTTAGCCACTACGCCACTGCTTACAAGTTCCTTTCCCCTCCTCTCCCCACAACAAACACCCTGTGAGGCAGGTGGGGCTCAGAGAGTCCCGAAGAACGGTGGGAAATGAAACCCGGTTCTCCATATTAGGATCCACATGCTCTCAACCAATACACCACGCTGGCAACAAAGGAAAAAGAAAGGGGAAGGAAGAACAGCTCCATAGGCCTGGAGGAACAGCTCCATCTTTCAGGCTCTGCAAAACTGCGATGATAAATCCTGCAGCAGGTGATATGAAAAATCTTGCTTTGAGACCCTGGACAGCCACTGCCAGCCAGAGTAGACAATACTAGTCTGAATTGGCCAATTACCTAGTATAGGGGAATTTCATGGGGTCACCTCCTCAGTCAAGGTCCCTGGGAAAAACCTCCCACTTCCATATGCCCCGTTTAGGAAATGAGCCTTTCTGCAGCTGAAAAAGTATGACCTGGAACCAGTGGTGGGATCCAAAAATGTTAGTAACAGGTTCCCATGGTGGTGGGATTCAAACAGTGGCGTAGCGCCAATGGGGCTGGGTGGGGCACAACGGGGGTGTGACGAATGCACTTATCCTGCATTCAGTTTACAGGGTGGAGTTTTCCCTGAAAGAGTTAAGCCCTGGCCAGCCCTGATTGGCCAGAGAAAAAAATGCAGGTACTATAAATAGAGTCAGCGGGAGTGCTGAGGGGTTCTTTTTGGTCTTTTTGGCTTTTTGGCTCTGTCTGTGAGCTTTTGTGCCTTCGGGTACGTTTTGTGGCAGAGTGAGGAGATTCTGCCAAGATCTCTCACTGCTGTTCTTTGTTAATAGCTGAGGAAGCTATTAAGACATTGGAAACCCTGAGTCTGGAGGAGAGTGACCGCCACTCAGGTGTTTTGAGGGAAAACCTCTGACAAGTCTAAAAGTCTGTCCTCCACAGTTAACACCAGTCTTGGGAGGCCCAGTCCTGTGGCAGAGAGGCCAAATTTGGGATTGTGGGAGAGGGAGGCTGGTATGCCAGAATCCCACCGGGCGACTGGGTGTTTTGTTTAGTGGTTAGGGCACAGTGGACTGCTAGAGTCTGTCAACAGAGAGTGTAAACCTCTAAAGAAACATCTTTCTTCTGGAAACATCTTTTCTGAAGAAAAAATCTTTACTAAAGAGACACCTGCGAAAGTGTCCAGTAACGCTTTAAAACTTGAAGTGAAGTGCCATTAACATCTCTGCAACTGCTAAGAGCTCTGGAAATCATTAAATTCTGGAAACCAACAAGCGTGCAAACTTCCTCCTCAAGTTACCTGAGCAGCTCTTTTAAGCCAGAAATAAACAAGTTTTAAGTTTTGTTGTTCAGTTAAATTCGATTGACAATTTCTGAATACCTTTTAATGGCATATAGATTGTTTTAAGATTAGCTTAGTAAGATAATAAATAGAAGCCTTTTTCTCGGTTCCTGCATGCAGAGGGAAGCACGCTTTTACCTTCTCCTCGCAAAGTCTTTATCAAATATTTATTAACTTTTACCAAATATTTATTAACTTTTACCAAATATTTATTAACTTTTATCATATTTTTTAACCTTCTGCCACCTTATAATAATTCCATCGTTTGGAATAAGTTGCTCTAAAATGTTTTGAATTCCTCCAAGTTGGAAATGAGCTTTGCATCTCGACTGCTGAGCAGTTTTTAGTTAGTAAATTACTCCAGCTGTAGTTAAGTACTAGGAGTTTTATTGTTTATGTGGATTTTTTACTTCTCCTTGTGTAAATATTGTTCCCTTGTTTGAGAAATATGGGAAACAGGAAACGCCGTAAGGTCCCTCCCCAATTTATCTGGGCAGAAAAAACAAAACAAAGTAAAATAGCGCTAACTACTTTCAAGATAGGATCCACAGTTGAGGAACTGCTAACAGGATGTTGGACCTGGAAAATAGGGTTTGCTATTTTAGAGGAACTCTTCAACAACATAGCGAAGATGCTGCCTTGAAATGAATCATGCACTCCCCCCTGTCTCCTCGAGCTGGTCACAACGTACTCAAGCAAAACGCCCATTGACTCGATTTTGCTTCTGCCAAGTCATGCCTTTATTTCCAAAACCTTGGAACTTCTTTTGGACAATTTTAACAATATTGGAATCTAAACTAGAGTCACTGAATAGGCTTCCAGTCAAACAATGGAGCAATTTAGCAATCAACTTCTGCTAGTAGGAGAACAATCTTAGTTCTCATTTTGTAAATCTCAGAAACCAAATCTCTGCACTAAACTGAATTTCCAATCCCTCGCTTTTGCAAAGGGGAGCAAATAACTTTGTATATTAGAGAGTCCAGTCTGAATGCATATCGCTAGACACCTACTCCGGATTAGACAATCACTTTGCTCCTTATTGCACTGCAAACCAAAGTAGATTTATATCTTTTAAGATTTGAGTCGCTTCCCAAAAATGGGTTACTACAGAAGACTTGCCCTTACTTTCACGCAGAAACTATGACTCCTAACAGACTTTTTTTAAAATTAAGGGACTATCTGGGTAAGAAAAAAAATATGATATATACATGTGGTGAGGGAATGTTTAAAAATACAACTGTCAACAATCTTATTGAACTGGAGCTCAGAATCGCTGTGCCAAAAGCTCAGTCTTCCAAACCCAAGATTTAATTAATGATTGGAGACAATTGGTAGCACAATTGTCTCTGATTCTCAGTTCCTCACCCTCTAAAAAAGAAACAGAAGAACATATGCACAATGATCTACCCACTAACACAGGAAAAGCAAACACCCAACATAAAGAAGAAAATCCAAGCAGAACTCCTCTAATTATGGGAGTTGCGAATTTCTCTTTGGACAAGTGCATAGGAGCTCCACTTGCTGCTTCCAACTTCCAATATACCTTACTTAATGGGAAGTCGATCCAAAACCATGTTGAAACCCTACATCCTGAGGATGTAATCAACGTAAACAGAGGCAAATCGTGGGCACAAGAACTTTCATAGAAATCAATTGGCATGGGATCCATCAGCAATCCAAGCACCAGAGGCAAATATCAATCTACAAGCACAAACAAGGGACTTACAGGGAAGTTTTGGTTATAACTGAAACAACTATTAGCAAGAAGCACCTGAGGCAGTTGTAGAATTCACCTCAGGTAGGAGTAGAAGTAGCAATAACACCATGCCCTAATAAAATAAGTCATTTATTACAACCTTCTTTTGACCAATATGGATAAGGATTTGATAACAATGCACCAACAAGAAAGATTCCTAGTAAATGTATTAGCCAATGGTCCCCATCTGCCAAACAGAGTGCTCTCACAAGTTGCTAAGGCCGACTCTCACTGGACTCTAGGACTGCTAGTTCTCACAATACTCATCATCGTATACATTGACTGAAATGGACGCTATGACACAAGCGGAAACAGCTGGAAACAGAGCCTGTGAAAGCAGGAGGCCAAGGGAACTCTGAGCAACCAACGGCTGGAAGTCCCTCTACCTTGACAGTGGGTCCAGGAATACTTGGTCCCTCCTCCAAGAGTCTGCTGGTGGTATTCCTCCAGCTGTGCATGCAGCCTCCTCATAAGAGAACATCCCTCCTTCAATGGCTGCATACAGCATTCCTGCTTACCAGCAATTTCATCCCTGGATTCTTCCAACTGACGCCAAAAACAATTTTGATCTTCTCGGGTTCTGTCTTGGAATATCTCGGGGTGGAGGAATAAATGCGGGAACCCAAACTTTCAAATATCTGAGAAAAGCAGATCTTAATTCTCTTTACAGGGAAACTTGGCTATATCATCCCATAGATTCTTTTTGAGGGCTACAGGGCCTCTCTGCTCCCCCCCAGCAATTAAAATGCAATGGGCCCGGCCGTCTTCAGGGTCTCTGCATTTTAATTTCTGTCTCTCTGCCAGCAAAAAAATTCTATCAACCCTCCCACTTCTAATTCAAGCATTGCTGATTGACTATTGGGGCAACCTATCACTGATATTCATTAATAATGTATATCCTACTCTGGTGCTGAATAATAACGCTCGTGGATGACCTCATGGGTAAAATTTATCCTCGCTTGTTGAGGAGCTAGAACTAAAATATCCTTCAACTGAAATTACTATATTGGGGGATTTCTCTAATGCGTAGAGTGGGTAATAATCTAACCTCATATTTGGAACGTGGAAGGTTATGGATGATAACGATATGCTTCATTCACTCTTACTTCCATCAGAGCTGCCATTCTGAGGATACCCAGACCCAATTACACTGCTAGGAATCTGATCTAATTCGCTATGACAAACATAACATGTTATGGCTCAAATGGTCTAAAAAAATGCTAGTGGACTGTTCTAATAATTTCTACATTTGTTAGTACTTGGGGAACAGTGTTATAGATTATTGTTTTATGGTCACCAAAATTAAGAACTTCAGTCCAGTCTTTTAAGATAGGAGACCTTCTACTAGGAGATCACCTCTCACTTAACCTTGTTCTCCATCAGGAAGCAGGGGTGGACGCTCCTATGGACATACATCTAAAGAGTATTTTACCCACGCTTTTCTGGACATCCCATTTTGGCCCTTCTTACCGGCCAATGAGCTAATTAATTCTCAGCATCTAGGTAATCTCTTAAGTGCTTTTTTATAAGGCAGGTCTCGCCTTGTGTGGCAAATTGGCAATTTTGAAACATTAATCAAGTATACTCACAGGACTATCTTGTAAAGTCCGCTAAGCAGAAACCTCCATACAGCACTCAGAGGTGCCCCCCTGGTTTGACAAAGAGTGCCAAAGTAGAATTAAAACAAACTAATTCGTGCATCTTACCAACAATTCAAGAGGATTTAGAAATCCTGTGTCACAAGTAATCAGCTAGTTCAATATAAAACTACTCTTTCATTCTTTTAAATGAAAGAGAAACAGGTTCTAGTATAAGCGCAGAATCAGTGGGATCATGAGATCAAGTTGTAATCTCCAACAATGACTCAAGACAGTGCTCTTTGGGCTCTTGGACAAACAGGACTTGGACTCCAATAAAATGAGGGCTGCTTTCTTCCATTCTCCCTGAGGTTTGGATAGATCATTTTGCTAAGCTGTTCCAAAAGGAAGAGACCAGTAACATTTATCATCCATCTCCATCATTAGGGGATGATTCCAAATGGCCTCCTGTTACAACTCAGGGAAATCATGGATCTTAATAATAACTGAATTGAAACTCCGTGAAAGCCTCTGGCCCTAGATATAATTTCCCCAGAGATACTTGGAAGTCGATATAGAGTGGTGGGCACCCCTTTTGGCACAATCTATTCACCCAAATCAATGACTCAGGCCTCATTCCTAAGCCTTTGGCTATCTGCAGTCATTGTACCCATTTATAAAAAAAAAGGTGACCCATCGGATCCTGCACAACTTCCTCCTACCTACCATTAGTTTGACATCAGTCATTGGGAAAAAATATATGCTAAGACACTTCTTATATCCAAACCACAGGCCTGGACTCCATTCATCAGAAACATCATTGGCCCAGAGCAAATAGGGCTCTTCACGAGGGGGAAATCCATCGTTAGATTCACAAGCATGCTTCTTACGCATTTGGTTATTAATAAATACCCAAAAGTCCAAGAAGTAAACTTTATGCTGCCTTCATTGGATTTGAAGGCAGCATTTTGACACAGTCTCTAGAGAACGTCTTTGGAATAAATTGGCTATACAAGGAATAGACAATAAACTTCTTTTCTAATCAGGCAACTTTTATACCAACACAAAACTGCAGAGTTAAGTGCTCACTTGAAGGTCTCTAAGGACTGATTCTATTTCTACCCTTTAAAGGTGTGGAGGCAAGGCATGTGTGTTAGCAATCTCAACCCTTTCAATTTATTTTTGAGTGACCTTCCATCAGCCTTATTGGAAATTAATAACCATGCCCCTAAATTAGGCCTTCCAAGGCATATTCCAATACTTCTATATGCTGATGATACCCATCCCTTCTATCTCAGCTTCAAAAGTTGGACTTAGTCGACTGCTGAATAGATGTGGGCAGTAACTGTACAGATAACGGACTAGTCATCAATTATCAAAAGCATCTTTCAAGATTTTGATCTTTGCCAAACAATACAAAACATAACTAAGGGCGATTAATAAAGTGCCAGTGGAGCAGGGTTAACCAATACAAATATCTTGGAATTACATTTTCTTATAACCTCCTGGTTACCCCACAAAAAAAGCCAAGCTATTGCAGGTGCTACCATCAGTTATTCTGCCACTGCATCTTCTTTATGGAAAGGGCCATACCCTTGTCCCAGCAGCATTAAAAAATCTTTAACTCTAAAGGATAGAAGCGCAAGAAGTTACTTTATGAGTACCTATCTGGCTCCAAGCAGTTGATCGATCTAATTCCTTTGAATAATTGTCCAATCCAAATTTTTTCCGTGAAATTATGGCCCTGCCAGGGATTGTGTAATCAGACATGCGGCCCTCTGTTTGTAGAACTGGGCCAAAATTCATTAGTTTATAGGGTTTGGTTGAGAGCTTTTAAATTTTGGCTTCACTTGCATTTCTCGCGATGCATGAGCACCTCGCTGATTCACCTACTTCTTGTCTGATAATTGTGGCTAATCCATTGGTTCTCTCTGATCGAAAGAAAGATTGAATCACTTGGTATATCTCCTCGACTCGCTTTTCCCCGCTATCTAGTTCAGAATCCTACAACTTGTTAAAACAAAAAAATTGTTGGAAAGCTAATGGATTAATTTATTTAGGGCTGCTATGAAAAAACTTTGTTCACCCCTTACATCTTTCTAATACCCCTATATCAAAACAGGGATGGCTCCCTCATTTGTATTTCTTTGACTAATCCAATGGCAGAGAAGAGCCCTCACACTTGCTCTCGCTTCAATGTTTTCCTCCTCCCGACCCATTATTGCGTGGGTAGATTTTAAATTAAACTTGGAAAACAGAGCTGTAAAGGGTATGTGCCTCTCTGTGGTGAACAACAAATTGAAACATTGGCACATCAACTGCTTTATTGCCCTAAATCTGCTAATACTCAGATCAAAAATATTCCAACATTCTTTCTAGGATAACCCAGTGAAATGTGGAAGAATCAAGTAGGACTTCCTTTTCTTCTGGACAATTCTGACAATGAAACTTGTGAATTGGTTGCACAATTTTTACTGGAGGTGATGCACAATCAATAATTTATATTTTATCTTAAACCTTTGTATTTGTATACCTTTTATCTTAAACCTTTGTATTTGTATACCTTTTATCTCAGGTTTTTTAAAATTAAATAACAGCCTTTACAACTTTACAATTTCTGACGAGTTAAAATAACACCATTTAAAAATTTAGCCACCGCTTCCAACAGCTCGTAGTTGTGGCTGTTTAAAAGATATATAACCTTCTGTTTATCTGTAATGCCTTCACTTCCATGCAGGAAGGGGATTATGTGCTTCTTCCTACCTATCTCATAAAAGGGACAATCCAACAGCATATGAGATACTGTTTCCACAGAACCCATGCCACACGTGGCATTTCCTTTTATGTGGGATCTCCCAAGGCATGTCACAAGGCTAAAGGAAGAAGGCAGGGCATTACACCTAGCTACAGGTGATTGCTCTACACCAATCGGCCTCCAACCAGGAGATAAAGGTACCAATAGTAAAAAAATTAGTCTATCCATAGGTATTCCCAGAGAGATCGGGAACAGGTTTTATTAGCTTCCTCTAGCATCTGTTGAAACTCTCTGTCAAAAAAAAGTCTCCTCTTGATAGCCCCATAGACTCCTCCTGCTCTGTTAGCATTAGCAGGTCCTCCAAGGAAATGCCCAACTCATTAAGTTTGGTTTCGATTTAACTCCACCACTGGGTTGTGTGGAGGGGATGGAGCGTCCCTGGGATGTATAGTCCAGTTCATCTCGATTAAAACAAATCCTGGCCCAAAACTTGAAATGTACTGCACCAGGCCAGAGTTCTCCAGTCCGATGCTGGCTCCTTGGTTTCTTAAGCAATAAGGGCCGCATAGGGGAACAGGAATGGGGCAAGCCAAGGATTTTATACAGAAAGTATGACTGGACCTCTTTCAACCTCTCTGCTCCATGCCCCCCTATCCAGATGGTGGGATCCCATAAAGGATTTGTTGACCCACTCTTGGCATTAAATGCTCTCTAACGCTGCAGGGATGTATCCTCGGCCTTTCCCATAGAGGGAAGCTGAGTAATGGCTTGAGGTGCAATCTTCTAATTTAGCGGGCGGAGATGGCCCCATTCCTATGTAGTGTCCAGGGAGGGGCCCTATGATGGTAGGTAAGCCCTAGGTATTTATATGACTGCACCTGTTCTAAACTACTGTGGCTCTATCCACAATTGGTGGCTTCTCTCATTTAAGGGTAAATACCCACAATTTTGGATTTATCTAAGTTAAGTTGCAAATCGCTGAGTGTGTGCAGTATTCTATACAACACTCTAAAGCTCTCCTTAGTCCTGGACTCGTGAGCTGGAAAGTACAACCGCGGCCACTCAGCAAACAGAAGCAGGGGTATGGAAGCTGGAGTCCAGAGTTGGACTATGTACTCTGGGCCTCACTTAGTGTGGAAGCTAGATCATTAATAAAGAGCTTAAAGAGTGTAGGAGCCAATACGCAAACCCTTGTTTTACCCCTTTAGTAACTTGAATTTTTGGGGTTAACAACCTCCATGTTACATCTCACGTGGTAATAGGGTGTTTGTGTGCAGGATCTTAATTAATTCAAGCAACCTTGGCTCTACACCTTGGCTGCTGAGTTTCTTCCAGAGAATCTCTATTAACAGAATCAAATGCTCGGAGATCGATAAAGGCTGCATACAAGGGGCTCTTTTTCCCTCTTATATTTAGCAAGGTTATCAAGCAATCCTTAACACCATGGCAGTGGCTCGAGGGGTTGACTTTACTAATTCCCCCTTTGGAATCCAATTTGTTCCTTCCCTACATGACATTTTATTATCAACAATCCAATCAGTTAATTTCCCAAGGAGGTATTTGGCATAAAAGTTTTCCCAAGACCGAGAGAAGACTGATTGGTCTATAATTAGATGGATCTGTTAGGGTCACCCTTCTTTATATAGATAGGGATGATAATTGAGTAGCTCCACACAGTGGGAATTATGCCTGTTTGGTTAACCATGTTAAACAATCGTGCCAATATAAGGGACCACCATTCCCAAATACTTATAAAACAACTCTGGAAGAAGAGTGTCAGGACCAGCAGCTTTTACCCTCGCTTAAGTTGGCTTATAAGTTTCCCAATCTCAAGAGAGGACACGGGAGGCCAGGGGTTGTCAGGAAGGTAGAACACATGAACCAGGGGTGGAATGAGATATTCTGGCACTCCATTGTTTCCAAAAAACACTCATACCATTGTGATCTTGAGATACTAGAAGGAAGGATACTGCTATCTCTAAGCCCACCAGTGACTATTTTCCAGAATCTTCTAGAGTCGCTTGTCCTGTACTGATTGAATCAAGGAATTCCAGCAACTATCAATTGCTCCCTTGTTGATTAGTCCCAGAGGTTGCAATGCTAATTCTCATGCTTTTAACGTAAAGTAAGATGTGGGCAGGCTATCCCATTTTTGGCTTTTATAGTTTTTTGTAAATTTCCCGCAGTGAGTGTTTCTTAAGTGGCCATACAATCCTAGAGCAGAATTCCAAACTCATGTGGAGATTCTATTGGGCAAGGATACATTCTCATATGCGTTGGGACTGTTGGATTAAATCCTTAATTTTTTTGGTGATGTCATCAAATTTTAAAACCATCTCATCCGGGATGGAGCACTTAGCATATCCAACTCCGAAGCTGTTTCCAGCTCTTGAGAGCTTCGAGAAGCTGTGTAATTTTGTACTCCAATGCCTCAGACCATCTAATCTCTAGGAAGTAAGTGATTTTGGCTGAACCCACTTCCAACTGTCGGCTGGGGATGGGGAGGAGTTTTATATTTTAATATAACTGAAAGAGGCAGATGGTCACTTAAATGGTGGAATAATACCTGGAATTCACCTACATATTCAAAAAGGTTGGGGGATATTAAAATATAATCAACCACACTACTCCCCTTCCTAATGGCAAAGGTGACCTCTCCAGAGCTACTAAATTGAGTAAGTCCATTTAATATGCATAGATTGTTCTGTATGGCAAAAGAAATTAGCTCTTTCCCAGTTAAATCTGTTCAGTTAAATCTGTTCCAGTCTCTATTTTTTGTCTGTGTCTGTGTTCCCAAAAAGAGGGGTGACCGTTTCATCAGTTTGTGTGGGCTATAGCAAAATATATTTTGGTGGCAGCGAAGAGAAACAAACTAATTAATAGGAAGGTTCCTAAAACACCTGACGGGAATCCTTCCTATGGAGCAGAATATAACACCTTTACGTTACAGGGGGCGTGGCCGGGCATTCGGGGGCGGGGCATTAATAATTTCTCTGTTACTGGGAAAAAACTCTTACTGGAAAAAAATAGTTCCTAATTTCCAGCTGGTATCTTTCTGTCCATAATTTAAACTCAATGTAGCAAGTAACCCACTCTCGGGAACTGGTGAGAACCTGCTGGATCCCACCTCTGCTTGTGGGGGAGGGAAGGAGTTTGTCAGTTGCTTTGAGACTGATTAAAGGTGGAGAAAAGTGGAGTATTAAAGCCAACTCTCCTCCTCCTCCTCCTCCTCCTCCTCCTCCTCCTCCTCCTCCTTCATGGGGAGGGGAGGGGGGTAATTTGCACACAGTATCTGTGCATCAAGCTCCTAAAAGACAGGGAATGACCTTACAGTCCTCCTTCTGTGAAGAGATTCATACAACTGATTCTGCCTTCTGCTTTGACTGCTGTGTCTTCCTTCATAACCTCCCTGGAGACTTGGTTTTAGCTTCTTCAGGAGCCAAAACATGTCTTGATAACCTGGACTGATGGAGACGCAAACTAACCGGTTCCAGAGAGGAAAGGCGCATACTGTCTTCTGACCCCTTCACAAGCTGGGATCTTGCAATTCTGTGTGTGTGTCAAATTATATTGATACTAGAGTTGGAATGGGTTTTAGACAACATCTAGACCATAGGTGTCAAACTCGTGGCCCTCCAGATGTTATGGACTACAGTTCCCATCATCCCCTGCCAGCGTCATGCTGGCAGGGGATGGTGGGAACTGTAGTCCATAACATCTGGAGGGCCGCGAGTTTGACACTTGTGATCCTAGACTAACCCCTTTCTCAATGCCGAATATACCTGGAACCCGCTGGACAGCTGGATGTCTAGTCCCTACCTGAATACCTCCAGTGCGGGATAACCCACCACTCCCTTATTGATCAAGCCCAGTAACCTGCGGGGTTTCCAGATAAATTGCGTGGATCGACAAATCCCATCAGCCCCAGGAGCTGATGGGAATTGTAGTCCATGAACATCTGGAGAACCGCAGGCTGCAGACCCCTGCCCAGCCTAGATAATGCTTTCTGTTGAATAGCTCAGACTGTTTGGAAGGTTTTTCTGATGTTTAGCAGAGGTGTGGTGGTGGTTGAAAGTGCTGTTAAGTCTTAGCCGACGTCTGGTGACCCTGCAGGACTTTCAAGGCAAGAGATGTTCAAAGGTAGTTTGCCACCGCCTGCCTCTGCATATAGGAATCCTGGAATCACTTGGTGGTGTCCCATCCAAGTACTAACAAGGGCAGATCTTCCTTAACTTCCAGAATCTGATGAGATCAAGCTCGCCTGAGCCATCCAGGCAGTGGTGGGATCCAAAAATTTTAGTAACAGGTTCCCATGGTGGTGGGATTCAAACAGTGGCGTAGCGCCAATGGGGCAGGGCAGGGCACGATGGGGCCGTGGCCGGGCATTCTGGGGGCGGGGCATTAATAATTTCTCTGTTACTGTAAAAAACTCTTACCGTAAAAAAAAAGTTCCTAATTTCCAGCTGGTATCTTTCTGTCCATAATTTAAACTCATTATAGCAAGTCCTATCAGCTTCAATACTGCCCACAGAAACAACTACTTCTCCTCTAATTGACTGCCTGTCAAATACTTAATACTTTCAAATACTTAATTTTGTTTCTAGAAATCAAAAGAAGGATACTTTCCTTAAACAAGGCACTTTACCATATTTCTAAAACATGTTTTTACAACAGCCCAACAGGGAGAATTATCCCATTTTCTACCTTCGCCAACCAGCCACATAGGAAACAACAGGACTTTATGATTTTTGGACCTAATGGAATTTCTAGCGGAAAAGCAGACCCAATTAGTAACCCCCTCTCGGCACACACAAATAATTAGTAACCCACTCTCAGGAACTGTTGAGAACCTGCTGGATCCCACCTCTGCATCCAGGTCAAGGCAACTGAAATGGACCTGCTTGTAATTTAAGCTTATTAGATCTAATCTTGCTATGGGGAGCAGCAGGGAACAAATTTGTGCTCTTTTCTAATGTGACAGCCCTTCGGGCATTTCAAGAGCACGTTTCTTTCTCCCCTGAGCCTTCTCTCCTCCATGCTAAAGTTTCCCAGTTCCTGCAAGCTATCTTTAGCCCTGTCCAGAAATTAACATTTGAACAATCTGTGTGCAGCGTACACTTGGCTTTTCTTTGTACGTGCATTGAGTAATTTCTCAAGTTACACTCAACCTGTGTGCATCTGACCACGGGCTGCAAACCACAAATTTATCCACATTTTGGTTCCCGGTCACAATTGCAAAGTGAATGTGTCTATTCTTTTGTGCAAAGAAACGTATGCATGTATATGTAGGCTAAACATCGGCGCACTACGACACGCGAGCAGGCTAGTTTCAAATCAATGGGGTTTCCTTGCGGCGAAGTGCGCTAACAATTAACCCTACCATTCGCTTGTTTGCAACGAACTTTTTAATGCCGGCGTAAGCTTCTTTTTAAAAAAAATTTCTGTACGCCTGTTTTTCTGCTGCGAGAGCGAATGTCCATTGACCTCATCTGTGTCAAATCCTTTGTGCAAATGAACATCGGAGCCAGCTGTGTTGGATCAGACTAAAGGCTCTGCTAGTCCAGCATCCTGTTTCCACACAGTGGCCAACCAGAGGTCCTTGAAGGTCTACAAGCTAGGCTTGAAGGCCAGAGCCTATCACTGTTATTGCCCCCCCCCTTCAAGGATACACCCCCAGGAGTCTGTCTCATTCCCTTTTGAAGTCATCCTCACATCTCTGGAACAGTAAATGCCACAAATTAATCACAGTGACTGTAACACTAAATGCTACATGGTTAAGAGCAGTGGAATCCAGTCTGGAGAACTAGGTTTGGTTTCCTGTTCCTCCATGTGAAGCCTGCTGGGTGACCTCGGGCCAGTCACAGTTCTCTCTGATCTCTTTCAACCCCAGCTGCCTCACAAGGAGTCTGTGGTGGGGAAGGGGAGAAAAGTTGGTTGCAGGGGTGTGTCTATAGTACGGGGATAGGGTGGGATATACATTTAAATAAATAAATAAATAAACAAATAGTGCCCTAAGGTGTAGCGGTTGGTGCCCCCCCATGGCAAAAGTTAGAAACCCGCCCCCCCATCACCAAGCCTATAAGGCAGGGTTCTTCAAACTATGGCCCTCCAGATGTTCATGAACTACAATTCCCATCAGCCCTGCCACTTGGCCACGCTGGCAGGGGCTGATGGGAATTGTAGTCCATGAACATCTGGAGGGCCATAGTTTGAAGACCCCTGCTATAAGAGCTGCCGGAGTGCTGGTGGCAAACGTTCAGGGCTCTACCAGAAGGTTCGGAGTCTGGGTAGAAAGGTTGGCAGCAGGAGAGCCCTTCAGTCACAACAGAGGGCCCCGCAAAGCCAGGAGCACTGGTGGCAGCACCTCCCCACCCCCACCCCACCCCCAGCCCTTTTCTTCTCCCCTTTCCTCTCTCTATTCTAACCAGTAAACCACAGATAGGTCGCAATTCTTTAGAGCCTTGGACTGGATGCTTTCCTTCCCGAGCCCTCTCAAGTCCTTTCAAACAAGAAGAGTTGGTTTTTGTGCCCTGCCTTTTCTCAGCCTTTGAGAAGTCTCCAAGTGGTTTACAATCGCCTTCCTTTCTCTGCCCATAACAGAAACCTTGTGGGACTGAGAGAGTGCTGAGAGAACTGCGACTAGCCCTAAGGTCACTCAGCAGGCTTCATGTGAAGGAGGCAGGGAATCGAACCTGGTTCTCCAGATAAGAGTCTGCCGCTCGTGTGGAAGAGCAGAGAATCGAACCCAGTTTTCCAGATCGCAGCCTGCTACGGAGCAGCAGTGGCGTAGGAGGTTAAGAGCTCGTGTATCCAATCTGGAGGAACCGGGTTTGATTCCCAGCTCTGCCGCCTGAGCTGTGGAGGCTTATCTGGGGAATTCAGATTAGCCTGTGCACTCCCACACACGCCAGCTGGGTGACCTTGGGCTAGTCACAGCTTCTTGGAGCTCTCTCAGCCCCACCCACCTCACAGGGTGTTTGTTGTGAGGGGGGAAGGGCAAGGAGATTGTCAGCCCCTTTGAGTCTCCTGCAGGAGAGAAAGGGGGGGATATAAATCCAAACTCTTCTTCTTCTCTTCTTAACCACTAAGCCAAAGATTAACGTGTGACCCTTATGAGTGCACACGCTCTCCCGCTGAGTGATGGATCGTCCCCCGGACGCGCAATCACCTCGTTCCCGCCCAGGCCTTTCTGTCCTAATTGCTCGTTGACAACGGCCAAGAACTAAACTTCCCCGATGCAGGTGGAAAGTTAAAGGAAGATTGAAACATCACCCATAGGAAAGCAGCCTTCATTTCCTGCTTGCCTTCTGGCACATTAAGACTACAACGGCTGAGGGCTTCCAGTCCTTCCGAATGCCTTGCCTTTGACTCATTGCATGGGGATCTCAGCTACACCTAGTTCCAGCTATTGAAATGTAGGCAAGTGCGCCGTCTCACAGGAACTGACCCTGAGCTTTGTCAGTGGAAGCTGTGATGACATATCAGGCTTATTACCTATTCTTCGCTTCCAGTAGCTTTTGGAAAAAAAATGTTATTATTTTGCTGAGGCTGAAATTTCCCCGGGCTGGGACCAGCCCTGGGGAAATAGGAGCTGGTGGAACAGAGACCGATTACCCACTGTAGGGAGTTCCCCGCTCCGGCCCGAAGAGCCCCACCAGAAGGGCTCTTGCTATCCCCGCAGAAAGCGAGAAATAGGGCAAGAAGCAGGGTCATACCATCCAGGGGGACATATGGGGTCAAATCAGTGGTGGGATCCAAAAATTTTAGTAACAGGTTCCCATGGTGGTGGGATTCAAACAGTGGCGTAGCGCCAATGGGGCTGGGCGGGGCACAACGGGGGCGTGGCCGGGCATTCCATGGGCGGGGCGTTAATAATTTCTCTGTTACTTTAAAAAACTCTTACTGTAAAAAAAAAGTTCCTAATTTCCAGCTGGTATCTTTCTGTCCATAATTTAAACTCATTATAGCAAGTCCTATCGTGTACTGCCAACAGAAACAACTACTTCTCCTCTAATTGACTGCCTGTCAAATACTTAATACTTTCAAATACTTAATTTTGTTTCTAGAAATCAAAAGAAGGAGACTTTCCTTAAACAAGGAACGTTACCATCAGGAGACTGTTTGGATCCCACCACTGGAGACTGTCCCACCACTGGAGACTGTCCTTATGCTACCCCCCAAGTTTGGTGAGGTTTGGTTCTGTGAGTCCAAAGTTATGGACTCCCAAAGGGGTGCCCCATCCCCCATTGTTTCCAATGGGAGCTAATAGGAGATGGGGGCTACAGTTTTGAGGGTCCATAACTTTGGCCCCCCTGAACCAAACTGCAACAAACCTGGGGGTATCATTAGGGAAGTCTCCTGATGAGACCGTGAAAGTTTTGAGACTGTGCCTTCAGAAATGTGCCCCCCACCCCACCCCAGCCTGCAACTCCCATTGACAGCTATGCAGAAAACTAAATGAAGAACAAAGATTTTTAGTCAAATTTCTGGGATGTTCCTGAAGGGGGTGCATTTTTGATGTATCAGCACCAAAATTTCAGGGTATAATCTGGAGACTGTCTTGATGGCACCCCCCAAGTTTGGTGCAGTTTGGTTCAGGGGGTCCAAAGTTATTGGACCCTCAAAAGGGTAGCCCCCATCTCCTTAGCAAAGAATGGGGATGGGGCACCCTCTTTGAAAGTCCATAACTTTGGACTCCTTAAACCAAACCTCTCCAAACTTGGGGAGTAGCATAAGGACAGTCTCCTGATGATACGCTGAAATGTTGCTGCTGATATGTCTAAAAATGCACCCCCTGCAGGCACCAATGTTCTGGTGCAAAAAAAGTTGGTCGTGGTGGAGTGGCCGCCCATGGGGGCGGGGCATCCAACTCAGGTTTTGCCCGGGGCTAAAGTTTGCCTCGTTACGCCCCTGCCAGTGGTGCGCCTCTGGTTGCTGACTCTGGTGCTGTACAACCATCAATAACAAGACCACATCAATAACAAGACCACAACTCTACAAAATAATTGTGTAGCATGTAATGTGGACCTGGTTTGCGTGACCGAGACCTGGACGAGGGAGGGCGAAACTGTCACCCTGAAAGAATTGGCTTTGCCAAATTTTTACATACCCCACTTAGAACGGTGCCAGGGGGTTGCTGGCATGGGGCAGTCAGCCCCAGTGAAAGCAAGAAGGGTTTTGTTGAAGGTGATGTGAAAAAATACAGGAATGGGAGTGAACGGGGGGAGGGGGAGGGGGGGGAGCTGACTTGATCCCTTCCTTCCTCCATTCATAGATGCTCATTCATGAAAAAAAATAGGCCCTTGTCATTAAGGAAGGAAAAGCCAGCCATGGATTGGGGGCAGCCTTGTTTCCGTGCAAAGGCTGCCAGGCCGCCGCTGGAGGGTTTTGAGGTTTTAATCTTTGTTTTTACAGTTGCTCCTTTCATTCTCTGCTGCTTTCCCCTCTCTTTGGGCAACTTTTTAGACCTCTCAGTCTCTGCTTGGGGCCGTGTGCCCAGATGTTTTGCTGAACCTCAACTCCCAAACGGGAAAGGTCACTTTTGCCCAGAGTAATCCCCTCCTCAGCCTTGAGGCAGTTTTCCCCAAACTGATTTTGTTCTATTCATTCCAAAAAAGATTTTGGCCGTTTCCGCATGGCACAATTATACCTGGGTACAACCGGTTTCTTACAATCCAGGTCTGTTTTATCCAGTGGTGGGATCCAAACATTTTAGTAACAGGTTCCCATGGTGGTGGGATTCAAACAGTGGCGTAGCGCCAATGGGGCTGGGCGGGGCATGACAGGGCGTGGGTGGGCATTCCGGGGGCGGGGCATTCCTGGACGGGGCTGTGGCAAGGACGCAGCCGCTGCGCCGGTCCTTGGGCGGGAAACGAATGCACGCAGGCGCAGACTGCCACGCACGCCGGTGCACCTCCTGCTAGACTGCTTCAAGTTCTGCGCGCTACTGCTGAGAGGAGGGCGTAACAAAGGCAAAAATCACATGGCAAAATCACCAATTAGTAACCCCCTCTCGGCACACACAAATAATTAGTAACCTACTCTAGGAAACCTGTGAGAACCTGCTGGATCCTACCTCTGGTTTTATCCCAGTTTCTCCCTTTGCACGGCTGCCCGTTTCTGTGAAGGAATCAAGTGAAGACCAGGAGGAAATACTCCAGTTTGTTTTGCACCAGCTGGGGTCTTTGATATTTACACCACAAGCATATCTGCCAATGCGCTGTGTCCCACATTCTGATTGGCTGTTATTTTTGAGTGGCAGGTGGATGAACATCAGGTGCGGAGATCAGGGGGGCGGGGTGAGGCAGGGAGATCAGGCAGCTGGGCGGGAAAAATAAACTGGTTCTGCTCCCGTGGTGTTTGCACAGTAGTGGGTTCAACCCTGGGCCAGACCAGGATATTTCCTACACTCAACCCAGGATATTTGAACTATGCAGAAACGACCTTTGTTAAATTGGGTCTAGACCCTGTGCGGATGGGAACACATGGGTTTTCGAACCACTTGGATAGGGCCTAGGACGATAGTAGATCTCCTGAAGGATATGGCAGCTTTGGTGGGTGGGTTTATGGGATTATATCTCCACTGAGCACCCCCTCCTCCCCAAACTCTGCCCCAGGCACCCCCATCCCCAAATCTGCAGGGATTTCCCAAGCTGTGGTTGGCAACTATAATACTGCCTGCCCACATCAACCTGTATAGGGATCATCCCTGACAAGATGGCTGCCTCAGAAGGTGAGCCAGCCACAAGATGGCTGCCTCAGTTTACCTTCAATTTGGGCTGTGGTGGCAGCTGCTGCTCAAGTCACTTTTTTGAAAATCTTCATACCTGAGAAAATCTTCCGGGGCTAGTTAGAATCTTTGCTGGGCAAAAGCCTCACCTGGCCTTTGGGGGGCGCTACACAAAGTGTCGGCAGCCGCCATGCTGGGGACCCATTCTCTAGACTGTACACAACAGCCTGGCTAGGCTGCCATCACAAGTGAATAAATCTTAGTTAGTGGGTCTGAAACTTTTGCAACCCACTGCCAGGTCATGTTCAGGTTTTCCATGGTGCCCCTAAACCCTCCCCTCGTTCTTCAAAGTTAAGGTGACCAGATGGTCACCTTTGAGAACTGGGACGGGCGTCCACGCGCGTGCATGCGTGCACGGTCGCAGGAGCGCATTGCCTTTTGCAGCGCTGCCCCTGTCACAGGGCGGGAAACGGCAGCACCCCAGAAGGTTATGCTCTTGCGGCCGTGCGTGCGCGGGAGGCTGCCGCACTGCCTTGCGCCCCAGAAGGCAGTGTGGCAGCCATCCAAAAATCGGGACAATTTAAATAACCCGCAGGACACAGGACAAATTGTTTGAAGGCGGGACTGTCCCGCCAAAAGCGGGACGTCTGGTCAGCCTATTCAAAGTGTTTGTGATAAGTCACATAGGTCCCGTGGAGGCATCTGTCCTCTTAGTATGCTCAAGGGAATACATAGGTCATTTCTGCATGGTCCAAATATCCCAGGTTGAGCAAGGGAAATATCCTGGTTTGGCCAAGAAGTTTGCACGGTTCCTGATCCTAAAGCTTTTGTGAGTTAAAGCTCCCTTTCTCAAAAAGGTTTTTAAATAGTCCAGATTAATAAAGGAAGCATTATTTTCTGTGGGCAAAGGGCTTTTTTGTCAGCTGATCTAATGCAGCGTGATCTTAAAGATAGGGTGGCCAACTCTAGGTTAGGAATTCCTGGAGATGGTGGCGGGGGATGGAGTTGATGGGACTCTATGGCCCCAGCCTGCCCTCAGGTACCCGAATCCCCCCACCCCAGTTTGGCAATCTTTCCAAAATCTCCAGTGGAGCAGCAGTGGCGTAGGAGGTTAAGAGCTCATGTATCTAATCTGGAGGAACCGGGTTTGATTCCCAGCTCTGCCGCCTGAGTTGTGGAGGCTTATCTGGGGAATTCAGATTAGCCTGTGCACTCCCACACACACCAGCTCCTCCTCCTCCTCCTCCTCCTCCTCCTCCTCCTCCTCCTTCTTCTTCCTCCTCCTCCATATGATTCAGTATAGAACAGGGGTCTGCAACCTGCGGCTCTCCAAATGTTCATGGACTACAAATCCCATCAGCCCCTGCCAGCATGGCCAATTGGTTGCAGACCCCTGGTATAAAATGTGGGTGAGGGAGAGCTATTTTTGGGTTCAGGTGTGAAAACATTGAAGGCTAGGGCTGACAGCTCTGGACTGGGAAACTCCTCGTGATTGGTGGGACTGGGCTTGAGGAGGGCAGAGTGTGGAAAAGAAGGGACCTTGGTGGGGTATAATTCCATGTCAGAGTTCATCCTCCAAAGCAGTGGTGGCGAACCTTTTGGCATTCCAGATGTTATGGACTACAATTCCCATCAGCCCCTGCCAGCATGGCCAATTGACCATGCTGGCAGGGGCTGATGGGAACTGTAGTCCATAACATCTGGAGTGCCAAAGGTTTGCCACCACGGCTCTAAAGCATAGGTGTCAAACTCGCGGCCCTCCAGATGTTGTGGACTACAGTTCCCATCATCCCCTGCCAGCATCATGCTGGCAGCGGATGATGGGAACTGTAGTCCATAACATCTGGAGGGCCATGAGTTTGACACCTATGCTCCAAAGCATCCATTTTCTCCGGGGGAACTCGTCTCTGTAGCATCTCTGCTGCAATTCCAGAAGATTTCTACTTGGAAACTAGCAACCTTAGTAAATGTTCATAACAGTCTGGCCTGCGTTGCTGGAGCCCCGCCTCCTCCTATGCTCCTGGGGACCAGCAAACCCCCCCCCCTGTCCACCCCTTTTACACATGTGCAGCCCACCTTTCCTGCCGTGGGGCTGCTCAGAGACATCTATGTAAACACCTCCAGGAAGCCCCTGCCGCAGTTCCCCGGCACCCCCGCTCTCCGGTACATCCTCAGCCGTGCCAGCCGGCTGTTCGGCAAATGATCTGAGCATTGGAAGCATTTTCCATCTCCCGACCCAGAGGCGCCCTGGGCCAGCTGTTCGCAGGAGAAGGTACTGTGCCGAAAGGCAGGGAATTGGTGTTGGAGAAGGACGCATCTTCTTGACAGCCAGGCAGGAATGTTGACTAATTTTTTTAAGAACTCAAACTGCTAGGGCAGTGGTGGCGAACCTTTGGCACGGGTGCCAGAGGTGGCACTCGGAGCCCTTTCTGTGAGCACGCGCAGAGGCCCCCCCCCCCCCCCATCTAGGCTGGCCTGGGCCGCTGGGCTTGATTATAAGAATTAAACCTAAGACCTAGTTTTGGGGAAGCAGTGTAGGTAACCCTGTTAAGTACTGTTAAACCCCACTGATTTTCATGCGAAGAACTAAAGCGTGATCCTTTACCTGGGAGTAAGCTCGGTTGCTGACAATGGGGCTTGCTTCAGAGCAAACCCTTGTAGGGTCGTGATTCACCCGTTGGAAGACTTGCACGGTTGCTTCAAAGCAAAGCCACCGACTACCACCAAGCTTACTCCCGAGTAACGCACTCCTCGGAGCCAACCGTTTTTTCTGCACTAAAACCTCAGTATTCAGGTTAAATTGCCGTGTTGGCACTTTGCGATAAATCAGTGGGTTTTGGGTTGCAATTTGGGCACTCGGTCTCGAGAAGGTTCGCCATCACTGTGCTAGGGAGAGTAATGTGTGTGTATGTGTGTAGGTAAAGTTGCAGCCAGCTAGTGATGACCTGTAGGATTTTCAAGACAAGAGACAAGCAGAGGTAGTTTGCCTTGAGTGTCCCATCCAAGTCCTAACTCCAGGTCTGATGAGATCAGGCTGTTCGGATACTGGATGCTAGTACTGTCCTAGCTGAACCCGTAGAAACAAGAAGAGAGCAAAGAGTTTGGATGTTCCCCTTTCTCTCCTGTAAGAAGACTCCAAGCATCCTGCCAACGTCTTTCTCTTCCTCTGCCCTCAACAGACACCTTGTGAGGCAGATGGGGCCGAGAGTTCTGAGAGAACTGTGACTAGCCCCAGGTCACCCCAGCAGGCTTCATGTGTAGGAGTGGGGAAACACATCCAGCTCACCAGATAAGACTCCGCCACTCATAATGTGGAGGAGTAGGGAATCAAAGTCGGTTCTCCAGATCAGAGTCCACCTGCTCTTAATTATTGTACCATGCTCGCTCTTCTGTATTAGTGTTGTTGTTGTTATTACTCTGTGTTCGTGTAGTTATTGCTGCTGCTGTTATTCTGTCATCAAGTCACGACTGACTCACAGTGACCCTTTATGGGGTTTTGAAGGCAGGGCACTTTCTGTGGTGGTTTGCCATTGCCTGCCTCCACGTAGCTATCTTGGACTTCCTTGGTGGTCTGCCATCACCAGGGCTGACCCTGCTGACCTTCCAATAACTTCCAGTCTGGGCTATTTAGACTGCTATTAAGAGTGAGCTTTTTGTTATTGCTTTCTGCTAGCATGGTACAGTGTTTAAAAAAGTAGGGCTAAGATCTTGGAAACCCAGATTCAAATCCCCACTCTGCCATGCAAGCTTTCTGGGTGATCTGGGGCCAGTCACAGTCTCAGCGTAACCTACCTGAAAGTGTTGTTGTAAAGATAAAAGGTGAAAAGGAGAACAGTATAAACCATTGTGAGTCCCCATTGGGTAGAATGCGGGTATAAATAAAGCAGACAGACGGACAGACAGACAGACAGACAGACAGACAGACAGACAGACAATAGATAGATAGACAGACAGACAGACAGACAGACAGACAATAGATAGATAGACAGACAGACAGACAGAAAGACAGACAGACAGACAGACAGACAGACAGACAGACAGATGACAGACGGACGGACGGACGGACGGACGGACGGACGGACGGACGGACGGATAGAGTGGACGGATAGAGTGGATGGATGGATAGATGGATGGATGGATGGATGGATGGATGGATGGATGGATGGATGGATAGATGGATTGATTGAGTACAAACCTAGGAGATTTTTCCAAAACTCAGGCCCAAGGTCACCCAGCTGGCACGTGTTGGAGTACACAAGCTAATCTGGTTCACCAGATAAGCCTCCACAGCTCAAGTGGCAGAGCAGGGAATCAAACCCGGTTCTCCAGGTTAGAACGCACCTGCTCTTAACCACACTACACCATGCTGGCTCTTGTACCATTTGCCTCTTGCATGAAGGCATTGAGTCTGTACATCCTCTAAAAAGGGATGTCTGTGTTGAAATCTCTTGTTTTTCATCTGGTTCTGGATGGCCCAGGCTAGCTTGACCTTACCAGATTTCAAACGCTAAGCAGGGCGGGTCCTGGGTAGTACTTAGACGGAAGACCACCAAGGGGGTCTAGGGTTTCCAGTGGCAAACTGCCTTGTTCATCTCTTGCCCTGAAAACCCTTTGAGGCTGCAACTTGGTGGTCCTTTTCATGGCCCCACACCTGGGCATTTAATTGCTAGAACGTCTAATTATACTGTTTCTGCTCGTGGTTAAGGGAGCCAAAGGAACGAATGTAGGGCCAAACCCAGCCTGAATCCCCTTAGACAGCTTTCCTTAGAGATCAGACACCGGAATGCTTTCGAATGCATCTATAGTTTGTGCGATAAAATAAAGCAAGCCGCTGAGTCAGATGGGAGAGGCTGCCCCGTGATTGATCTCCTGACATTAAAAACTAAAAAAGAAACCCCACTAAGAACACTGCGTGTTCAGTCTGAGCAGCAAATCAACACTGCAGCCTCCGGGAAAAAGCGGGGGGGGGGGGGGGCGGGCATCGATCCCTAGCTTAAAACCTGCCCCCAAAAGTTGACAAAAAAGTATCCTTGTACCAATTATCCTGGCACCAATTGTACCAGACCAGGTGCTCAGGAGCAGCAGCAGCAGAAGGCCATTGCTTTCACCTCCTGCATGTGAGCTCCCAAAGGCACCTGGTGGGCCACTGCGAGTAGCAGAGTGCTGGACTAGATGGACTCTGGTCTGATCCAGCAGGCTCTTTCTTATGTTCTTAAGGCCATTGCTTTCACCTCCTGCATGTGAGCTCCCAAAGGCACCTGGTGGGCCACTGCAAGTAGCAGAGTGCTGGACTAGATGGACTCTGGTCTGATCCAGCAGGCTCTTTCTTATGTTCTTAATTATAAACTGATGATCTATGGACTGATTGGCAGGTTGTATCCTGGCCATGGTTTCTGCTGAGGAAAGCTTCCATAACTGAGAGATCCTTGAGAGAAGAGGGTAATGTTTATGCCTCTTCTACATGTGCCAGCCTACACATGCATCTTGGATTTGGTCTGGCACAAGCCGTGAAGGCATAGCAAGATCACTACCCCCCACGTGGGCAAGAAAGAGCTTTGAGTCAGCAAGCAGAGTTGCCAAATTCCCATGCGGTTGGCTGACGATTTCCCACTATTATAAAACTGGTCTCCAGGTGGCAGAGGTAAACTCACCTGGAGAAAACGGCTACTTTGGAAAGTAGGGTCTATTTGTTTGTTTGTTTGTTTGTTTATTGTTTAGTTTTATATACCGCCCTATCCCCGAGGGGCTCTGGGCGGTGTACAACAATGTTAAATCACAATTCAGTTAAATACAATCAAAACTAAACAATTAAATTCCAATATAAATAAATTACTAAATCCCCATTAAAACAGTGGTTAATACAAGGTTTAAAATCGAAATCCCATTTTAAAACCCTCCCTAAATGGGAAGACTGCTGGCTCCATCAATAAAAGATGTAAACAGAAACAGGGATGGGGGAGGGGGGGGGGCGTCTATACCTTTCAGAGCCAGTGTGGCGTAGTAGTTAAGAGCAGGTTCACTCTAGTCTGGAGAACCTGGGTTTCATTCCCCGCTCTGCCACTTGAGCTGTGGAGGCTTATCTGGTGAACTTGATTAGCTTGTGCACTCCAACACATGCCAGCTGGGTGACCTTGGGCTAGTCACAGTTTTTCTGAGCTCTCTCAGCCCCACCCACCTCACAGGGTGTTTGTTTGTTGTGGGAGGCGGGGGGGAATGGAAAGGAGATTATAAGCCCCTTTGAGTCTCCGTACAGGAGAGAAAGGCGAGGTATAAATCAAATTAACTCCTCTTCCTCCTCCTCCTCCTCCTCCTCCTCTTCTTCTTCTTCTTCTTCTTCTTCTTCTTCTTCTTCTTCTTCTTCTTCTTCTTCTTCTTCTTCTTCTTCTTCTTCTTCTTCTTCCCTTCCCTAGCTGTCAGCTAGCTGTCTGCCGTGTGTCAGTCATTCCTAAGAGACAGATTTGAGTCCAGTAGTAGCCCCATAGAATTTTTCGGGGCGTAAGCTTTTCGAGAATCAAATCCCCCTTCATGAGATAGCTTCTACTCCAATATCTTGTGGTCTCTTAAGTGCTCCAATCTAACCCTTCTACTGCAGACGGGCACAAATACCCTTTGAAACTATTCTCAAGGGTATTAACATATATGTTAATCTGCTGCCTAAATATAGTTCTGTTCAAGTTGGCAAATAGAATGGGAAAACCAAGACGCATAGCTGGTTTAAAAGTCAGAGGAGGTTTTTGTAGCAGTGTTGTACACGAGGTGGAACTGAGAAGGGAAGTGAATTAGATCTAATCTGCTGTTTATATTCTTTATTCTCTTATTCTGATGTTTAGCTGTTCTTTTAAATGTCACTATATGGGTTGTTAGTAATTTTAAGGGGGACAAAGGTTGACCCAGAGGTGGGATGCAGCCTATTCGCACCTATTCGGTAGAACCGGTTATTAAAATTTTCTCAGTTTGGAGAACCGGTTGTTAATGATTAACTCCACTAAAGACAAGGGGGTAATCTCTGTCCCTGGGTACAACAAATCTCGTCAAGTGGGAAATGCAAAATCACCCCCAGGACCCCCTGCGGCCCCCCTTCCCCCCATGGCACCCCATCTCATCCCATCCCATCCCATCCCACCCCTACCCCCCACCCCACGGCGCCCACCCCCCACACACTTACCTTCATTTCAGAGCGAGATGGGAATTGGCAAACAATCCCTAACTTGTCTCTTTTCTGCAGCCAATAGTTTTTGCCCTGAACAAAAATGGCTACAGTAATAGCCAAGTAAAAGGGAACAGCCCCACCCAGGAATGCCCCCAGAATTCCCGGCCACGCCCACGTCGTGCCCCACCCAGCCCCATTGGCACTACGCCACTGTTTGAATCCCACCACCATCGGCACCTGTTATTAAAATTTTGGATCCCACCACTGGGTTGACCCAAAGTATTTTCTTCTCTGATTTCTTTTCTATGTAGGGTGGCAGGTCCACCATCTTTGTATTTGTTCTGCATTATAAAATTCTGTGTGTGTGTGTGTGTTAAAAAATGAATACGCCTGGTCAAATAGCTCATGCACCATATGCGGCTTGCAAAGGTCAGAGATCAGCAGGGCCTCCTTCCGCTCTGAACGCCTGTCTTCCCAAAGGGTTGGCTTCCCTTTCCCACAGATGCTCAGCAGAAAAATCTTTCCATCGCTTTGTTCCCTTTGCTTCTCCGCTTCCTTTTCTCCACGATTGTCCGGCTTCCTGCTCCGACGGAGGTGACCTTCCCTCCCGGTCACTCCTTTCACAGGTGCTGCCGCCCCCTCCCTTGCACCCAGGGCAGGTAGCCTTCACGATGCCAAACGGGGCCTCCCTTTCCCCTCTTCTCCCCAGTATTGAAACTCTTCCGCCCAGTGCAATTCTGTGATTCATCAATAAGTGTCTAGTGTCTAGATCAGGGGTCTTCAAACTATGGCCCCCCAGATGTTCATGAACTACAATTCCCATCAGTCCTGCCACTTGGCCTTGCTGGCAGAGGCTGATGGGAATTGTAGCCCATGAACATCTGGAGGGCCATAGTTTGAAGACCCCTGGTCTAGATCGAGGGAAGTAATTGCAATTCTTCTCAGCATTGGTCAGACCTCCCCTACAGTATTGTGTTCAGTTCTGGGCACTGCAGTGTAAGAAGGCTATTGACAAGCTGGATCGGGTCCAGAGGAGGGCTACCAGGCAGTGGTAGGATTCAAATAATTTAACAATCAGTTCTGAAAGGACTCAGTGGTGAGATTACAACCAGTTACATAAGAACATAAGAACATAAGAACAAGCCAGCTGGATCAGACCAGAGTCCATCTAGTCCAGCTCTCTGCTACTCTCAGTGGCCCACCAGGTGCCTTTGGGAGCTCACGTGCAGGAGGTGAAAGCAATGGCCTTCTGCTGCTGCTGCTGCTCCCGAGCACCTGGTCTGTTAAGGCATTTGCAATCTCAGATCAAAGAGGATCAAGATTGGTAGCCATAAATCAACTTCATAGATCTATCCAAGCCCCTTTTAAAGCTATCCAGGTTAGTGGCCATCACCACCTCCTTCTCTGAACTAGACAAAAAATTAGCTACCGGTTCTACTGAACTGGTGCGAACAGGCTGAATTCCACCACTGGAGCTAGGGATGTTTAGTCTGGAGAAGCGAAAGTTAAGGGTGGGGGGGGCGCATGATAGCTATGTTTAAATATGTGAAGGGATGCCATGTCAAAGAGGGAGCAAGCTTATTTTCTGCTGCTCCAGAGACTAGGACACGGAGTAATTAATTCAAGGTGCAGGAAAAGAGATTCCACCTAAATATCAGGAAGAACTTTCTGACTGTCAGTGGAATTCACTGCCTCGGAGAGTGGTGGAGTCTCCTTCTTTGGCGGTTTTTAAAGAGAGACTGGATGAACATATGTCGGGAGTGCTTTGATGGTGTGTTCCTGCATGGCAGGGGGTTGGACTGGATGGCCCTTGGGGGTCTCTTCCAACTCGATGATTCTATGATTCTGAACTCCATTGGGAGCAATCTGCAAAGGGGAACAGGAGTCAAAGGCAAGGTAGCTCTTTGCAGGGACCCCCTTCTGCCCAGAAGCCTCTCCCATAGTAAAGACTCTGGCCCTGCGTCTTTCAAAAGATGGGAAAGCGAGAAAACGTGGAGGTGAAGAAAATAGAAACTCTGACCACATCCTGTTGTGTAGGTTTCTGGAACCGTGGTCGGTTTGCCAGGGAGGGAATGCCAATTAAGCATAGATGTAGAAGCAATCAGTGATGCCGATTTTATTTCTCTGTTTTTCTGCAGCCGCCTCAGGAAAGGGAAACCAATTTTGAAAAGGGTCTGATTACTTAACGTGGCTTCCCCCGATCCCTCTGACTTTTGAACTCTAACTGTGCTGTTTTTGGAAAGGGAACAGACAAAAAAACTGGGGGGGAGGGAATTAAGGAGTTTGCTAACAATTAAAGAGTTTGCCATCAATGTAACAGCGCACTTTAGCGTGTCACGTTATCACTGCTAATGTGTACTGGAAAGCTGTCCTCTTGTTCACAGGGAACCAATGCGATTCTGAGCTGTATCAAAAGGAGTATAGTGTCTAGGAGCAGCAGTGGCGTAGGAGGTTAAGATAAGGTGACCAGATTTTTACTATTGAAAAGCGGGGCGGCCGTGCGTGCGCACGCGCATGCGGCCACATGAGCACACTGCCTTTTGCGGCGGCACTCCCCGGTCAGGAAACAGGGAAGCGCCCCAGAAGGCACTGCGGCAGTGCGCACGCGGCCGCAGGAGCACATTGCCTAATCGGGACAATGTCAAAGCCCGGCGGGACGCGGGACACATTGTGCAAAAGTGTGAGTGTCCCGCGAAAATCGGGACGGCTGGTCACCTTAGGTTAAGAGCTTGTGTATCTAATCTGGAGGAACTGAGTTTGATACAGGGTGTTTGTTGTGAGGGGGGAAGGGCAAGGAGATTGTAAGCCCCTTTGAGTCTCCTACAGGAGAGAAAGGGGGGATATAAATCCAAACTCTTCTTCTTCTTAGATGGAGAGAGGTAATTGTACCTCTCTATTCTGCATTGGTTACACATCACCTGGAATATTGTGTACAGTTCTGGGCACCGCAATTCAAGAAGGATATTGACAAGCTGGAACAGGTCCAGGGGAGGGTAACCAATATGGTCCAAGGCAGTGGCAGGATTCAAATAATTTAACAACCGATTCCGGTGGTGGGATTCAAATAATTTAACAAACGTTTGTTTACAAGCACCATTTTCACAACCGGTTCTGCCGAAGTGGTGCGAAGCTGCTGAATCCCACCACTGGTCAAAGGGTTTGGAATCCATGCCCTACAAGGGGAGACTTAGGGAGCTGGGTATGTTTAGTTGGGTGAAGGGAAGGTTAAGAGGTGACATGATAGCCATGTTTAGATATTTGAAGGGATGCCATGTCGAAGAGGGAGCAAGCTTGTTTTCTGCTGCTCCAGAGACCAGGACCAGGAGTAGTGGGTTCGAGGTGCAGGAAAAGAGATTCCACCTAAACATCAGGAAGAACTTCTGACCGTCAGGGCTGTTCGACAGTGGAATGCACTACCTCGGAGTGTGGTGGAGTCTACTACTTTGGAGGTTTTTAAAGAGAGGCTGGATGGCCACCTGTCAGGAGTGCTTTGATTATGTGTTCCTGCATGGCAGGGGGTTGGACTTGATAGTCCCTGGGGTCTCTTCCAACTCTATGATTCTATAATTCTATGAACCCTTTTAGATTGGAATGGCTGTGAAAAATGCCCAAAGAGAACAAGAGATGGGGCAAGGTTCCAAGCACCCAGCCATTTCCTGCGAGCGCAGATGCACTGGTGCGTGCAAAGATTCACAGTTAGGTTTCCAAAGGGGAACATCAAAGTGTGGGTTGGAGATCCAATTGTGGTCTCAGTTGAGGAGATGAACGGGTTCTTAACATTGGGGATCCCTGTCAGAAGCTTTTCTTTATGGGACTTTTTTCTTCCAGCAGTTTGCAAGCTCATTGTTCCATTTCCCAACAGTTTGTGAATTACTTCACCTACTCCTCTAATGTTTATTAAAAATGCACCATGGAATTTAAGGCCGGAGGGCATCGATTGCCCATTTTTCATTTTATCTCCTGGCTGGAATTTCAGTCTCCAAAAAAAATATTACAAACTATGCCATTGGCTGCAATAATGCTCTGAATAATCATAGATCGCAGCGCAGAGATACAACGCACATTTAATGTATAGGATGGTGTCAGTGGTGGGATCCAAACATTTTAGTAACAGGTTCCCATGGTGGTGGGATTCAAACTGTGGTGTAGCACCAATGGGGCTCGTAAAGGGCGGTGACCTGGGTGGGCATTCCTGGGCTGGCTGTGGGTAAGGACGAGTTGCCGCGCTCGGGTCCATGGCTGGAACGTAATGCATCTAGGCTTAGGCTGCCACGCACGCCAGTGCACCTCCTGCTAGACTGCTTCAAGTTCTGCTGCTGGAGAGAGGTGTAAATCTATACCAAAAATCAATGGCAAAATCTCACCAATTAGTAACCCCCTCTCGGCACACACAAATAATTAGTAACCTACTCTCGGGAACCTGTGAGAACCTGCTGGATCCCACCTTTGGATGGTGTAGTGCTTAAGAGCTCTCCTACACTTGAAGCTTGCTGGATGACCTTGGGCTTGTCACAGTTCTCTTCAAACTCTCTCAGTCCCACTTTCCTCACAAAGTGTCTGTTGTGGGAAGAAGAAGGGGAAAGTAGTTGGTAAAACACCTTGAGACTCCTTACAGGAGAGAAAGGCGGGGTATAAATCCAAACTCTTCTTCATCACATATACATGGATAGACATGCAAAGTTTATTGAGAAAGAAATATCCCTGCAGAATCTATAGTCGACATCTGTAGTCCTGTCAGAGCATTCAAACGTTAAATATCAAGTGGATGGATTTTTCACATGTCCACGAGGGCCAGCTATTCAAATAATTGAACAAGCGATTCCGGTGGTGGGATTCAAATAATTTAACAAACGTTTGTTTACAAGCACCATTTTCATAACCGGTTCTGCCGAAGTGGTGCGAAGGGAGGGAAACCTTGGAGGGAACCATCTACCAGGGGTCTGCAACCTGTGGCTCTCCAGATGTTCATGGACTACAATTCCCATTAGCCCCTGCCAGCATGGCCAATTAGCCATGCTGGCAGGGGCTATGGGATTTGTAGTCCATGAACATCTGGAGAGCCACAGGTTCTGGAACATCTGGTCCATGAACATCTGGAGAGCCACAGGTTGCAGACCCCTGATCTAGGCTCAGTGATCTCAATAATCTCCTTGTGCCACAAAGCTTGCTTCATGACAGTGAACCCATACTGGCAGGGGCTGATGGGAATTGTAGTCCATGAACATCTGGGGAGCCGCAGGTTGCAGACCTCTGAGATAGTGAAATTAGTCTACTAGATGGTTCTACTAGTCTTTCGCTACTTGGACAGACACCATTTGGATGGTGTTAGATTGGACTACAAACTTTGCAGGGATATTCCTGCCCCATGAACTTTTGGGCTCCTATTGCACGTCTGTTCATTTATATGTCTCTATTAAATCTGCACTGCATCTTTGCCTTGTTATCTAAGACTGGAACATTATTGTAGCCTATGCTATGGTTTGTATTTGTGTGGGTGGGGGGCGGCGGGGGGAGAGCTTGAGCAATACCGTAACAATTTTGGAAAATTCGGATTCAGCTTGATTTGGCTGTGAAATTATCGATATAGCTGAATCAGCCAAATCCCTGATTCGGTATACCCAGAGGTGGGATCCAGCAGGTTCTCACAGGTTCCCGAGAGTAGGTTGCTAATTATTTGTGTGTGCCGAGAGGGGGTTACTAATTGGTGATTTTGCCACGTGATTTTTGCCTTAGTTATGCCCCTCCTCTCAGCAGTAGCTCGCAGAACTTGAAGCAGTCTAGCAGGAGGTGCACCGGCGTGCGTGGCAGCCTGCGCCTGCGTGCATTCGTTTCCCGCCCAAGGACCGGCGCAGCAGCTGCATCCTGGCCACAGCCCCGCCCCAGGAGAATGCCCCGCCCAGGAATGCCCGGCCACGCCCCCGTTGTGCCCTGCCCAGCCCCATTGGCGCTACGCCACAGTTTGAATCCCACCACCATGGGAACCTGTTACTAAAATTTTTGGATCCCACCACTGGGTATACCTGAATATATTCGTGTATACTGAAAATTTTGGGTTTGTTAGCATTTTTTGGAATTTTTTTACCCCCAGATCCCCAGGTATTTCCCAACCTGAAGTTAGCAACCCCTATGCTGACACTTATTGGGCAGAGGTGCTGAACTCATATCTCAAATCTCAAAGCAGCCTTGCATTGGCAGAGGGGTGCCCTATCTAAACTCTCGCGAACAACTTAATTACTGTTTATCTGGTTTGACCTCTGAGTTTCTCCCTGCAGTGTGTGGTTCGCTGCCTTCCAGACCAAATATTTGCTCCGTCCTTTATGGCTTCCCCGGTATTTTGCACGGCTCTGTGTGCAAATACCCAAAATGTTATACTTTTGTGGTTCTACATCCGGTTACTGTGATAAACTTCCTTGGGAACAAGTGCTTTTAAAAAAATAATAATCATCCGTGTACATTAATGGGTTGGCTGAGGTTTCCAAAAGTACCTAGACTTTTGACGAATGTTTCCCAGGGTCAAACCAAATGGGCTGGTGACAAATATCCTGCTGGGTTTTTTGTTAACTGTAGGAGCTGCAGGGAACAGTTGGATGACAGCTGCAGAGGAGGACGGGATTATGGTTTTGTTAGTGCTTGCTCTCCTTGCCCTCCCATGATATCACTATGGTTTTACCAGCGAGTTCTCAGTGATCCTAGAGTGACTTGACATCACTTCCAGGGTTTTAAAAAAAAACCCTTTGGGGTTTCCCAGATCCCATAGCATCCACTCCAGGAGGAAGCCTTGTGCAGTGTAGTGGCTAAGAGTGGTGGACTCTAATCTGGAGAACCGGGTTTTATTTCTCACTCCTCCGCATGAGTGGCCGAGGCTTATCTGGTGAACTGGATTTGTTGTTGTCGAAGGCTTTCACGGCTGGATTCAACTGGTTCTGGTGGGTTTTCCGGGCTGTGTTGCCGTGGTCTGGTGGATTTTGTTCCTAACGTTTCGCCTGCATCTGTGGCTGGCATCTTCAGAGGTTTATTACAGAGGAAAGTCTGTTTCAGTGTGAAACAGACTTTTCTCTGTGATACACCTCTGAAGATGCCAGCCACAGATGCAGCAAAACGTTAGGAACAAAATTCACCAGACCACGGCCACACAGCCCGGAAAACCCACCAGAACCAGTTAAGAACATAAGAACATAAGAACTAGCCTGCTGGATCAGACCAGAGTCCATCTAGTCCTGCACTCTGCTACTTGCAGTGGCCCACCAGGTGCCTTTGGGAGCTCCTACATGCAGGATGTGAAAGCAATGGCCTACTGCTGCTGCTGCTCCCAAGCACCTGGTCTGCTAAGGCATTTGCAATCTGAGATCAAGGCGGATCAAGATTGGTAGCCATAGATCGACTTCTCTTCCATAAATCTGTCCAAGCCCCTTTTAAAGCTATCCAGGTTAGTGGCCATCACCACCTCCTGTGACAGCATATTCCAAACACCAATCACACGTTGCGTGAAGAAGTGTTTCCTTTTATGAGTCCTAATTCTTCCCCCCAGCATTTTCAATGGATGCCCCCTCATTCTAGTATGGTGAGAAAGAGAGAAAAATGTCTCTCTGTCGACATTTTCTACCCCTTGCATAATTTTATAGACTTCAATCCTATCCCCCCTCAGACGTCTCCTCTCCAAACTAAAGAGCCCCAAACGCTGCAGCCTCTCCTCATAAGGAAGGTGCTCCAATCCAGTTGGATTTGTTGTTGTTGTTAAGGTTAATGTTAATGTTAATATTATTTAGATTTCTTCCTTCCTGCTCCACATAGAGCCTGCTGGGTGTCCTGGGGCCATGAGTGGTGGATTCTTATCTGGTCAACTGGATTTGTTGTTATTATTATGGATTTAGAATCATACCTTCACCACAAATATACACCGATGTGGAAAGGACAGCTGTAATACGTACAGCAGAAGAACACTTATACCAGGCTTAGAGAACCCTGAACGCCTTCCAGGGAAAGGCGCCGGCGCTTCAGAAGAGCCCAGCTGGTTTTATGCAGCTCCTTTTTTCGTTCAGTAGCGTTTTCACATGATAGGCTTCTGTTGGATCGTAGCCAAGGAATGTTGCACATGTAAACATGTCGTGCCCCATGGAGGGTGTTTTCTTTTTCGTCTGGGGGCGCCTGGGTCTGACGGAGACACTTCTGTATTGGAGAAGGAAGTGCCCAAAGACAATGGCTGCTCTTCCGGGAAGAGGCGAGTTCAGGAAGTCATTTGGGGCCGATGCAGACATGCCTCCAAGCTCCTTGTTTTGTGTCTGAACATCAGCATAAAATCAATTTTTAGAACCTTGTAACCAGAGGTGGGATCCAGCAGGTTCTCACCGGTTCCCGAGAGTAGGTTACTAATTGTTTGTGTGTGCCGAGAGGGGGTTACTAATTGGTGATTTTGCCACGTGATTTTTGCCTTAGTTACGCCCCTCCTCTCAGCAGTAGCGCGCAGAACTTGAAGCAGTCTAGCAGGAGGTGCACCTGCGTGCGTGGCAGCCTGCGCCTGCGTGCATTCGTTTCCCGCCCAAGGACCGGCGCAGCGGCTGCGCCCAAGGAATGCCCCGCCCCCGGAATGCCTGGCCATGCCCCCGTCGTGCCCCGCCCAGCCCCATTGGCGCTACGCCACAGTTTGAATCCCACCACCATGGGAACCTGTTACTAAAATTTTTGGATCCCACCACTGCTTGTAACCCAGAGGGTGACCCAGAATGTGGCTGTCTAATAAAGCGAGAGACCAGCAGTGCCTTGAAAACTAGCAACAGTTATTTCAATACGAGCTGTCGGCATGAATTGGTAGTCTTTAAGGCACCACTTATTTTACTATAATAGGCTGGCAGGGCTACCCCTTTGCAATCACCTGTAGCTGATATTCACCGTCCCGTGAAACGCCAGTTGCCAGGAATGTTTTCCAGGTACAGGTTGCTGCTCTCCTTAGCAAGAGTGCTGAAAACCTTGAAAAGAGAACCGGTTCAACGTATCCCCGTCATCTAAATCAAAGCAGGTGGGGATTAGAAGTGATGCTGTTACTGCGGGGAATGAGGCGTATATTTTACCACTCTATTCTGCATTGGTCAGACCTCACCTGGAATCCTGGGTGCAGTTCTGGGCACCGCAATTCAAGAAGGATATTGACAAGCTGGAACGGGTCTAGAGGAGGGCCACCAAAATGGTCAAAGGTCTGGAAACCGTGCCCTACGAGGATAGACTTAGGGAACTGGGGATGCTTAGTTTGGTGAAGAGAAGAAGCGAAGAGGTGACATGATACCCATGTTTAGATATTTTTAAAATTATTTTATTTTTATTTATTTAATTTAATATACCGCCCCATCCCCAAAGGGCTCTGGGCGGTGTACAACATAAAACCACAGGTAAAAACATCATACAAAACTTCCAGAAATATAATAAAACAACGGTTGTGTCCTAAGATGGCCTCCCACCTAAAACCTAATCCTCCTAGGAGGGGGGGGGGGGAGGTAGCAGGTCCTGATAGTATTAAGGACCCATATATCCCAGTAACAGGTCCCGATGATATAGAGGAGGGGGCACACTCAGCGGCTGGTTTCTCCAGAAGCTCGGTGGAACAACTCAGAGATGAAGGGATGTCATGTCGAAGAGGGAGCAAGCTTGCTTTTTGAGGCTCCAGAGACTAGGACCAGGAGTAATGTATTCAAAGTGCAGGAAAAGAGATTCCACCTAAACATTAGGAAGAACTTCTTGACCGTCACGGCTGTTTGCCAGTGGAATCCACTGCCTCGGAGGGTAGTGGAGTCTCCTTCTTTGAAGGTTTTTAGAGAGGCTGGATGGCCGGTTGTCAGGAGTGCTTTGATTGTGTGTTCCTGCATAGAAGGGGGTTGGACTGGATGGCCCTTGGGGTCTCTTCCAACTCTATGTTTCTATGACACGGCTGTTTGGGTGGCCTTATAGCCCCACTGAGGTCTCTCCTCTCCTCAAATCCTGCCCTCCCCAAGCCACGCCCTCCCAAGGGTCCACCCACCAAATCATCGGGAATTGCCCGATCTCGAATTGGCGACCTTTGTCCCTTGATCCAAACTGGAGTTTCGCGACTCTGGCGCCCCGTGGCATCTTAAAGCCTTAAGAACGTTTTAATTCCAAGGTACTTTTCTGTAGGTTCCGCTCCCCAAAAATGGATGCTGAAATCAAAGTGTGTCGAGCTGTCGCAGGGCTGTGAAACGGCTGCTTATTTTTGCTGCCCCGCTGGAATGACATATTTTACTGTGCCCCTGTCTGTCAGCACTGTGGGGTGGAGTGTCTCCCCCGGGGCTGTGGGGCTTCTTCTTTTCCTTTCTGAAATGGCCACAGCGATCTGTTGAAACAATGAGTGCGCATTCGCTGTCTTCTTATCTGCCGACCGGGACATCCTGCCATTTCTTTTTCCCACCGAAATCTTTTGTCTTCATTCTGTTTAAACGGTCCTCTCTGCTGTCACGGCTTCCTCCCTTCCGTGCATTCATTCTCTTCTTTGTGTGTGTTGCCCCAGGGCCCTGTCTGTCTGCTTGTAATGTCTCCTGGGGTAGAATAGAACTCTTCTCTTGAATTCCCATCAGGGCAAACTGTCTGGGTGATACTGGGCCTGTCACAACCTCCTGGCCTGGCCTACTGCACAGGTTGTTGTGAGGAAGTGGAGAATTGGGACAGCTATGTCCTAAGCTGTTTTGAGTGCCTGCTGGGGAGAAAAGGTGGATGCAACTATAATGCAAAATGCATCCCGAAAATCCCAAAGGATTCAATGGTTGGCTTATGGAGACTCTTTTGTTTGAACTTAGTAGCATTCTAAATAGACCAGATTGGAAGGTAAACTTGGAAGGTAAGCAGGGCCAGCCAGAGGTGGGATCCAGCAGGTTTTCACAGGTTCTCGGGAGTAGGTTACTAATGATTTGTGTGTGCTGAGCGGGGATTACTAATTGGTGATTTTGCCACATGATTTTTGCCTTAGTTACGCCCCTCCTCTCAGTAGTAGCGCGCAGAACTTGAAGCGGTCTAGCAGGAGGTGCACCGGTGTGCATGGCAGCCTGCGCCTGCGTGCATTCGTTTCCCGCCCAAGGACCGGCACAGGGGCTGCGTCCTTGCCAAAACCCCGCCCAGGAATGCCCCGCCCACAGAATGCCCGGCCACGCCCCCGTCGTGCCCAGCCCAGCCCCATTGGCGCTACGTCACAGTTTGAATCCCACCACCATGGGAACCTGTTACTAAAATGTTTGGATCCTACCACTGGGGCCAGCCCTGGGGAGTACTTGGATAGGAGACCACCATGGAAGTCCAGGGTTGCTAAGCGGAGGCAGGCAGTGGCAAACCACCTCTCTTCATCTCTTTCCTTGAAAACCCCATGAAATGCAACTCTATGGGGTTACCAGAAGTTGGCTGTGACTTGATGGCCCCTTGTTATTGTTTCTGTTAATGAGTTCAGTTGCAAGGCTCCCTCTGGGTTCTCAATCAGAGGCTGGAACTCTGTGTTTGCTGTTGCAAGCAGGGCTGACTCAAGAAGGAAGTGACATCAGTCCAGAAGGAAGTGACATCAATCTAGAAGGAAGTGGCATCAATCACCACTAATGGCTGGGAGCCTCAGCTGTGTCCCGACTGTGATACCATAAGCAGTCACATTGGTAGCTCAGCTAAAGAATCAGCCCTGGTGGACAGTAACATCAGTTTGGGACCAAGGCAGAGGTGGGATCCAACCAGTTCTCACCACTTCTCTAGAAGTGGTTACTAATTTTTTCTGAGTGCCAAGAAGGGGTTACTAAAGCAACCTCCCTGCCCAATAGGGACTGGAGGTGCGTGTGGGCAGCGGCGCCACTGTTTGAATCCCACCACCATCGGAACCTGTTATTAAAATTTTTGGATCCCACCACTGGACCCGGGGCTTCATTTTGTATGAGATAGAGATAGATCAATCAATTGATCAAGCGATGGATGGATGGATGGATGGATGGATGGATGGATGGATGGATGGATGGATGGATGGATGGATGGATGGATGGATGGATGGATGGATGGATGGATGGATGGATGGATGGATGGATGGATGGATGGATGGATGGATGGATGGATGGATGGATGGATGGATGGATGGATGGATGGATGGATGGATGGATGGATGGATGGATGGATGGATGGATGGATGGATGGATGGATGGATGGATGGATGGATGGATGGATGGATGGATGGATGGATGGATGGATGGATGGATGGATGGATGGATGGATGGATGGATGGATGGATGGATGGATGGATGGATGGATCCGACAGACTGACACAGATAGATGCACTCGTATATACATAAAAAGCTTTTCAACATCTGTGTAAACCCTCTGGGAGCGGTCATTCAGAGATCTGGGCTGAGCTGTCACCAACGTGCAGGTAACAGTTGTGGGCTTTCTCCGCACAATTCATTAAAAATGTTTTGAGACAGGCAATAAAAAGTTTCCTCCCTAGAGTTCCTGCATATAGTTGGAGTTGCTCCTGGATCCGGGCCTCCTTTGGATCAACAAATGGCAACGGTGGCACCTTTCAACAGCTTCCGCCCAGGCGGCCACTGCAGCCATTCCTGGGCAGACAAGATCTGGGGCATATGTCCTGGTTGCGTCTATATTAGTTTGCTTCTCCCTCACTGCATCGGAACTTTGGGACTCCCTCGCCCACTTTGAGTTCCCACTGGGGAGAAGTATAATTTTTTAAAATAATTTTTTATTGTATCATTTGAATTTTACAGCTTATAGTATTTTCCTTCTTCATACATTTTCAAACGATACTCCCCCCCCTTTTCTCCCTTCTCCCATTACTTCTTCTTCATAGTTTTGTCACACAAACAGCAGTAAGTTCATTCTGTGTAGCCTCTTGGGGAGAAGTATAATAACAAACTCCTGCTATTCACATTTGAGCAGTGGATTGCTGAAAATAAAAAGCAGGCTTTGAAAGCCTCAGTGAAATTGTTTGCAAAAATCCTGATTCAGACTGAAGGTATCCACTGGACGGCAAGGAACCTCAACGTATATTCGATCCTCCGCTCCCAGCCAGGGTTGTTGTCAGAGATTCGGCCACGCCTGCCTACCTCTTCCGCTGCCAGACTGAGGACCCAACACAAACGTTTTCCATATTTCACAAGCCGACATCCCGCCGACCGCAAGGTTGCATGTGCAACCAAACCACTTAATCCATTTGAAGGCCATGTGACTTGGGAACAGTGAACAATTCCTTTGGTTTATTGTTATTTATTTATTATTTAGATTTATTTCCCTGCCCTTTATGACAGTCTCGGGGTGGGTTACAATAAAAACCATAATAAAACCTCGTACACCTTGACAATAAAACTACCACAAAACTATCCTAAAACCATAAAACATTCTAAACTGAAACTCCCACCTGGCCACCCACAAAGGTGGGCGTAGTGTACGGGACACCTCGGGGGCACCCCGTCCCAGTAGGGGGCATTAGCCGAACACCTGGGTGAAGAGGCTGGTCTTTGCTAGGCGCCGAAACTCCAGAAGAGTAGGGGCAGAGGTGGGATCCAGCAGGTTCTCACCGGTTCCCAAGAGTAGGTTACTAATTATTTGTGTGTGCTGAGAGGGGGTTACTAACTGGTGATTTTGCCACGTGATTTTGGCCTTAGTTACGCCCCTCCTCTCAGCAGCAGCGCGCAGAACTGGAAGCAGTCTAGCAGGAGGTGCACCGGCGTGCATGGCAGCCTGCGCCTGCATGCATTCGTTTCCCGCCCAAGGACCGGCGCAGCAGCTGCATCCTTGCCACAGCCCCGCCCAGGAATGCCTCGCCCTTGGAATGCCCGGACCACGCCCCCATCGTGCCCCGCCCAGCCCCATTGGCGCTACGCCACAGTTTGAATCCCACCACCATGGGAACCTGTTACTAAAATTTTTAGATCCCACCACTGAGTAGGGGCCTGGTGGGTCTCTAGTGGGACAGCATTCCACAGTGCAGGGGCCACTGTTGAGAAGGCCCTGTGGGCTGCCCCCACCCCCTCCCCTCCGAAGGGGGTGGGCCAGCCAAGCAAGTCTCCCCCTCTGACCTCAGTGCCCGGGCAGGAATATATGGTTTCAGATATGGGGAGTGGAATACCTGCAATGTTAGGCCTCCCTTTTTGAATGAGTACAGCTTCCGGTGCTCCGGGTTGGGTGGGGGTCTCTACTGCGTTCCTCCCAGAGCTTTCCAGCCGGAGCTGTGGCTGTGCGTGTCCCAGATGTTTCTCATTAGTCATGCTTTCAGTCTTCCTGAACGGTTACGGATGCCCCAAACTGGCGCTCGTAACTTCCTCTTGACATTAAGCAGGAGGATTTTAAGGAGAGTCTGAGGTGGTGTCTTCTGCTGGCTTTAAATATAAAGAAATATAAAGAAAAGTGCCGAGATTCTTTGATGTGTATTTATGAAGACTTTGTTTCGGTGTTTTTCTCTAGTGGGACCAATCTGGCGTTTTGCTTTCAGCTGACGCCTGAATGCCTCGAAGAGGGTTTATTTTGGGGACGGGGGGCTCGATAGAAAGGCAGAGTCTGACAGGAAGTGTCTAAAAGTTTGCTAAAACGGCTCCTTTTCACGGCTCCGGTTTTTTCTCAAGACGTCACTTTTTTGATGGAGCTATATATCTCGCCCCCCTTCCTAAAACGGTGCTGCGTGTGGAAAAATTTGCTTGGGAATGTGTGGCGGGCGAGGGAGGCCTGCGGCAGGAACATCGTGTCTCTGTGAGTAGCATATTCCTATCCATTCTTCTTTCCTTTCCTCTCTTGTAGAACACACTGTGATTTGGAAGAGAAGTGGAGAGATTTGAGAAAGGGGGTGTATACCTAAATGGAGGGCTGCTTTAAAAGAAAAAAAACATCCTTTTAAGCCGGAGCCCGTTTCTGATCTCTCTTGTGTGAGAAACTCTTCTTCCGGGGGAAATCTCTGGATTATCACCTTTTTGTTGGGGGCGGGGGGGCACCCGAATCCAGCTGATTGATGTCCACTGACTCATCTAATGTCCAACCACATTTTCCCCCGATACCCTTCCTCTCTATCTCTTTTTCTAGACAGCACAGGACACACTGTGCCAATAGATAATGTTATGCGGTAAAAGTCAAACAGGAGTCTTGAAGCTTCAGTGGCGTAAGAGGTTAAGAGCTCGTGTATCTAATCTGGAGGAACCGGGTTTGATTCCCAGCTCTGCCGCCTGAGCTGTGGAGGCTTATCTGGGGAATTCACATTAGCCTATACACTCCCACACACGCCAGCTGGGTGACCTTGGGCTAGTCACAGCTTCTCGGAGCTCTCTCAGCCCCACCTGCCTCACAGGGTGTTTGTTGTGAGGGGAGAAGGGCAAGGAGATTGTAAGCCCCTTTGAGTCTCCTGCAGGAGAGAAAGGGGGGATAGAAATCCAAACTCTCTTCTTCTACTCAAGGATTCATGTAGAAAGAGGTGTTCCCGCCCTAAAAGGCAAAAACAGGGAGAAACCAGGCGCAGAGAGTGACTAGGGACAGGTAATAAAATTAGGGATCACCCTAGAACAAATGAGCACACATGGATATGCAAACATACAGTCTTAAGGGACAGTGTGGTGTAGTGCCTTAAGCCAGGAGCTTGGAGATCCAAGTTCAAATCCCCACCTGACCATAACTCCCCTTGCATGACACTGGGCAAGAATCTGTATCAGTGTGGAATAAAATATTTGGATACATGGGCAGATAAACAAGTGGGGAGGGAGAAGGGCAAACTCTATGCTGGGGATAATTAGGAAAGGAATTGAGTAGAAATCTGCAAAGATTGTCATGCCCTTATATAAAGCCGTGGTGCGACTGCACTTGGAGTCCTGTGTTCAGTTCTGGTTGCCACATCTCAAAAAGGATATTGAGGAGATAGAAAAAGTGCAGAGAAGGGCAACGAGGATGAGTGAGGGACTGAAGCACCTTCCTTATGAGGCGAGGCTACAGCGTTTGGGACTCTTTAGTTTGGAGAGGAGATGTCTGAGCGGGGATATGATTGACGTCTATAAAATTATGCATGGGGTAGAAAATGTTGACAGAGGCGCCCCAAGGTCTGCGATAGACAGAGATAAAGCCACCTGGCATCCTACTCCTGCGGGACAATGGAACCAACCCTGTTTCCCATGAGACTAATGTGTCAGGGGAAAGCCTAGTTATCTACATGGCATGCGAAGCCATAAAGCAAAGACCAAGGAAAGAATGTCCCAGAATGGCAGTGATAACATGTAGCAGACTGGTTACATTTATCTTGTAGCAAGTTGGCTAGATATATCTTGTAGCAGTTACACTGAGTTAAGAATGCATCTCAATCACTAGATACAATCCCCCTGATACTGGGGTGCTGTGTGGTTTCCGGGCTGTATGGCTGTGTTCTAGGAGCACTCTCTCCTGACGTTTCATCTGCATCTGTGGCTGGCATCTTCAGAGGATGCAGCTACAGATGCAGGCGAAATGTCAGGAGAGAATGCTGCTAGAACACGGCCATACAGCCCGGAAATCACACAGCACCCCAGTGATTCCGGCCGTGAAAGCCTTCGACAATGCATTGAACATCCCCCTGATACTGCTCCAGAGACTAGGACACAGAGTAATGGATTCAAAGTGCAGGAAATGAGATTCCACCGAAACATCAGGAAAAACTTCCTGACCGTCTGGGCTGTTCGACGGTGGAATTCACTGCCTCGGAGTGTGGTGGAGTCTCCTCCTTGGGAGGTTTTTAAAGAGAGGCTGGAGGGCTTTGATTGTGTGTTCCTGCATGGCAGGGGGTTGGACTGAATGGCCCTTCTGGACTCTTCCAACTCTATGATACCCTGACCTGGCTGAACAATAAATCACTTCACTTCAGGGGTTTCTGCAAATGCTGGTTCACCCTCCTTCTGACATCTGTCAGATTTTTTGGTGGCGAGCTTGCCAAGAGGGGGAATTGAGTAGGAGCCATGATCATCTAGGCTTACGGAAGAGTAAGGAGGAACCTCCCGGCCCAGCCTTCCCTTTGGAAACAAAGGCCCCTTTCATGCGGGATTGTTGCTCTGTGTCAGAACAATTTTCTGGTGTGCTCCCATGTGATTGCCATGTGCCTACACTGAAGGTGATGGGCAAGATCGCAACCTGTGACTCTGGAGAGCAACTGCCAGTCAGAGTGGACAATACTAACCTTGTGGACTAATGGTCTGGTTCCGCATCCCGTAACTTCCTGTGTGTTCGTGTGTTTGGGTTCGAGCCAGTGTGCAAAATTGACAGAAGTGCAAACTCCTGAGTATTCCAGAACCTTTTACTGTGTATGTGTTCAATTTTGGTCGCCACATCTCAAAAAGGATATTGAAGAGATAGAAAAAGTGCAGAGAAGGGAAGTGAGGATGATTGAGGGAGTGGAGCACCTTCCTTATGAGGAAAGGCTGCAGCGTTTGGGACTCTTTAGTTTGGAGAGGAGACGGCTGAGGGGGGATATGATTGAAGTCTATAAAATTATGCATGGGATCGAAAATGTTGACAGAGAGAAATTTTTCTGTCTTTCTCACAATACTAGAACCAGGGGGCATCCATTGAAAATGCTGGGGGAGAAGAATTAGGACTAATAAAAGGAAACACTTCTTCACGCAACGTGTGATTGGTGTTTGGAATATGCTGCCGCAGGAGGTGGTGATGGCCACTAACCTGGATAGCTTTAAAAAGGGTTTGGACAGATTTATGGAGGAGAAGTCGATCTATGGCTACCAATCTTGATCCTCCTTGATCTCAGATTGCAAATGCCTTAGCAGACCAGGTGCTCAGGAGCAGCAGCAGCAGAAGGCCATTGCTTTCACCTCCTGCATGTGAGCTCCCAAAGGCACCTGGTGGGCCACTGCGAGTAGCAGAGTGCTGGACTAGATGGACTCTGCTCTGATCCAGCAGGCTAGTTCTTATGTTCTTATGTTCTTTTGGCACGGGCGCAGACTCGTAAGGTGCCTTCTTTCGTCCTTTAGAAAATGTCTGTTTCAGGGAAACTGTCTCAGATGGCTTACAAATGAAAAAGAATAAAACCAAACATTATAAGACAGGAATTAAAACCCAACATACATACATACATACATACATACATACATACATACATACATACATACATACATACATACATACATACATACATACATACATACATACCAGCACAAAAAAGTACCCAATAAAACAGACCCCTGGGAGCTTAAAATGACAAGCTGAAATAATATTTAAAATCCACCTCTTAACAAAAGCCCGGGTGAACAGAAACATTTTGGTCTGGCATCTAAAAGAAAGTAAAGGAGGCGCTAGGCAAGTCTCGGAGGGGAAGGAAAGTCCATAAATGTGGTGTCACTACTGAAAAGACTCTGGTTGCCACCTGCCTCTCTTCTGAGGATGGGGCCATAGAGAGCAGGGCTTGAGAAGCAGATTTTAACTGGTGGGTTGGACGATATCGGTGGAGGAGGTCCTTCAAGGACCCTCACCCAAGCACAGTATATGAAAAGAAGTCCCTGAAAGCAAAAGGTTTGCTTAAGTCACGGGTGTCCCTGGAAGCTTTGGACGGGCTTCCTAACTTTTTAGAAAAGTGAAATGCAGGTTCGGAGATTTGAAATTTGGTAATAATACAATTGATAAGGGAGTATAAGCTTGGAAAATTTCTGGAGATTGGGGGCAGAGCTCGAGGAGGGCAGGATCCGAGGAGAGGAGGCACCTCAGCAGGGTAGGAGACCACCAAAGCAGCCATGTTCTCCAAGGAAGCTGATTTCAATCGTCTGGAGATCAGTTGTAACTCTGGGAGATCTGCATGTCCCAGGTGGAATGGGGCATGGAATCCTTTTTTCTTTCAGTCAGTTTTGTGAGCAAAACTCTTACTTTGCTCCAAACCCGCTCTTCCCCCACAGATGAAAAAGTTGGGACCGGCATTCCATAGAATCACAGAGCTGGAGGAGACCCCAAAGGCCATCAAGTCCAACCCCCTGCAGTGCAGGAACACACAATCAAAGCATTCCTGTCAGATGGCCATCCAGCCTCTCTTTAATAACCTCCAAAGAAGGAGACTCCACCACACTCCGAGGCAATGCATTCCACTGTCGAACAGCCCTGACGGTCAGGAAGTTCTTCCTGATGTTTAGGTGGAATCTCTTTTCCTGCACCTTGAACCCATTACTCCTGGTCCTAGTTTCTGGAGCTGCAGAAAACAAGCTTGCTCCCTCACCAACATGACATCCCTTCAAATATCTAAACATGGCTATCATGTCCAGAGGTGGGATCCAGCAGGTTCTCACAGGTTCCCGAGAGTAGGTTACTAATTATTTGTGTGTGCCGAGAGGGGGTTACTAATGGGTGATTTTGCCACGGGATTTTTGCCTTAGTTACGCCCCTCCTCTCAGCAGTAGCGCGCAGAACTTGAAGCAGTCTAGCAGGAGGTGCACCGGCGTGCGTGGCAGCCTGCGCCTGCGTGCATTTGTTTCCCACCCAAGGACTGGCGCAGAGGCTGCGTCCTTGCCACAGCCCCGCCCAGGAATGCCCCGCCCCCAGAATGCCCAGCCACGCCCCCGTTGTGCCCCGCCCAGCCCCATTGGTGCTATGCCACAGTTTGAATCCCACCACCATGGGAACCTGCTACTAAAATTTTTTGATCCCACCACTGATCATGTCCCCTCTTAACCTTCTCTTCACCAAACTAAATATCCCCAGCTCCCTAAGTCTCTCCTTGCAAGGCATGGATTCCAGACCTTTCACCGTTTTGGTTGCCCTCCTCTGGACCCATTCCACTTTTAAAACAAATGTGCAGAATTTGACCAAGGGCCACTGTCCATCGTATCATTTCATCCTGAAAAGACAACGTTATTTTAGTCCGGTTGAGTTAGATCATGCGCTCCAGATTCGCCTGCGGCTCTTAACCCTATCACATGCTGGTGGTCCAGCCCAAACCCTCTGTCCTGTGTCTCCCTCCAGCCAGATCTGATGATTCAGCGATAGGGAGCCAGTCACATGCTGTTCTGCTTCCAAGCCGGATCAAGGAGACGCGAGCCGAAGGAGACAGAGAAGAGCTTTCTTCTCTTCCAGTGACTGTAGTTAGGAACCAGCTCTCAGATAGCTCAGGACCAGCACCCCATCAGCCTCTGTCAGCATGGCCAATTGGCCATGCTGGTAGGGGCTGATGGGAATTGTAGTTCCTGAACATCTGGAGAGCCGCAGGTTCCCTACCCCTGGCTTAGGCAGAGTTCCTCGCTCATCTGCTGAGCAGAAGGTCTTGCAGACCCGATGTTGAAATTCTGTAGGGTAGGATAAGTATCTGTTGGTATTTACAAGTGTCTGTCATGAAAGGGTTAACTGTGTGTATGTAAACAAGTTGCTGAGGTCACTGTTTTATGACCTGCTCTATTGATTAGCTATTGGTCAGTCAGACCACCATTTCTTACATGCTAGTGAGCACAGACACTAGAGGTTATAAAGTTAACTGTTGCTTTGTTTGAGCACACCCACGGAAGACCACGATGCCATGAGATACGAGGAGAAACTATATTATAGATAGACAAGGTGTAACCAAGTGTATAGTGATGTAAATGTGTAAGAGGAAAGAAAGGATTTCTTCTTTTATCTCCATGTAACCCTCCCTTATAGTTAGTAAACTCATTTATATAAAAGCAAGTGTGAATCAGTCTCTTCTGTTCTAATCTGCTAATTTACGTCTATATATTAAACCCGTCAGCATCCCCTCAAAGACCACCAACTGTTTCTAAAAACTGGTGGAGGTTTTGCTCTGTAAGCTTCTCATGAACAGCCTCTATGCAAGAAATTATTGTAACTCAATATGCTCCTTTTAAAAGGCAACCCGTTAAACAAAACATCTGCCTGAAACTGTTGAAGGTGTGCTCTTAGCTGGCTGTTGTGGGTGTCCTGAAATGTTTGGTCTGGTGGTATTTGCTGCTAACGTTCTGTCCGCCTCTGTGGCACCGTCACGTGACTCTGAAGATGCCAGCCACAGATGGGGATGAAACATTAGGGGAAAAACCTACCAGACCATGGCCACACAGCCCAGAAAACCCACGACAGCCAGCTGATTCTGGCTGGGAAAGCCTTCAACAGTGCATTTGCAATTAGTGTTACGCTTAACCTCGCTCCCTGACGTAGTTGGCTCCAACTCCTGCCGTTGCCATTTTTGTCTTGTGCCCATCACCCGGTTAGGATTCAAAAGGTGTCTGCAGGCTAGAAAAGGTCGGGGACCCCCAGTGACAAAGAAAGGGGAAACTGGACAGATTTATGGAGGAGGCTTGGACAGATTTATGGAGTCGATCTATGGTTCCCAATCTTGATCCTCCTTGATCTCAGATTGCAAATGCCTTAGCAGACCAGGTGCTCGGGAGCAGCAGCAGCAGAAGGCCATTGCTTTCACATCCTGCACGTGAGCTCCCAAAGGCACCTGGTGGGCCACTGTGAGTAGCAGAGTGCTGGACTAGATGGACTCTGGTCTTATGACATGAACTGCCCGCGTGCCCCCTCCCACCCCCTCCCACTCTGAAATGCCCCCCGACACGCCCCACCCCCGCCATGTGACTGCAATTGCGGCGCCTGGGGCGAGCTGCCCCAAATGTCCCATTGCAGCTCTGCCTTAATTAAGACATTGTTCATGGTTCATGGTAGCTGGTGCAGTCAGGTTTGCTAGCAGACCCGAATTCCGCCCCCACCCCCACCAGCTACATGGACTCTGCTTCTTATTTCTGGAACAGTTGCCAGAAACTGAACATAAGAACATAAGAACATAAGAACTGGCCTGCTGGATCAGAGCAGAGTCCATCTAGTCCAGCACTCTGCTACTCGCAGTGGCCCACCAGGTGCCTTTGGGAGCTCACATGCAGGAGGTGAAAGCAAGGGCCTTCTGCGGCTGTTGCTCCCAAGCACCTGGTCTGCTAAGGCATTTGCATTCTGAGATCAAGGCAGATCAAGATTGGTAGCCATAGATGGACTTCTCCTCCATAAATCTGTCCAAGCCCCTTTTAAAGCTATCCAGGTTAGTGGCCATCACCACCTCCAGTGGCAGCATATTCCAAACACCAATCACACGTTGCATGAAGAAGTGTTTCCTTTTTATTAGTCCTAATTCTTCCCCCCAGCATTTTCAATGGATGCCCCCTGGTTCTAGTATTGTGAGAAAGAGAGAAAAACTTCTCTCTGTCAACATTTTCTACCCCATGCATAATTTTATAGACTTCAATCATATCCCCCCTCAGACGTCTCCTCTCCAAACTAAAGAGTCCCAAACGCTGCAGCCTCTCTTCATAGGGAAGGTGCTCCAGTCCCTCAATCATCCTCATTGCCCTTCTCTGCACTTTTTCTATCTCTTCGATATCCTTTTTGAGATGTGGCAACCAGAACTGAACACAGGACTCCAAGTGCGGTCGCACCACGGCTTTATATAAGGGCATGACAATCTTTGCAGTTTTATTAACTGCAAAGAAGCAAGTGCGTCCGACCCTCCTAACATTCATAGTTCCACCATTATACTTTCAGCTGTAAAACTTAAGGACATTGGCACATGAAGAAGAAGAGGAGGAGGAGGAGGAGGAGTTTGGACTTGTACCCCGCCTTTCTCTCCTGCAAGGAGACTCAAGGTGGCTGACAAGCTCCTTTCCCTTCCTCTCCCCACAACAGACACCTTGTGAGGCAGGTGGGACTGAGAGAGTTCGGAGAGAGCTGCCCAAGGTTACCCATGCGTAAGAGCAGGGAAACAAATCCAGTTCATTCAATAAGAGTCTGCTGCTCATGTGGAGGAGTGAGCAATCAAACCCAGTTCTCCAGGTCAGAGTTCACCACGACACCGCACTGGCTCCCCTTCCAAAGAAAAGAGATTGGATCAGAGGTGGGATCCGGCAGGTTCTCACAGGTTCCCAAGAGTAGGTTACTAATTATTTGTGTGTGGCGAGAGGGGGTTACTAATGGGTGATTTTGCCACGCGATTTTTGCCTTAGTTATGTCCCTCCTCTCAGCAGTAGCGTGCAGAACTTGAAGCAGTCTAGCAGGAGGTGCACCGGCGTGTGTGGCAGCCTGTGCCTGCGTGCATTCGTTTCCTGCCCAAGGACAGGCGCAGTGGCTGCGTCCTTGCCACAGCCTCGCCCAGGAATGCCCCGCCCTGGAATGCCCAGCCACGCCCCCGTCCTGCCCCGCCCAGCCCCATTGGCACAACGCCACAGTTTGAATCCCACCACCATGGGAACCTGTTACTAAAATTTTTGGATCCCACCACTGGATTGGTGGGATTTGCTCAATCTTTGTCTCAAAGCAGCTTACAATCCCCTTTTCTTTCCCTCTTCACAACAGACACCTTGTGAGGTAGGTACTCGAGAGAGAGTTCTAAGAGAACTGTGACTGGCCCCAGGTCACCCAGCAGGCTTCATGTGCAGGAGCGGGAAAACTAGCCCGCTTCTCTAGATTAGAGTCTGCTGCTTTTAACCACTACGCCACGCTGACTCTCATGAACACATGAAGCTGCCTTCAAGGTGAGTATTGTCCGCTCAGGTTGGCAGCTGCGCTTGGGGGTCTCAGGCCAAGAAAAATATTTCCTATCACCTACTGCAAGATCCTTTAACCAAAGGTGCACGGAATGAACCTGAGATTTTCTTCCTGCCAATCAGTTATTTCCCCAGACCAATTTCAGTTGCTTTTATACCCTATAGAACTTCTATACCTTGCACTGACTTACCTTAAATTGGTCCATTGTGCTTTTCGTTTGGCTCAGTTACAGGTGTGCTGTTGGGGTTAACGGGTTGCGTGACTGGGAATTTTTTTTTTATTGTTATGTATGGCCGGAATATTTTTTTAATTGCTTGTTTGGTGAGATTATGGGGCGGTTTGTGGTTGAAACATTTTTATATTGTCTTGTTTGTTTCCATGCCGTGAGTCGCCTCTGGAGAAACAGCAGAGATAGACTCCCAAATTATAATTTGCACAATCTGACATTAGGCCTTTTGATGATGCAAGATTTTGATGTTTCAAATGCTTTATTGTTTTATAAATGTTGTAGGCTGCCCCGAGCCCGAAAGGGGAGGGGCAGGATATTAAATATCATTTTTATTATTAACTAGCGTGGCCCAGCCACGCGTTGCTGTGGCTTATTGTGGTGAAATGGGAAAGGAACAGTAGCAGCAAATCAGTTGCAGAGGCCAGCAGTACATACTCATGCAAACACGCAGCCTGATACTGTGCGATGTCAGTGATGTGTGTGCCCGCATTCCTTGGGGGGGGGATGGAAAGGCACCCCTCCCACACATCTAGGCTGGCTGGTCATGATCCTTTACCTGGGAGTAAGTTTGGTTGGTGGCAATGGATGTCGCTTCTGAGGAAACCCTCTGTGGGGCGTGACGCAGCCATTCAAAGTATGTCACAGTTGCTGTACCGAGCTTACTCCTGAGTAATGCGTGCCTGGTTTTCTTAACTGTAACCGCAGTATTCAGGGAATCTAGGGTGCCTGGCCCCTCCCTCCCGTCCCTTGCATGTCGCCCCTCACTCTCTTCCCTCCCACACTTCTCTTCCCTTGCATGCCACCCCTCCCCCTCCCTACCTTCCCTTTCCCTCCACTAGGGTGGGTGGGTCATATCAAGATGCTGGGCCCCCTGCCTCCCCTCCCTTGCATGTCACCCCTCACTGTCTCCCCTCTCTCACTTCTCTTCTCTTTCATGCCTCCCCCTCCATCCCTTTCCTCTCCCTCCCTCTCTTCCCTTGCATGCTACCCCTCCCTCCCTCTCCCTCGTATGTATGTGTGTTTCACTTCCACTCGAATTACTGCCTAAGTGGTGTTTCCACTGCCCATATCTGGCCATCTGAGTGAACATTCTAAGCAGCACGAACATTCTAAGGGTGACAGTTACACATAGGCAGCTGCATGTCCTTCACCATGGAGCGCCAGGAAAAAGGCGTTTTACCTGGGCCAGGTGTGAAATTTCAGGTAGGTGAACATCTAAAAACACTCTCGCCTGGCTGACTATAGTAGCTGGGAATTTTTAGAGGAATTGGCCCAGCAGTTACTGAGTTATATTATCATCAACAAAAACACTGTTAGCTTTTTTTATATAGAGATGATGATGACGATGATAATAATAGGATGATTGGCACAGTTGTTTGGTCACGATGATGTGGGGTTATCTATGGTCTTCTGGCTATCACAGTGGAAAGAGACCCTGAGGACTGATCTATCTTGGCTGTGTTTTCAACCCTTCTTTGCACTTTCCCCCCCAGGTTATAAATGAATAGCCCCTATGACCAACATGAGCTGGAGCTTCCTAACCCGCCTGCTAGAGGAGATTCACAATCACTCCACCTTCGTGGGGAAGGTCTGGCTCACCGTCCTGATCGTCTTCCGGATTGTCCTCACGGCCGTCGGCGGCGAGTCCATCTACTCTGATGAGCAGAGCAAGTTCACCTGCAACACCAAACAGCCCGGCTGCGACAACGTCTGCTACGACGCCTTCGCCCCGTTGTCCCACGTCCGGTTTTGGGTCTTCCAGATCATCATGATCTCAACGCCGTCGGTCATCTACTTGGGCTACGCCATCCACAGAATCGCACGGTCCAGCGAGGAAGAGCAGAAGAGGTTGAGGAGTTTCAAGAGGAAGAAGCAGTTTGCACTGAACTGGCAAGCGGTCCGGAACTTGGAAGACCCCTTGGGAGCAGAGGAGGAGGAGCCCATGATCGGAGACGATGCCGCTGAGAGCGAAGAGAAGGCCAAAGTCAAGGAAAACAAGAAGGAGCAGCAGAAACATGATGGCAGGAGGCATATCCAAGAGGAGGGCTTGATGAAAATTTACGTCTTCCAGCTTCTCACGAGAGCCACTTTTGAAGTTTGCTTCTTGGTAGGCCAGTACTTGCTGTACGGCTTTGAAGTCACTCCGTACTATCTGTGCAACCGAGTTCCTTGCCCTCACGATGTTGACTGCTTTGTGTCGAGGCCGACGGAGAAGACCATCTTCCTCTTGGTGATGTACGTGGTCAGCTGCCTCTGCCTGTTGCTCAACGTGGCCGAGATGTGCCACCTGGGCATTGGGACCATCCGAGACGCCATTCGGGAGCGAAAAATCCACAGCTTTCGGCAGCCCCCCTACAATTACGCTGCCTACCCAAAGAATATCTCCTGCCCTCCGGAATACAACCTGGTGGTGAAATCAGACAAGCAGGCCAAGGTTCCCAACAGCTTGATGGCTCACGAGCAGAACTTGGCCAACGTGGCTCAGGAACAGCACTGCACGAGCCCCGACGAGAACATCCCACCAGATTTGTCCACGCTCCATAAACACTTGAGAGTGGCACAGGAGCAACTGGACATTGCCTTCCAGAGCTACAACAACACTCAGGCAAACGCTCAGCCATCACGAACCAGCAGCCCCGAGTCAGGCGGGACCGTGGCCGAGCAGAACCGAGCCAACACCGCCCAGGAGAAGCAAGGAGCGAGGCCCAAAGCCAGCTCGGAGCGAGGCAGTTCTAACAGCAAGGATGGGAAGAATTCTGTATGGATATAGCAGAGGGGCGGACAAGGGGTTTTCAGGCCAAGCCAGGGCCTCAGGGAGCTGGGGAAGGGGATTCTGTTCTCTCCATCAAGATGGGATGTGTTCAAGAGCGCCTTAGCAAAGAGGGTCATTTTGGTATATAAAAGCCCAGGGTTTCTGCCAGACAGTTTCAAGCAGTGCATTTCAGGAATGGTTGGTTTCCAGTAGGTTAACAAGGGGCTCCTTCTCTCCCCCACCCCACTTGATTCCTGATGTCCAAATATTTCAACATCTGGAAAGAGGGGAAATTTTGCACACTTGTCCTTACTCCGCAGGAGGGTTTCGCCCGTAATATACAACGTCGTTCTTTCCAGACAGATACCTGGGCTTTATCCCCTTCCGAGTGTGAGGAAGGGATGTTGATGCCAATGTTTTGTTCTCTAACTCAAGGTTCGGGGTGAAAGCATTTCTTCTCAGGAGATCTGGGACCCTCCAGCCCTTGTTCTGCCCAGTTTGGCTCTCAGGAATAGTCTGCATTCAGTATTACACCCTCAGCTCCACACTGTGTCCAGCTTTTCTCTGCCTGCCTGTTCCCCTTACCTGTCCAACTGTTTAACACCCTCCACACTGTGCCTTTCATTTTCACTGATTCCTCCGGGTTCCGTTATCCTCCTGTCTTACATATGTAACTTACAACCAGTTGCAACTGATTTATGGAGATCCCAGCAAGGGGATTTCTAGGCAAGTGAGAATCAGAGGTGGTTGGACATTGCCTTCCCCTGCAGAACCTTCCTTGGTGGTCTCCCATCCAAGACTTATGGCAACCCCAGCAAGGGACTTCCAAGGAAAGTGAGAAGCAGAGGTAGTTTGCCTTTGCCTTCTTTTGCAGAGCCTTCCTTGGTGGTCTCCTATCCAGGAGTTTTGGTGACCTCACCCAGGAGCTTTCTAGGCAAGTGAGAAGCAGAAATGACTGGCCATTACCTTCTGCTGCAGCCTGCAGAGCCTTCCTTGGTGGTCTCCCATCCAAGACCATGGCGACCCCAAAAAGGAGCTTTCAAGGCAAGTGGGAAACAGAGGTGGCTTGCCATTGTCTTCCTCTTCAGAGTGTTCCTTGATGGTCTCCCATCCAAGGTTTATGGTACCCCCCAGCAAGGGGCTTTCTGGGGAAGTGAGAATCAAAGGTGGTTGGCCATTGCCTTCTTCTGCAGAACCTTCCTTGGTGGTCCCCCATCCACATATTGACCCCACTTAGTTGTTGAGGCCACCTTTCCTCCCCTCCTCTTGTCTTAGAGGATAAAAACTGCCTCCTTTCTGGTCACGCATGCGTGAGAAGTTGCCTTCCTTCTGGCTGAGTCTTGTTAGCTGTGGCAGCTCCGTTTCCTTTGTGCAGATTTATGGCGGTGGAAGAGAATGGTGCAGTTGTAGACATATACCATCTAGGACAGGGGTCTTCAAACTATGGCCTCCCAGATGTTCACGAACTACAATTCCCATCAGCCCTGCCACTTGGCCATGCTGGCAGGGGTTGATGGGAATGGTAGTCCATGAACATCTGGAGGGCCATAGTTTGAAGACCCCTGATCTAGGAGAACTGCCGTGCAGATTCTGCATCAGAGGCGATGTGTATTGAGGCGTGTAAGAAGAGGCTCCCGAGCCATGACTTTCCCAAGCACTTGTTCATTCCTTACATCCCCTCAAGCTGTGTTTGTGTCCCAAAGCGTATTTTAATGACGACAATAACCCTTAACTGAATGAATTTTTAACTGTTGGAAAAGGAGTGGCCTGTAGAAAGTACCCTGATGCTAAAAATGCTCCCAAAAGGACCACTCTTATATTTAGTGCTGCAAACACGAAAGGTGTACTAACCTGTAGGCACAACTAACTGTCCAATGGCTTCCACGAGGGAGGAGTTAGCTTTCAGAAGCAAAGCTGAAACCCCCAACCATGAAATTCCCGATTCGTCGGCATCTCTGGACTTCGGAAGAGTCACAGCTTCAAAGGCATCTCGTATTTACTCTTTCTTTGATCAGCATGAAGCCAGAAGTGGGCAGGACCGTAGCACCATGTATATCTTGAGCGTAGTATCCCTTGTGTCCTAAGGATGCTTTCCTTCAGCATCTGTTAATCGTTGGGAAGTGACAAAGGTTGTACCCCAAACTAAACAAAAAGTGCCTTTGGCGATACTAGAAGAGTGGGTTTTCAAACCCCGTTTTTCTTTACTTTTGAAGAGTCTCAAAGTGGCTTACAAACTCCTTTTCCCTTCCTCTCCTTGCAACAGGCACCTTGTGAGTTAGGTGGGTCTGAGAGAGAACTGTGACTAGCCCTAGCTCACCCAGCAAGCTTCATGTGGAGGAGTGGAGAATCAAACGCAGTTCTCCAGATTAGACTCCACTTGATCTTAACCACTACACCGTGAAGATGTAGTCAGATTTTTTCTATTGGGTGTGTCATTTGATGTTCTGTTATCAGTAACACTTAGCACCAGTGAAGTGGATAGGAGTAGATCCAGAACAGGCAAAAGGAAATACTTCTTTACACAACGAGAGATTAAACGTGGAATCTGCTGTCAGACGATGCAGCGATGACCAGAGGCAGAGAGAGCTTTAAAAGGAAGCTAGGTGCATTCATGGAGGACAGGTATTCCAGTGGCTACTACCCAGGATAAAGAGAGCCTCGACAGTCAGAGGCAGTCAACCTCTTAATTCCATTGCCAGGATATCACACTGGGGAAGGTCTTAGCGTCTATGCCCTTTTATTGGTACTCCAGAGGAACTGGGTGGCCACAGTTTGAAATGGGATGCTGGACTAGATGGATCCTTCCTGGTCTGACCCAGCCGGGTTCTTCTGAGGTTCCTCTCAGGGGAAGGCCTCCGCCTCTGTGCCCTGTTGTTGGACTGGTTGACCTCTGTCTGAGACGGGATGCTGAACTAGATGGACCCTCCCTGGTCTGATCCAGCAGGGCTCTTCTGAGGTTCTTATCAGGGGATGGGCCTCCGTGCCCTATTGTTGGCCCTCCAGAGGAACTGGTTGGCCCTGGTGTGAGATGGGATGCTGGACTAGATGGGTCACTGGTCAGACCCAGCAGGGTTCTTCTGAGGTTTTGAAATGGGGGCCACCCCCTTTCCTCCGGCTGAACATGTGAAGTGCACGATAGATATGAGCCAGCCTGCTGATTGCCCCTTTAGGGTTAATAACATCTGGGCAAATGTGATATCAGGAAGTGCCTGTAGTTTTGCCAAAAACTAGACCATGATGGATGTTCCACATATGCACATAAGTTGGCGTAAAAGCCAACGATAATGAAATATATGCTTGAGGTGGTATGTACACCAGGGAAGAGAGGAGCACGGGTGGTTTGCCATTTCCTGCCTTTGTGTAGGGACCCTGAGCTTACTTGGTGGCCTCCAACAAATATTAACCTGCTTAGCTTCCAAGTTCTGATGAGACTGGGCTGGCCTCAGAGGTGGGATCCAGCAGGTTCTCACCAGTTCCCGAGAGTGGGTCACGAATTATTTGTGTGTGCCGAGAGGGGGTGACTGATTGGGTCTGCTTTTCCGTTAGAAATCCCATTAGGTCCAAAAATCATAAAATCCCGTTGTTTCCTATGTGGCTGGTTAGCGAAGGTAGAAAACGGGATCATTCTCCCTGTTGGGCTGTTTTCAAAACACGTTTTAGAAATATGGCAAAGTTCCTTGTTTAAGGAAAGTCTCCTTCTTTTGATTTCTAGAAACAAAATTAAGTATTTGAAAGTATTATCTGACAGGCAGTCAATTAGAGGAGAAGTAGTTGTTTCTGTTGGCAGTAGACGATCGGACTTGCTAGAATGAGTTTAAATTATGGACAGAAAGATACCAGCTGGAAATTAGAAACTTTTTTTTACAGTAAGAGTTTTTTACAGTAACAGAGAAATTATTAATGCCCCGCCCCCGGAATGCCCGGCCACGCCCCCGTCGTGCCCCGCCCAGCCCCATTGGTGCTACGCCACAGTTTAAATCCCACCAGCATGGGAACCTGTTACTAAAATTTTTGGATCCCACCACTGGCTGGCCTGGTTAGTTTATGATTGATACGTGGAGAAAAAAAGATGGATATAGTAAAGGCGTTCCAGTATCAAGGTCTGAAGTTCCTTGAAGACAACAAGGTCACATTTTGCGCTAGGGATAGCCAGTCAAGGCTGTCTCCCAGCATCTCTTTCCAATACCCAGGCTGTGCTAAAGCCATAACTGTGTAGCAGGACATGGTGGCCGCTGTTAGAGTTTTAGAAGGTCAGCGCGCTTTTATTTCAACATTTCTAAAACTCTAACAGTGGCTATACCACCCTCTGATCTGGAACCCTTCCGCCTGATCCTTGCTATGCAAAGGCTCTCTGCACTTTACCAGTGGCGTCGAAACAGCTGTGCAAATAAGAGCCATCCTGGCCATTTCGATCCACCATCTTCAGCTCAATTAACCTTGAAGGAAGATTCAAAGTAGCTACACATGAGCCTGTGCTGAGTGTAGTTTTGATGCCACTGGGAAAGCGCAGAGAGTCTTTGCATAGCAAGGATCAGGCGGAAGGGTTCCAGATCAGAGGGTGGTATAGCCGCTGTTAGAGTTTTAGAAATGTTGAAATAAAAGCGCGCTGGAAACTGTGAGATCCAGACAGACAAAAGCCATGTGGGATGCAGGCTGTGGTGTGAAGGGGAATCGGTCACCATTGAGACGAAAAGCTGGAGGGCTCCAACCACATGTTCTGCAGGAAAGCCGGACCACGCTTGAAGATGAGGATGCCAAATTGATGTGTGAATGGTGCGAAATGGATGAGTGAAATTGTGTGTGAATGTTAGAGTGCCTGGCCACCCACCTGACCTGTTCTGGGTTTTTTTAATGTCATCCTAGTAAACTGGGATGCTGCACAGGCGCCCCGGCTGTCTTTGGCCCATTTGGTACACATACAACTGTCTCCCCTTCCGCACGTGCAGAATAGTGCACTTTTAGTCTACTTTGCAGCTGTGCGGAATAGCAAAAGCCACTTGCAAACAATTGTGAAAGGGGATTGAAAGTGCATTATTCTGCACGCGTGGAAGCGGTCTGTCCTGCATATCTAGCCACACAAGCCCGCAAATGCTTACCAAAACCCTTTAGCACGCTTCGCGAAACTTTGGAGATGTGCAGATAGCCGGAAGAGTCCTGTCCTTCTCAGTAAAGATGGCGTGATCTGCCTTACAAGGGACAAAGGTGGCACCACTCTTCTGGTCACGTGGGGGTGCAAAATCGGCCCCCCACGTGACCAGGAAGTCCTGCTGTCTTGTCGTTTTCGCACGCCTCGACCCCGTCCAAGGCACGCAAAAATGATGAAACAGCTGGACTTCCTGCTGCCTCCAAGCCCCCTCAACCCTGCCTTGGACTCCTCCCTCCCTTCCAGCTGGGTCGAGGGCAGTGTGGGTGGAGCTGAGGTGGGCGGGGCAGGGGCAGAGCCTGGGGGGTGTCCTGAGACAATTTGTCTCCAGAAGTGGCTCATTTACCCCTGGTACGCCCTCCTGAGATCCTTCTACATTCCCGAGAATTGCGAAAGCTGAGACTGAACAAGGGAAGAGTGAAAGGTGTATGGTAAAGCATTGTTGAAGTTGTGAGCGTGGTGTAACCTAAGATTAATAGCTTATTTTCTATAGCAATGTACAGCTGTGACAGAACGTAGAAGGAACAAGTTCAAATGGTCTCCCATGTGGTATTTGTAGTGTTAAGGATACGGGATACTTTTTTCAAAGAACAAGAACACAGAACAGCAATCCAGAATACTTTGTCCCAGTGACTAAGAATCCATATTTATTTATTTTACTACAATGGTTCCAAAACTAGGATTTCTATCCAAGGAACACTGGGAACTGTAGTTTTCCAAGGCAGAGAGAGAGAGATGTTATCAGAGAGAAAGCACTGTACCCTACTACAATTTCCAGACTTTCATACAGGACACTACAATAGTTCATACAGCTTAAAAATGGTCCAATATTTAGAAACCAAAATAGAACAAGGGGGAAAAAATTACCTTGTTGCTCACATTCCATTGCACTGGAAAATACTTGAAATTTATCTAAAAGGCCATAAAAATCTATACCGTTATGAAGTTTCTAGGGGTTTTTTTTGTACTAACTTGTATGTTGTATGAGAAACATTTTGTGTATACAATAGACCGTTTGTAAATATATGTCAGGGCAAATGTTAGTTCCAGATTGTACTTAGAATGGTAGAACATTTGAAGAAAAAACAAATGCAATGTGGTTGGATTTTTCCATTTCCAATACTAATAAAACGGAATTAAACTTTTGATTTGTTTTTCATATGGTGGAAATGAGGTCTATCTGCCCAGGGTTGTCGGCTTTGATTAGATACTGTACACAGAGGCACAGTTTAAAAAAATACAACCAGATTAAATACAATTTTAAAAATACAACCAGAAAAATTCTGATCCGGTAAAACCGAGATCTCATTGTGGGTATCTCAGCCACTGAGTGGTTCATCTTCTTCACAATTCTGTAACTGAGATGGAAGATACACGTCCCAGTAATGCGAATGCCCAGATCAGCACTGGGATGACTACCTCAACTGACGAGCTCGCAGCAGGCTCCCCAGTTCCTATTGGCACTGGCGGGGTGTGACTCACCAGTTCAGATTGGGAGTGAGGGCTGGTTGCCTGGACTGGCAAGCCTGTGGTTGGCTTGCCAGACCAGTATGGTACTGGGGAAGGTGGTTGGCTGCTTATCAGTTCTGTTACGCAGAAGAAAAAAAATATAGCCCAAGAAATTGCAGAGCTGTTTTTAACCCATTCTAACACTGGAACTGTATAACTTTATTGCTTCAGCACAACCATAGCAAACAATACAACACAAAAAAGAAAAATGCAATAATAATACCGATTACAATATCAATGCAAATTATCATATAATTTGATAAACAGTAATACAAATTAATTCAAGACACAATATGACAATATATCTAAATCCATACACACACCCCCACACACAATCCTTTAGTTATTAATGATATATAACTATATATTGGTTAATCGTATATATAACATCACATATACAAATTTAATTAATAATTATGTCTAGCCACACGTGCTGCACTAAAGACCAGTCTCCACCCACTCGTCTCTGATTGGTAGGCCGACCAAGAGGCGGGGCTTGAGGCAGCCGACCCGCATCCCCTTCACCGAACGGCCGGCAGAGGGTGTCGAGGCGCATGCGCACTCGGTCCTAGCTGAACGCCTCACCGCCCTCCGCCACACACAAGATGTCGGCGGGGAGGGCGACGCCTTTTGTCTCGGCGGTTTCCCTCCGGCCGCCATGTTGGTGAGGGCGAGCGGGGCGCTGCGGGGCCTTCCCCGCGGCCTGCGCCTGCCGGCCACGAGAGGCCTCGGCGGGGCGGAGGCGACGGGCCCGACGACCGACTGCTTCGCGCTCAACCGCGCTCTGCTTCGACTCCAAGGCCCGGAGACCGAGCCCTTCCTCCAGGGCTTGCTGACCAATGACGTGGCGCGGCTGGCGGCGGTGGGCGGGGCCTCGGAAGCGCCTCGCGCGCAATACGCGCACCTCCTCAACGCCCAGGGGCGGTGCTTGTATGACGTCATTCTGTACAGGTGAGCGGATCCATTTGCGAATGTTCAGTGGTAAAAACCTTGGTATGCTCATAGTTAGAGCCAGATCAGTGATTCGTTCAGAGACACAACACGGATGCAGTTCATGAAAGGCAGCCAGATTAATGACGGCTCTGTTCGTCAGACTTGCAAAATATGCCCCCTGACACTTGGCTGCCAGTAGACTAAAGATTTTTTGTGAGCCCGGAATACCCATCCTGCAGAATGGGTGCCTGTTGTGTCTCTGCATGATTCCGAAGCAGGGTGGTGTAATGATTAGAAGTGGGGCTTTTTTTAGAGAAGTTGCTTGGCATGCAGGAAGTCCTGAGTTCAGACTCTGATTCAAGAATCTGGGAGGTAGCAGTGGCTGTAAAAGATCTTGCTCAGTTTGCAAAAGATCTTGCTTAGGGATTAAGTAACTTCTGGGGTTGCCCATCAATTGGAAAAAAGATTTCCAAATTCTTGTTCACTTGTTTAGTTTGGGATGGAGCCATCACAAAAGCTGTTGGGCCTATTTGGGAGATCAGTACTCCAGCCTTGGCCAAAGTCTTTGAACCCATTCAGTTTATGTTTTGAGCTTAGATACATAGCATAAAAGTATTGTGAATGCCGAATGTGCAGTTAGACTTCCCAACAGCAACATTGACAGCTTGCCTCCCACCTTTAGCTATTCCTCTGTTGTGGGGGGAAAGCCAGCTGTTTGCCTGTGTGCCCCATTCACAATTGATGGTTCTGGTCCTGTATTTGACCATTTCATCCATGATCCTTTTTGTACCTAAATCCAAAGGGTAAAAGTGTGACCCTTTGGCCCCTTCCCTTCCGCACACGCAGAATAATGCTCATTCAATCCACTTTCACAATTGTTTGAAAGTGGATTTCACTATTCCGCACAGTAAAATCCAGTTTCGAAGGGCATTGAAAGTGCATTATTCTGCATGTGCAGAAGGGCCTTTGATTTGGTGGGAGACTTTTCCACACCCATGGGCCAGGGCTGCACAGACCCTTTGTTTTAAATTGTGAACTCCTGTGTAAAAAATAGTGTGTGGCATCAGTCTCCTAAAAATCACTGACTCCTTACTTTAAGAAACAATTCTAAACAGGTCCCATTTTTTTCAGTAGGATTTATTCCTAGAAAAGAGTTTTTAGTTCTGTGTGCCCTGAAGATTGCCTGTTGGTCTTCGTTTACCATAAGTCTGCGTCACAGTCCCGCAGGGCCTGTAAGACGGAGTTACTCCACCTGGCCTATGTTTGAGAACAGCAGTGGTAGTCTAAGCTGGCCTTTCCTCTTTCATGTTCATTTAAGTTATGCTTTTATGTTCCTTTTAATGTTTTGTTATCCACTGTACCCTCACAGATGTAAAAGGAAGGGCGCCATAGGGTTGAAGTTTTAAGGACATATGTTCTAACCTTGTATAGTTTATTGATATTGACTGTTCTGAGTCCCATTCGACAAGGGAGAGCGGTTTAAATTTCTCAGCCCCACCTACCTCACAGGATGTTTGTTGTGAGGGGGGAAGGGCAAGGAGATTGTAAGCCCCTTTGAGTCTCCTGCAGGAGAGAAAGGGGGGATATAAATCCAAACTCCTCCTCCTCCTCCTCCTCCTCCTCCTCTTCTTCTTCTTCTTCTTCTTCTTCTTCTTCTTCTTCTTCTAAAATTGAAATAATAATAATGATACCCTGTTTCCCCAAATATAAGACATCCCCTGAAAATAAGACGTAGTAGAGGTTTTGCTGAAGTGTGAAAGCGCCGCCGGGAAAGCGCCCACCCTGCTCCCACGGGGCAGGCGAGAGGGGAAGCCCATGGTGCGGCCCAGCCAGCTGTGGGCAATTGGTGCGCCCGCCCTGCTGCCTGCAGGGCGGACAAGGATGAAGCCAGCGGCTCAGCTCGTGGAGCCGCAGTGCAAGGGCAGAAGAGCCGCATGTGGCTCTCGAGCCACAGGTTCCCTACCCCTGAGCATGGCTGTTCCAGGAAACTGAGCTAAGCGTAGCTAAGTTTCCAGTACAACATTAGGGGGGATGCATAAAGCAATGTGAAGTCACAAGGAAGAGGCTAGAACAAGGATGAACTGTCACTCCCCCACTGGAACTGTTTTCAGATCTTTGATGTTTTGCAGGATTTATGAAAGTTCTCAAGAAGAGGGCCACATTCTCTTGGAGTGCTTGTTTTGAGCAGTCTTCTGGACTCAGCCTTCTAGAAGGCATCTGAAGAGGCTGTATAAAAGATCGAGAAGGAAAGTGAACATCGCTCACCTTCTGCCAGGCTGACCTCTGCCCTTGTGGAGGCTGTCATCCAGAAGAGCCAAGTCTGAAGGAGAGCTCCCCTGGGGGCCTCCAACACCACACCCGGCTAAACGAGTAGGTGGCTGCAACACTCGAAAGACCCCAGAGCCAGACGTTATGGAGATTTGGGAGACTGATAATTCGCCATGATGCATTTTTACAAACCCGCTAGAGGTTGTTCCCAGAAGCCGAATTGGAAATATTAGAGATTATCATAGGCACAGGTACAAACAAGGTAAACCTTTCTTTCTTTCTTTCTTTCTTTCGAACATTATTTCTGCAATGGGACAGAACTGAAGAGTTGTGTTTTATGCGGCAGGATTATATAACAGTAATTTTACGTGGCACATTTGCATCAGGAGCAGCAGTGGCGTAGGAGGTTAAGAGCTCATGTATCTAATCTGGAGGAACTGGGTTTGATTCCCCGCTCTGCCGCCTGAGCTGTGGAGGCTTATCTGGGGAATTCAGATTAGCCTGTGCACTCCCACACATGCCAGCTGGGTGACCTTGGGCTAGTCACAGCTTCTCGGAGCTCTCTCAGCCCCACCCACCTCACAGGGTGTTTGTTGTGAGGGGGGAAGGGCAAGGAGATTGTCAGCCCCTTTGAGTCTCCTGCAGGAGAGAAAGGGGGGATATACATCCAAACTCTTCTTCTTCTTCAAATGCATTAAAATTTTGTAGAGGGAATAAATAATAAATAAATAAATATTCATTGGGGTATTTTCCTAACGTAAACCAGCTAGAATGCTGGGGTTGGAATGGGCCAAAACCGGGGGAAGTGGTAGAGCTAGTTCTCCAGATTAGAGTCTACCACTCACGTGGAAGAGTGGAGCTTAAACCTGGTTCACCAGATTAGAGTCAGCTGTTCGTGTTGAGGAGTGGGTTATCGAGTGCGGTTCTCCAGATTAGCGTCCACTGCTCTTCACCACTACACCATACTGAGTCTCAAATTTTCCAAAGACCAGAGCTCTCCAGGAATGCAGAAGTAATGGCCAGTGCCTTAAATTGAGCGTAGAAGTCTGTAGAAAAATCTTTGCAGAAATATATGCTCTCAGTTGCCAATGCCACTAAAGCATGGGTGTCAAACTCGTGGCCCTCCAGATGTTATGGACTACAGTTCCCATCACCCCCTGCCAGCATTATGCTGGCAGGTAATGATGGGAACTGTAGTCCATAACAGCATTATGCTGGCAGGTAATGATGGGAACTGTAGTCCATAACATCTGGAGGGCCACGAGTTTGACACCTGTGCACTAAAGTATCCAAAGAATTCTGCAATGGGGGAAAAAAGCCTTTGCTTGTAGATAGCAGATCCTGTCTTCTGTTCATTGTAGCTTTCTACCTATAGAGATGTGCATCTGTGTATTTGGGAAGGGAAGCATTCACACATGCATGCGCCCACATACTTCAACAGCCAGAACTTCAGGGGAAGTTTTACTGTTTGATTCTACTACCCCTGCACACTTGGATATCTTTAGGAGATATGACTTATCTCTCTGTGACATGTATTTTTAATGGCACAGGGGAAGCCTTCCGAATGCTTTCAAGTCTTGCCAGAATTTTAATCTTCAACACAGAGAGAATCCTCCCAGACTTGATTAGGAGCATGGCTTTACAAATTACATCCTGTGTCCGGGTTGGTCTTTTTTTAGTAACGTTTTCCACCGATTTTTAAAAATAGTGTTTTAATGGGAGTGGCCACATGCCTCGGTCTCAAAAGTTTCTTCCTGTACATTCGGCATCTCTGTTTCAAGGTCGTCTTAATGCTGTTTATTTTGTCAATTGCTCTGGGGTGGGGGGAGGGGGGAGAAATATCTTAACCACACAAGTCTGAATAGAGTCAAGAACAATTCAGGGATGAGACAGTTCATTGGCTTTGAATTGCAAGGTGCGGGCAGGGGATGGAAGACGAAGCCAGTGGTGGGATCCAAAAATTTTAGCAACAGGTTCCCATGGTGCTGGGATTCAAACAGTGGCGTAGCACCAATGGGGCTGGGCGGGGCACGACGGGGGCTTGCCGGGCATTCCGGGGGCGGGGCATTAATAATGTCTCTGTTACTGTAAAAAACTCTTACTGTAAAAAAAAAGTTCCTAATTTCCAGCTGGTATAATAATAATAATAATAATAATAATAATAATAATAATAATAATAATAATAATAATAATAATAATAATAATAATAATAATAATAATGTGGTAGTGAAATCGATAGCTAGGCGACCATCCCAAAAACTTGCTAGGGCAGCATAAGAACATCTTCGAATTGACTAGAAAGCCCTGCTTAAAACAGAATCGCCCAAACTTGGGAATATTACGCTGATACATTACAACTTCCTAGGCCTCTGGGTGAGGCTCAAATTGTAATGAAGGCCAACAACCAGCTAAAGATCTGGCAGCTGTGAAATCTACAACAACAACAACAACAACAATAATAATACACTATCAACCTATTTCACAGGGTTGCTGTGATAAAATGGAGGAGGGAGGATGTAGCAAGCCACTCTGAGTCCCTGCTGGGGAGAAAGGCAGTGTTCCAATGAAGAAAGTAAATAAATTCCTTGATTCAGCATTCTCTCCTGGACTTAAGAAAAAGAAAACTAAAATTTGGAAAGTGTCTAAGGCCCCCTGGTGGCTGTTTGCTGGTTCTTTTAAAATACTGTTTAAAAAAGGCACTGTTTTTGTACGTTTTACCATACCTGTCATTTCTAGCCTACTTTTTCCGCCTAAGCATCTGATTTTACTACCAGCTTCTGATTTTACAGCCAGCATGATGTAATGGTTAAAAGCGGTGGGCTCTAATCTGGAGAACTGGGTTTGATTCCCACGAGATGTCTATTGTCAAGCGAGGAAGGGAAGGAGCTTGTAAGCCGCTTTGAGACTGTATTGTTGAAGGCTTTCATGGCTGGAATCACTGGGGTGCTGTGTGGTTTCCGGGCTGTATGGCCGTGTTCTAGCAGCATTCTCTCCTGACGTTTCGCCTGCATCTGTGGCTGGCATCTTCAGAGGATCCACAGATGCAGGCGAAACGTCAAGAGATGATAATAATAATATGGGGGGGGGGGGTGGGGGGGGGGGGGGGTGGGGGGGGGGGGGGGTGGGGGGGGGGGGGGGTGGGGGGGGGGGGGGGTGGGGGGGGGGGGGGGTGGGGGGGGGGGGGGGTGGGGGGGGGGGGGGGTGGGGGGGGGGGGGGGTGGGGGGGGGGGGGGGTGGGGGGGGGGGGGGGTGGGGGGGGGGGGGGGTGGGGGGGGGGGGGGGTGGGGGGGGGGGGGGGTGGGGGGGGGGGGGGGTGGGGGGGGGGGGGGGTGGGGGGGGGGGGGGGTGGGGGGGGGGGGGGGTGGGGGGGGGGGGGGGTGGGGGGGGGGGGGGGTGGGGGGGGGGGGGGGTGGGGGGGGGGGGGGGTGGGGGGGGGGGGGGGTGGGGGGGGGGGGGGGTGGGGGGGGGGGGGGGTGGGGGGGGGGGGGGGTGGGGGGGGGGGGGGGTGGGGGGGGGGGGGGGTGGGGGGGGGGGGGGGTGGGGGGGGGGGGGGGTGGGGGGGGGGGGGGGTGGGGGGGGGGGGGGGTGGGGGGGGGGGGGGGTGGGGGGGGGGGGGGGTGGGGGGGGGGGGGGGTGGGGGGGGGGGGGGGTGGGGGGGGGGGGGGGTGGGGGGGGGGGGGGGTGGGGGGGGGGGGGGGTGGGGGGGGGGGGGGGTGGGGGGGGGGGGGGGTGGGGGGGGGGGGGGGTGGGGGGGGGGGGGGGTGGGGGGGGGGGGGGGTGGGGGGGGGGGGGGGTGGGGGGGGGGGGGGGTGGGGGGGGGGGGGGGTGGGGGGGGGGGGGGGTGGGGGGGGGGGGGGGTGGGGGGGGGGGGGGGTGGGGGGGGGGGGGGGTGGGGGGGGGGGGGGGTGGGGGGGGGGGGGGGTGGGGGGGGGGGGGGGTGGGGGGGGGGGGGGGTGGGGGGGGGGGGGGGTGGGGGGGGGGGGGGGTGGGGGGGGGGGGGGGTGGGGGGGGGGGGGGGTGGGGGGGGGGGGGGGTGGGGGGGGGGGGGGGTGGGGGGGGGGGGGGGTGGGGGGGGGGGGGGGTGGGGGGGGGGGGGGGTGGGGGGGGGGGGGGGTGGGGGGGGGGGGGGGTGGGGGGGGGGGGGGGTGGGGGGGGGGGGGGGTGGGGGGGGGGGGGGGTGGGGGGGGGGGGGGGTGGGGGGGGGGGGGGGTGGGGGGGGGGGGGGGTGGGGGGGGGGGGGGGTGGGGGGGGGGGGGGGTGGGGGGGGGGGGGGGTGGGGGGGGGGGGGGGTGGGGGGGGGGGGGGGTGGGGGGGGGGGGGGGTGGGGGGGGGGGGGGGTGGGGGGGGGGGGGGGTGGGGGGGGGGGGGGGTGGGGGGGGGGGGGGGTGGGGGGGGGGGGGGGTGGGGGGGGGGGGGGGTGGGGGGGGGGGGGGGTGGGGGGGGGGGGGGGTGGGGGGGGGGGGGGGTGGGGGGGGGGGGGGGTGGGGGGGGGGGGGGGTGGGGGGGGGGGGGGGTGGGGGGGGGGGGGGGTGGGGGGGGGGGGGGGTGGGGGGGGGGGGGGGTGGGGGGGGGGGGGGGTGGGGGGGGGGGGGGGTGGGGGGGGGGGGGGGTGGGGGGGGGGGGGGGTGGGGGGGGGGGGGGGTGGGGGGGGGGGGGGGTGGGGGGGGGGGGGGGTGGGGGGGGGGGGGGGTGGGGGGGGGGGGGGGTGGGGGGGGGGGGGGGTGGGGGGGGGGGGGGGTGGGGGGGGGGGGGGGTGGGGGGGGGGGGGGGTGGGGGGGGGGGGGGGTGGGGGGGGGGGGGGGTGGGGGGGGGGGGGGGTGGGGGGGGGGGGGGGTGGGGGGGGGGGGGGGTGGGGGGGGGGGGGGGTGGGGGGGGGGGGGGGTGGGGGGGGGGGGGGGTGGGGGGGGGGGGGGGTGGGGGGGGGGGGGGGTGGGGGGGGGGGGGGGTGGGGGGGGGGGGGGGTGGGGGGGGGGGGGGGTGGGGGGGGGGGGGGGTGGGGGGGGGGGGGGGTGGGGGGGGGGGGGGGTGGGGGGGGGGGGGGGTGGGGGGGGGGGGGGGTGGGGGGGGGGGGGGGTGGGGGGGGGGGGGGGTGGGGGGGGGGGGGGGTGGGGGGGGGGGGGGGTGGGGGGGGGGGGGGGTGGGGGGGGGGGGGGGTGGGGGGGGGGGGGGGTGGGGGGGGGGGGGGGTGGGGGGGGGGGGGGGTGGGGGGGGGGGGGGGTGGGGGGGGGGGGGGGTGGGGGGGGGGGGGGGTGGGGGGGGGGGGGGGTGGGGGGGGGGGGGGGTGGGGGGGGGGGGGGGTGGGGGGGGGGGGGGGTGGGGGGGGGGGGGGGTGGGGGGGGGGGGGGGTGGGGGGGGGGGGGGGTGGGGGGGGGGGGGGGTGGGGGGGGGGGGGGGTGGGGGGGGGGGGGGGTGGGGGGGGGGGGGGGTGGGGGGGGGGGGGGGTGGGGGGGGGGGGGGGTGGGGGGGGGGGGGGGTGGGGGGGGGGGGGGGTGGGGGGGGGGGGGGGTGGGGGGGGGGGGGGGTGGGGGGGGGGGGGGGTGGGGGGGGGGGGGGGTGGGGGGGGGGGGGGGTGGGGGGGGGGGGGGGTGGGGGGGGGGGGGGGTGGGGGGGGGGGGGGGTGGGGGGGGGGGGGGGTGGGGGGGGGGGGGGGTGGGGGGGGGGGGGGGTGGGGGGGGGGGGGGGTGGGGGGGGGGGGGGGTGGGGGGGGGGGGGGGTGGGGGGGGGGGGGGGTGGGGGGGGGGGGGGGTGGGGGGGGGGGGGGGTGGGGGGGGGGGGGGGTGGGGGGGGGGGGGGGTGGGGGGGGGGGGGGGTGGGGGGGGGGGGGGGTGGGGGGGGGGGGGGGTGGGGGGGGGGGGGGGTGGGGGGGGGGGGGGGTGGGGGGGGGGGGGGGTGGGGGGGGGGGGGTGGGGGGGGGGGGGGGGGGGTGGGGGGGGTGGGGGGGGGGGGGGGGGGGGGGGGGGGGGGGGGGGGGGGGTGGGTGTGGGGGGGGGGGGGGGGGGGGGGGGGGGGGGGGGGGGGGGGCGGGGGGTGGGGGGGGGGGGGGGGGGGGGGGGTGGGGGGGGGGGGGGGTGGGGGGGGGGAGCCAGATAATTCAAACTTTTTTTTCCTTACAGGAAACGAAATGGAGTCATGGTTCTGAATTCCAGTTATGTGCCGGGGGGAGAACAAAGAAGACGGGCTATGTGCTTCATATTCTGCTGGGGAACTTCTGTCCTGCTACCGCTGGAAGTAAAATGGAGACTGCATGGATCTGCCATCTGATTCATCAATGGCTTAAGATCATAAGAACTAGCCTGCTGGATCAGACCAGAGTCCATCTAGCCCAGCACTCTGCTACTCGCAGTGGCCCACCAGGTGCCATTGGGAGCTCACATGCAGGAAGTGAAAGCAATGGCCTTCTGCGGCTGTTGCTCCCGAGCACCTGGTCTGTTACGGCATTTGCAATCTCAGATCAAAGAGGATCAAGATTGGGAGCCATAGATCGACTTCTCCTCCATAAATCTGTCCAAGCCCCTTTCAAAGCTATCCAGGTTAGTGGCCATCACCACCTCCTGTGGCAGCATGTTCCAAACACCAATCACACGTTGTGTGAAGAAGTGTTTCCTTTTTATTAGTCCTAATTCTTCCCCCCAGCATTTTCAAGGAATGCCCCCTGGTTCTAGTATTGTGAGAAAGAGAGAAAAATTTCTCTCTGTCAACATTTTCTACCCCATGCATAATTTTATAGACTTCAATCATATCCCCCCTCAGACGTCTCCTCTCCAAACTAAAGAGTCCCAAACACTGCAGCCTCTCCTCATGTACTAGGCCTCATGTAATAGGCTTATGTACTAGGCCTCATGATTTTAGTTATACATCTTCAAAGCATAGAAGATGAGTTCAGATTTGTACTCTGCTTTTCTCAACCATAAGGAGTCTCAAAGTGGCTTACAAACCCGTTCCCTTCCACTCTCCACAACAGGCTCCTTGTGAGGTAGGCGGGGCTGAGAGTTCTGAGAGAATTATGACTTTCTCTCCTGTAAAAAGACACAAGGCAGCTTACAAACTCCCTTCCTTTCCTCTCCCCACAACAGACACCATGTGAGGTGGGTGGGGTTGAGAGAGTTCGGTGAGAACTGTGCCCAGTCCAAAGTCTTCATGTGGAGGAGCAGTGAAACAAACCCAGTCCTCCAGATTAGAGTCTGCAGCTCTTGACACTACACCTGCTACCTTGTGAAGTGATCCAGTATTGATAAATTCCCCAAATTATGAAATGCAAGGTGCAAAATAAACACTAAAAGTAAACAAATTTGCCACTATTTGATTCATGTCATTTACATTAAATGCAGAATTTTAAATTTACTGTGTATTGGAAAAAGTCCATTTCAGTTCAAGGGCCCTTCATAGCCTGCAACTCTGACGAAGGGAGTGTTGACTCTTGAAAGCCGATAACCTGGAAATCTAGTTGGCCTGCAAGGGCTACTGATGTTGCTCAGTATCGCATTGGCTCTCTTGGCGGCTGCATCACATCATTTTGCCAAGGGAAGATTCAGTACCAGAACAGCACATAACCAAGAAGATTCTGGATTTATATCCTCCCTTTCTGTTCTTAAGGAGACTCAAGGTGACTTACAAGCTCCTTTCCCTCCCTCTCCCCACAACAGACACCTTGTGAGGCAGGTGGGGCTGAGAGAGTTCTGAGAGAACAGGGACTAGCCCCAGGGCACCCAGCAGGAATGTAGGAGTGCAGAAACACACCTGGTTCACCAGATAAGCTGCTACCACTCAGGTGGAGGAGTGGGGAATCAAAGCCGGTTTTCCAGATTAGAATCCACCTGCTCTTAGCCACTACACCACGCCAAATCTAACTCGCTCCTTTCGCAGCTAAAATCTCCACTTATACCTTTCACTACTCGTGAGATTTAAACTTCGTGTGGATGATATTACTGACTGTAGAGAAATTGAGTCTACCATTTTAAATTTCTCTATTTTAGTAGCTTGTTTGGCTAAGTGTAGAGCCCCAGCTGTAGAGCATGTTCCTTTTAGTTAGGACTCAAATGAGTAACACCTGTTAGCAACTTTTGATTTTTGCCAAGCTGACTCAGCTAATTATCAAAAAAGAATGATTGGTCCGTTTATATCAGCTGACAGACAATTTCTGTATAATTTGCCTTTCAGCAGTTCATTAGTTTATCTCTCTCTTTCTATACCTCTTTATGCTGGCTGTTGCTCTGTTTGAAAACTCTGCCTGTTATCTATCTGTGTTTTAGGTTGTTAGTCTCTGCTTGCATTTTTGTGTAAGAAAGCTATGCTACCATAAATTTTAAGTTATTGTTTTAACTTTTGCTTTTGCATTTTCAGTTTATTGAGCAGGTGCAGGACTCAATAAACGTCTATATATATTTTTCCAAAAACCGTTTCGTTTTCAGTGATTTTTGCATGCTTAATAACAAAATCCCAACCTACGTATCTTATGAAAGAGTGGCAGAGAAGCCAGCTCTTCCGTTACACTGACCTTCTTCCGTTCCCTCTCGAGCGCTCTCCACTGGTCATAACACTCTTCCAGGTGGATATGGAGCTCATTTGCGGGTCCGCTACGGTTCTTGGGAGGCCGGTAGCCATTCAGAGGAGGGGGAAAGGCAAAGCACGGCGCGGACATTTCTGCACAGAACAGATCGTTCACAAAGGGGCTCAAGTGGTGAAAATCATCGTAGTGGAAAAGGTCGACCAGTTCAGAAAAGGGGAAGAGCAGCGGAGAAAAGGCAACGTTTGTTTGTGCCGGAAAAGGAGGAGGGACGAACGGAGGGAAACCGGGCGTGTGCTTATAGCCAGATGCTAACGGGAAAAGTGGAAGGAAAGAAGGATTGATGAAGTCGGCCAAGCTGCTCCCGTTCTGATCTTGTTTCCTTCTCAACGCATCAAGCTGAGCTCGATTGGGACCTGCATAGCCTGGGTACAGAATCCCATTATTTTTACCTTTTCCCTCATTCTGTGTTCTTTCATTAGCATTGAACCGACTTGGCTTATTATGAAATCTGTGATTTGCAGAATACTGCGGTGATAACCGGCTGGAGGGGGCGCTGACGGGTATTTTACCATAGAGTCCTTCTGAAGTCATGGAGGAATCGTGCTGGGCATGTCCAATAGGGCTAGGTTTTTTCTGTTTCTCTAAAGAGCTGGAAAAAACTGAGCCATTGGGAATGTTATTGGACATTTGCAGTTTCCCGTCTTTCCTCGAAGGAGAGGCAAGCGAAATCTGTGAATAGGCAGGCCGGACCGCAGGCTGATTAGCAGAAGACCTATTTGAGTGAGCTGAAGGCGGCTGAGAGTCCGTTGGCTTCCTGTAAGCGACGCACGATGCAGTCGAGGCATTCAGTATTTTAGCATCCAACCACGTGTATCCATTGTAAGACGAATTTGTTTTCTGTGGAGCTGGTTTTAGAGGCAAGGTATTACAGGATGCTTTTGGAGGACACGCTGGGATTTTACATTCAGTATTGCATAAGGTTGCTTCCGTACTAATAGGATGACGGGTGTTTGGTGGGAGCGTTTCCTGCAGTTTTGTATTTGCTCCATTAGGAAAGGTGTTTTCTTTATTAGATGCTGGCGTGCAAACGTAAAGGGGCGGAAAACCAAACTGCTGTGATCCATGAGCAGCGGGGAAATTCGGGTATCCTTCAGAAGACAAGCTGTTTTCTTGGCCCACTAGGTCCCAAATGCCGTCAGAGGAAGAATTATTGGACAGCTGGCTGAAGTACTGGCGTGGTCCTTCTCGGTCGCTTCCCCCAAGCGCTCCTCTTGCTTCATCCATTTTTGGATATTCTTTGTGAGCGATACCTTTTACTCTAACTTGAGATGAGAAAGTGCTGAAATCCACAAGGCTCCTTCCGCCGTCACTATTTGATTGCTTGTCATAACTGCGCGTGTTCTGATACTCCAGACTGTCTGGCTGATTGATCCCACGCTGTTTGAAAACCTTGTTTGAGGGAGCGGCATCCCCGAACATCTTTTCGGGAGACTGCGGGCAAGGGTGGGAAAGCGCATGCCAGGAGCCCGGGAGGGGGAAACCATCCAAGTCTTTCTTTAAAGATTCTGTGGAGCACGCCTCTCTCAAGTTTCCTTCATAAGGGTGCTGGATGTCAGCCAGGGTAGCGAGATCTTTGTTTTCCAAAATATTTTTAGGAAAAAGCCCTGAGAAACTGTTTTCTGAGTCAGTTGACCACATGGGCGGAAACAATCTTGAAAGAGCGTTCCTGAAACGGACAAATGTTTTAATACTAAATATTTTGTTCTGTCAACACAACATAGGAAGCTAGCTTACGCGTGGTCGGACTTGAAAAATTCTTTACACAGCTCTCAGCTACTATTTTAATTACAATCCATAAGCAACACGAATATTCTTAAATTCCAAAGAGATACTTTTACTCTGAGCACATCAAAAAAGAATCAGTTAAATTCTTTGTGGTAACTCTAGTAACAATTTTAATTATACGAGGGAGGGATTCAGACAAGTTGGGCATAACGAAGAAGAAGAGTTTGGATTTATATCCCCCCTTTCTCTCCTGTAAGGAGACTCAAAGGGGCTTACAAACTCCTTTCCCTGCTCCTCTGCTCTAACAACAAACACCCTGTGAGGTGGCTGGGGCTGAGAGAGCTCCGAAGAACTGTGACTAGCCCAAGGTCACCCAGCTGGCAAGTGTTGGAGTGAACAAGCTAATCTGGTTCACCAGACAAACCTCCACAGCTCAAGTGGCAGAGCAGGGAATCAAACCCGGTTCTCCAGATTAGAGTGCACCTGCTCTTAACCACTACACCATGTTGGCTCTCAAGGTCAAGATAAATAAACTCTGTTTGGAAACATGAATGGAAAATGTGTTTTCACTTTGTTTCTGTTGTAACGCGATGTAGAGGTGAGCCAGCAAACCCAGCAGAGCTTCAGACAAAGCACAGGAATGCCTGCACCATCTGTTGCCCTCTGGGCAAGCACTCTCACCGGTCACAAGACCCTCGTGACTCACAGGTCACAAGATATCCTGGACAAAGGGACAAAAGGTGCATACCCCCAGGTATGGATTAGGCCCAGACAGGAATGTTTCCTCCCGCAAGTACGCAGCCCCTATGATTCATGTATTGTGCAACATTCTCCCACTCTCCCGCCTTCCCAAAAACCCTAATAAAAGGTGCCAGGGACCGCCAGCTCGGCAGAGTAGCCAGATCCACGGATCATGCTATATCGCCACTGGCTTCTCTCCACCGGATGATATCGCTGCGTCTCGCCTATTCCTTGCGTCGCCCATAACGACTTCAACGCATACATATCCTTGTCTGTTTGAAAAAAATTACAGCCGTCCAATAATTCTATATGAGAGGGAACAGTTTAAACCTCAGTCCAATTCAACTTCTCTGACTCTGCGCTGGATGACCATGAGCCTGCAATGCTGTGCAAACTTCACATGAAAATAAACCCTGCTGAACTCAACGAGGCTGGCTTCTGTGCAAGCATGTCTTGAATCGGGCCGTGGGACGGTCCCGGCAAAGCTTCCGTGCCACTTGGCAATTACTTCTACGTAAACAGTCTGTGTTTGCTTACCAGTCTGCTGCAGGTTCTTGCTTGTCCGGCTCCTCCAGGATGCTGGAGACCAAACCGAACATGTCAGGCCCGCTGCCAGAGTACGACAGATTTATCTGCGCCCTGAAAACGAGACCCCGCATTAGAGGCACTTTACTCAGGCACAAGAATATTCCCTTTGAGGCGGGAGGGGTGGTGGCTTCGAGGTGACGCAGAGGGGGAAAGCTCAGAGGCAGCTGTCTTCTGGACTGAAGAATTCCCAGCTTCCTCCCTCACCCCAACCCAGCCTCTCTTACAGGTTTTTAAAGCACAAGTGCACATAATCAAATAAATATGACAGTGGTGGCGAACCTATGGCACGGGTGCCAGAGGTGGCACTCAGAGCCCTCTTCGTGGGCACGCGCAAACAGAGTGCCCCCCCCCCATCTAGGCTGGCCTGGGCCGCTGGGCTCAATTATTAGCATTAAACTTAAGACCAAGTTTTGGGGAAGCAGTGTAGGTTGCCCTGTTAAGCGCTGTTAAACCCCACTGATTTTCATGCAAAGAACTAAAGTGCGATCCTTTACCTGGGAGTAAGCTCGGTTGCTGGCAATGGGGCTTCCTTCTGAGTAAACCCTCCTAGGGTCGTGATTCACCCGTTGGAAGAGTTGCACGGTTGCTTCAGAGCCAAACCACTGACTACCACCAAGCTTACTCCTGAGTAACACACGCCTTGGGGCCAACCGTTTTTTCTAAACTAAAACGTCAGTATTCAGGTTAAATTGCTGTGTTGGCACTTTGCGATAAATAAATTGGTTTTGTGTTGCAATTTGGCCACTCGGTCTCAAAAGGTTCGCCATCACTGAAATATGAGGACACAAGCTTTGGGATTGGTAACATTTAAGCTATGTACTCCCTAAAAGTCTCTTATTGGAACAAGGCTGGGATTATTTGTGTGGCAAATGGTGATCACATTTTCTTATATGTTGGACTTGACAGACAAGACACAGATGGAGATGGACAGTTGCGGTTCATTGAACAAAAAACCAACATATTTAATAAGGCAACAGTTCTCAACCTGTGCGTCGGGACCCCTTTGGGGGTTGAACGACCCTTTCACAGGGGTCGCCTAAGACTCTCTGCATCTGTGTTCCCCATCTGTAAAATGGATAAATGTTAGGGTTGGGGGTCACCACAACATGAGGAACTGTATTAAAGGGTCACGGGATTAGGAAGGTTGAGAACCACTGTAATAAGGCAAATATGATGGGTGGATCACTTAAACATATGAAGTAAAGAGGGCTCTCAAATAAAAATGTCAACTTGTATTCTGTTAAAGCATAGGTGTCAAACTCGCAGCCCTCCAGATGTTATGGACTACAGTTCCCATCATCCCCTGCCAGCATGATGTAGTCCATAACATCTGGAGGGCCGCGAATTTGACACCTGTGTGTTAAAGGAATATTCTTAACCTGAACTTTTAATGAAGTTTTAAGGAGCCATTCTGCCATTATGTAAAAACCTTTTGGAAATTACATGCTTCCAACTGACTGAAGCCTCCATTGCTGTGCCCAGGAAGAGGTCTGGAAAGGCACCCCCAAGTGCCAATCATACCTTTTTTGGGAGCCATCTTGCAACGAAGCAGCGGCATTGGTATCGTCGGCACATGTTGACCAGCTGCTGTATAACTGGGGAGACTCCACAGTGGGCGGTGTATTTGTAATCCCTCCAAACAATGGCGAGAACAACTGTGCATTCATTTCCTGTTTACTGCCGTTTACCTGAAGTGAAATTAAAAGACAGAAGTTTTAAAAAGAGAAGATTGACAGACCAGGTGTACAGTCAAGTACAGTTCCTCCAGAAGAAAATGAATTTTCAGCTCCAGAATTAGCCTCCCCACAGACTGTGTTAGAAAGAAGTTTAGAGGGGAACTTCTTCCCCGTAACATCTGAAATAAAACCCACCTTTCCTCATTTTAGAGCCTTTATTAGGCTGAAATTTATCAAACGATTACTGCAGGCAGCCAGTCCTTTGTGGTATCTGCCAACATAATGAAGGGCATTTTACAACAGTCACGCTTCTACTGTTTCTGACTGGATATGACTGCATGGTAAAATAACAACCACCACCACCACCACCACCTGCCTGTGACAAAGAACTGGTGGAATCACAAACCTGAAAAGGTCACTGAAAATGAACACGTAAAACTACTCTGGGACTTCCGAATTCAGACTGACAAAGTTTTGGAACACAATACTCCTGACCTCACGATTGTGGAAAAAAAGAAAGTGTAGATAGTTGATGTTGCAATTCCTGGTGACAGCAGGATTGTTGAGAAGCAACTGGAAAAACTTACACGATACGAGGATTGAAGGACTGAACTACAAAGACTCTGGCACAAACCAGTAAAGGTGGTCCCAGTGGTGATCGGCACACTGGGTGCAGTGCCTAAAGACCTTGGATGGCACTTAAAAACAATCGGCGCTGACAAAATCACCATATGTCAGCTGCAAAAGGCCACCCTACTCGGCTCTGCACGCATTATTCGTCGATACATCACACAGTCCTAGATGCTTGGGAAGTGTCCGACATGTGATGTAATACAAAATCCAGCATATTGATCTTGTTTGCTGTGTACAACTGTTTTTGTATCAAAATAATAATAATAATAATAATAATAATAATAATAATAATAATAATAATGGGGGGGGGGGGGGGTGGGGGGGGGGGGGGGTGGGGGGGGGGGGGGGTGGGGGGGGGGGGGGGTGGGGGGGGGGGGGGGTGGGGGGGGGGGGGGGTGGGGGGGGGGGGGGGTGGGGGGGGGGGGGGGTGGGGGGGGGGGGGGGTGGGGGGGGGGGGGGGTGGGGGGGGGGGGGGGTGGGGGGGGGGGGGGGTGGGGGGGGGGGGGGGTGGGGGGGGGGGGGGGTGGGGGGGGGGGGGGGTGGGGGGGGGGGGGGGTGGGGGGGGGGGGGGGTGGGGGGGGGGGGGGGTGGGGGGGGGGGGGGGTGGGGGGGGGGGGGGGTGGGGGGGGGGGGGGGTGGGGGGGGGGGGGGGTGGGGGGGGGGGGGGGTGGGGGGGGGGGGGGGTGGGGGGGGGGGGGGGTGGGGGGGGGGGGGGGTGGGGGGGGGGGGGGGTGGGGGGGGGGGGGGGTGGGGGGGGGGGGGGGTGGGGGGGGGGGGGGGTGGGGGGGGGGGGGGGTGGGGGGGGGGGGGGGTGGGGGGGGGGGGGGGTGGGGGGGGGGGGGGGTGGGGGGGGGGGGGGGTGGGGGGGGGGGGGGGTGGGGGGGGGGGGGGGTGGGGGGGGGGGGGGGTGGGGGGGGGGGGGGGTGGGGGGGGGGGGGGGTGGGGGGGGGGGGGGGTGGGGGGGGGGGGGGGTGGGGGGGGGGGGGGGTGGGGGGGGGGGGGGGTGGGGGGGGGGGGGGGTGGGGGGGGGGGGGGGTGGGGGGGGGGGGGGGTGGGGGGGGGGGGGGGTGGGGGGGGGGGGGGGTGGGGGGGGGGGGGGGTGGGGGGGGGGGGGGGTGGGGGGGGGGGGGGGTGGGGGGGGGGGGGGGTGGGGGGGGGGGGGGGTGGGGGGGGGGGGGGGTGGGGGGGGGGGGGGGTGGGGGGGGGGGGGGGTGGGGGGGGGGGGGGGTGGGGGGGGGGGGGGGTGGGGGGGGGGGGGGGTGGGGGGGGGGGGGGGTGGGGGGGGGGGGGGGTGGGGGGGGGGGGGGGTGGGGGGGGGGGGGGGTGGGGGGGGGGGGGGGTGGGGGGGGGGGGGGGTGGGGGGGGGGGGGGGTGGGGGGGGGGGGGGGTGGGGGGGGGGGGGGGTGGGGGGGGGGGGGGGTGGGGGGGGGGGGGGGTGGGGGGGGGGGGGGGTGGGGGGGGGGGGGGGTGGGGGGGGGGGGGGGTGGGGGGGGGGGGGGGTGGGGGGGGGGGGGGGTGGGGGGGGGGGGGGGTGGGGGGGGGGGGGGGTGGGGGGGGGGGGGGGTGGGGGGGGGGGGGGGTGGGGGGGGGGGGGGGTGGGGGGGGGGGGGGGTGGGGGGGGGGGGGGGTGGGGGGGGGGGGGGGTGGGGGGGGGGGGGGGTGGGGGGGGGGGGGGGTGGGGGGGGGGGGGGGTGGGGGGGGGGGGGGGTGGGGGGGGGGGGGGGTGGGGGGGGGGGGGGGTGGGGGGGGGGGGGGGTGGGGGGGGGGGGGGGTGGGGGGGGGGGGGGGTGGGGGGGGGGGGGGGTGGGGGGGGGGGGGGGTGGGGGGGGGGGGGGGTGGGGGGGGGGGGGGGTGGGGGGGGGGGGGGGTGGGGGGGGGGGGGGGTGGGGGGGGGGGGGGGTGGGGGGGGGGGGGGGTGGGGGGGGGGGGGGGTGGGGGGGGGGGGGGGTGGGGGGGGGGGGGGGTGGGGGGGGGGGGGGGTGGGGGGGGGGGGGGGTGGGGGGGGGGGGGGGTGGGGGGGGGGGGGGGTGGGGGGGGGGGGGGGTGGGGGGGGGGGGGGGTGGGGGGGGGGGGGGGTGGGGGGGGGGGGGGGTGGGGGGGGGGGGGGGTGGGGGGGGGGGGGGGTGGGGGGGGGGGGGGGTGGGGGGGGGGGGGGGTGGGGGGGGGGGGGGGTGGGGGGGGGGGGGGGTGGGGGGGGGGGGGGGTGGGGGGGGGGGGGGGTGGGGGGGGGGGGGGGTGGGGGGGGGGGGGGGTGGGGGGGGGGGGGGGTGGGGGGGGGGGGGGGTGGGGGGGGGGGGGGGTGGGGGGGGGGGGGGGTGGGGGGGGGGGGGGGTGGGGGGGGGGGGGGGTGGGGGGGGGGGGGGGTGGGGGGGGGGGGGGGTGGGGGGGGGGGGGGGTGGGGGGGGGGGGGGGTGGGGGGGGGGGGGGGTGGGGGGGGGGGGGGGTGGGGGGGGGGGGGGGTGGGGGGGGGGGGGGGTGGGGGGGGGGGGGGGTGGGGGGGGGGGGGGGTGGGGGGGGGGGGGGGTGGGGGGGGGGGGGGGTGGGGGGGGGGGGGGGTGGGGGGGGGGGGGGGTGGGGGGGGGGGGGGGTGGGGGGGGGGGGGGGTGGGGGGGGGGGGGGGTGGGGGGGGGGGGGGGTGGGGGGGGGGGGGGGTGGGGGGGGGGGGGGGTGGGGGGGGGGGGGGGTGGGGGGGGGGGGGGGTGGGGGGGGGGGGGGGTGGGGGGGGGGGGGGGTGGGGGGGGGGGGGGGTGGGGGGGGGGGGGGGTGGGGGGGGGGGGGGGTGGGGGGGGGGGGGGGTGGGGGGGGGGGGGGGTGGGGGGGGGGGGGGGTGGGGGGGGGGGGGGGTGGGGGGGGGGGGGGGTGGGGGGGGGGGGGGGTGGGGGGGGGGGGGGGTGGGGGGGGGGGGGGGTGGGGGGGGGGGGGGGTGGGGGGGGGGGGGGGTGGGGGGGGGGGGGGGTGGGGGGGGGGGGGGGTGGGGGGGGGGGGGGGTGGGGGGGGGGGGGGGTGGGGGGGGGGGGGGGTGGGGGGGGGGGGGGGTGGGGGGGGGGGGGGGTGGGGGGGGGGGGGGGTGGGGGGGGGGGGGGGTGGGGGGGGGGGGGGGTGGGGGGGGGGGGGGGTGGGGGGGGGGGGGGGTGGGGGGGGGGGGGGGTGGGGGGGGGGGGGGGTGGGGGGGGGGCGGGCGGTTGGTGGGGGGGGGGGGGGAGAGAGTGGGGGGGGAGGGGGGAGCGGGGGGGGAGGGGGGGGGAGGGGGGGGGGGGGGGGGGGGGGGGGGGGGGGGGGGGGGGGGGGGGGGGGGGGGGGGGGTGGGGGGGAATTTTCAATGTATGCCCCCTGAATCTAGTATTGTGAGAAAGGGAGAAAAATTTCTCTCTGTCAACATTTCTACAGCTCCACGCATGCCGCTCAGTGGTGAGGGGGTGTTTCAGTGCCTTCTGGGTGTCCGAAATACGGTTGACTGTTGAAAAAGCTTATAACTTTGCTATAACTCAGTGGGAGGAAGGAGCCAAAATTGAAATGGGTAGGAGCGACCGCCATCCTGATTTATTTTGACCCGCACGCTGCTGTTAGTGTAGAGTTTTATTCTGGCATGTTCGAGGTCGGAGCTTGTCTCGGTTTTCCATAGGAAATGTAAGCAGAGTTCTTGGAGCAAAGTGATTTGCCACGGGCAGTCTTGATCTCTTCTACCCTTCTGAGCTACTGCAGCTAAGCAAGAGTGTCCCTGGCTGGTTCTTGGATTGGGAGGCCACCAAGGAAGTCCAGGGTTGCTATGCAGAGGCAGGGGATGGCAAACCACCTTCGTTTGTCTCCTGCCTTGATCTGGATGGTTCAGGCTAGCCCACTTTAATCCTGTCTCAGAAGCAAAGCAGGGTTAGCCCTAGTTGGTTCTTGGATAGGAGACCACCAAGGAAGTCCAGGGTTGCTATGCAGAGGCAGGCAATGGCAAACTGCCTCTGCTCATCTATTGACACCTGGACTGTATTTCCCCATGGACCTTAGTTGGCGTCTTTGTGCCCGTGGCACATCTTCTCTTTCTTTGTATGTGCAGACTTTCTTTGACTTCCTCATTGTACTTTCTTCCTCTTCCCTTTGTGTCCTGGAAGAAGGTGCATCTGTTCTTCACTGCTTGGCCCCCTTAGCAGTGTTTTCCAATCTTTTCGATGTCACGGTACCCTTGAACTCACTCTTCATATCTCACGGTACCCCTGCCATCCTCCCCCCACCTTCCCTTCCCAGTTCCCCTGCTTGCCACCCCCCACTTTTCCCTCCCAGGCCAAAGGGAAGCTGTGGGGGGGGGGGGAGTGACTGCTGACCTTGTGGCAGGCCCTGCCCCCTGGGCCAGCTCCATATCCTTGCTGGTGCCGGCGGGAGACACCACAAAAGTGAGGGGGCCGGTAGCATTGCTGCGGAACCCCTGGGACATGCTCACGGCACCCCAGGGTACCACGGAACCCTGGTTGGGAATCGCTGCTCCATAGCATAGTTTGATGTGTCCCATGCAAGGGAGGGGGGGGGACTTCTGTTCTCTTGGCAGCTGAATCACATATACCTTGTTTCCCCGAATATAAGACAGTGTCTTATATTAATTTTTGCTCCCAAAGATGCGCTATGTCTTATTTTCAGGGGATGCCTTATTTTTCTGTGTTCTGTTTGTCGGGCATGCTTCCAAACAAAAACTTTGCAATGTCTTACTTTCGGGGGATGCCTTATATTTCGCACTTCAGCAAAACCTCTACTATGTCTTATTTTCCGGGGATGTCTTATATTCGGGGAAACAGGGTAGCAGCTTTTCTTCCAGAACCTTTTCTGCTCGGTAAGGCTTGGATTTAGCGTCATGCGAACTTGGCCTGGGTGTTCAGTACTTGGCTGTAGTAATTGTTCTGCCACAGTCAGGAACTGTAGCTTATTGTACAAACGGCAACAGCTTATAATTATAATTACTTATTGGATTTATTCACTGCCCTTTCCTGGAGTTCAGGATGGTTTCCACCATCTAATAAACACAGTACATAAAACATTATAAATACTTCAAAATTACGCTTTCAAAAAGATTCCAGTTTGAAATATAACAGAACTGCAGGCCCACAGTTCAGTTGTGCCTTCTAATATAATGTCATTATCTGATTGGAGCGGCACCCCAGCAAGGGGATCGGGAAGCAGAACAAAAAAGGGGAAGGAAATGGGGGGGTGGGGGGGGAGAGGGTGAAGAAGGCCTAGTGACGTATCACCGTAGCTGCCTCAACCATCTGTTGCATAGCAAATGTGAAGTGGGAATCACACGAGTGAGTGGGCGTACGCACAAAAATTAAATCTTCTCTCCCTTTTTTTTTAGGTGCACACTTTAATAGGCAGAATGGGAAGGCTTTGCGGTGTTCCTGTCCACCCCAACATAGCCGTCACTTTAGCATATCATTTGGAAGCCATCCAGGCCACGCAAGCCAGGCGCAAGGACGAGATCGTCAATGCTGTCAACCCCCAGAGGCCAGGAGCGTCTCGCTGCAATAATGAAAAGGGTCAGTGCTTTCTGGTCTTTGCAGCACTTTGCGGGCGCTCTCTCTCTCCTCGTTGGATTGAGTTCGGCAAGCGAAGGTCTTCAAAGGGACCACACAAAATGGCTACACATGATGCATTAGGCCGCACACGTGTCAAACTCGCGGCCCTCCAGATGTTATGGACTACAGTTCCCATCATCCCCTGCCAGCATGATGCTGGCAGGGGATGAGGGGAACTGTAGTCCATAACATCTGGAGGGCTGCGAGTTTGACACCTATGCTAGGGTATCATAATGAGAGAGACAGTCCCCTTTTCCCCTGCATATGAGAGAATGCTTTTCCAGAATCACAGTTGTCCATAGTTTTTTTAACACGTTAACAACAGCTTTTAATGTCCCTAATTAATTAGGGGTATTTTTCAGGGTTTTTTTAGCAAGCCAACACAGTGTAATGGTTAACAGGTCGGACTAGTATCTGAGAGACGTGGGTTCAAATCTCCACTCGTGTCACGGAAGCTGGCTGGGTAACTTTTGGTCCAGTCACATTCTCTCAGCCTACCTCACATGGTTGTTGTGAGTATAAAATGGAGAAGAGGATGCTGTAATAAGCCGCTTGGATCCTCATTGGGGACAAGTGAATGAAATAAAACGAATTATTAAAAGAATTCACTGACGCTGTGGTTCTGTGCAGAGCGATTTCAGTTCAGCACATGGAAATCACGCATTATGCATTAAGGAGATCATGTAGATCCAGAAGCAAACACAGAAAAGAAGCATGCGCCATTGTAGCATTGTTTAGTAAAGCAAAAAAGAGATGCGTTGGTAGATTGGAGTCCGCTGCTCTTAACCACTACTCCAGAGGTGTCCAACTCTGGCGCTTTAGATGTTCATGGATGTTCAGCGGGGGCTGATGGGAGTTGTAGTCCATGAGCATCTGAAGCACCAGAGTTGGACATCCCTACACTACACACTGTTCACTCTCTGCAATAGTCCGCAGTTGGGAAAAGTTGCAAGACTCGGTTAGTCTGGGTCTGAACCAACAAGTTCGGCAAGATGTACTCAGGGGTCTGCAACCTGCGGCTCTCCAGACATTCATGGACTACAAATCCCATCAGCCCCTGCCAGCATGGCAATTGGCTCTCCAGATGTTCATGGACTACAAATCCCATCACCCCCTGCCAGCATGGCCAATTGGCTCTCCAGATGTTCATGGACTACAATTCCCATCACCCCCTGCCAGCATGGCCAATTGGCTCTCCAAATGTTCATGGACTACAATTCCCATCACCCCCTGCCAGCATGGCCAATTGGCTCTCCAGATTTTCATGGACTACAATTCCCATCACCCCCTGCCAGCATGGCCAATTGGCTCTCCAGATGTTCATGGACTACAATTCCCATCAGCCCCTGCCAGCATGGCCAATTGGCCGTGCTGGCAGGGGCTGATGGGATTTGTAGTCCATGAATGTCTGGAGAGGCGCAGGTTGCAGACCCCTGAACTAGATGGCCCTTGTGGTCTCTTCCAGCTCTATGATTCTAAGAAGGAAAGGTGCTTTGAAGCACCCAAGCACAGTAATGAAAAGAAGGCGGGAAAGAGGGGAGAAAGAAACCCATGTCTCAGGCAGCAGAGGCATGGCAGGATCAAACCAGACGTGGGCACCCATTTTGTGGGGAGCAGTATTTTGCACTTATGCTCGTCTTTGGCCCCTGTGCTTTTGTGGCACCCCTTGACAGGGAAGTGCTCCAACTGCTGACATTTTCCATTGGAAAAAACCCAACAATCTGGCAAAGAAGAAACATGGCAATTGAATTCCTGAGGTTGAAAGGGCCAAAGCCTCCACCCATCTCAGACTACCAGCCGGAGTGCTTCATTCCCCAGTTTGTGTGGGGGAGCAAGAGGGCCGGCCAGTCAGTGGTAAAGAGGAAGTCGATCATGCGAGCATTCAGTTGGTTATGCAGCAGAGACACAAGAAAGCTTACAGCTCCGCGCATGCCGTTTGAGCGTCCTGTGTTTTCTGTACGTAGGTTCTGTTTACGATTGTTCCCAAGTAGAATTTCGTGACTAGCAGGGAGATGCTCACGACAGACAATTAAGACAGCGACTTAGTGACTTCCACTTGTGGAGGGGTGCTGCCGAAAAGTTCTAAGATGACAATACTGTGCTCTTGCCTGTTGAAAAAGAACCTCCTGTATGCTTCTTGGGATACTCAAAAACCCACGAAACCTTCTGTTGTTATTGCAAAAAAGCATTCCCTGGTCAAGTTGTCAGTGACTATATCTCGCTTGTCTTGCAGATGTTCTTGCTCTAGCAGCTGCCATTAAAGATTTGGCTGTCTCCACACGAAAAATGCGCACAGCTTTGTGGTGTGCTCTTCAAATGACTCTCCCCAAAACTTCGCCCGGCGTTTCAGCGAAAGAGGAAGAAGTGGAAAGGGCGCTGCGAGAGCTTTGCCCCGTGAGCAGCCGCTTGCAAGGGAAGCCCGGCATGGAGCAGGAAGACAAGGAAAACAAACAGGAGAACCACGAGGAACCTCGACGTGTCATCCGATGAGCGGGTCAAAAAACAAACCTTGTAGTCACGTGGAAAATGTGCCAGGCGGTCGGTGCTACTCCACTGATACGTGGCGTGTGTTTCCGCTGTCGTGGCTCAAGTCTAGATATATGCATCTGTGTTAATAGCGTTGCAATATTCTTACTGTTGATGGTGTTACGTTGTCATGTTAAATAGAAAGAATCAACCGATAAGCAAAGACAAAGCTAGAGTAGATAATTTTCCCGACTTCCAGGCCAAAACTGGGACTTGTTCTTCTGTCTGGGAAACCAGCGGGGGGCTAAGTGAATTCTGGTATTTTACTAATCGAACATGTCTTTTGTCGTGTTGGTTTGTTTGTTGTTGGGTTTGTAAATTCAGATATTTGGAATGCCAAAGGGGATTGCTAAATACTGGTTTGAGTGTCTTGAATCAGCAACCGATAATGCCGTTTCTGTTACAGTATTGTCCAGAACTGAACTTCTTGACGATGAAGCCTTCAGCAGCGGACATTGAATGCGTTACTTTTGTGAAGCTGCGTTGCCAATCAGAACTTTATGCCCAGCAAACTTCGGTTTCCCAAATCGGTCAGCTTCTGGCTAAAATCAACAGGCTGGGTGGGCGAGAGGCGCGCAAATACACTGCAGTGAATGTTGCATTATGAAAAGCAGTAGCCAGAGAGATTAGGTTGTCCCTTAAGATTAGTAATGACGCCATAGTGACTTAAAACTAACTCGGTGTGCACTTAATGGGGAAAAAAAGATTATTAATTATTTGCGTATTTATTTTAATGGCTAATATATTTTAATTTAATGTTTAATGTACACTTTGATCACGTGGCAGACCTAACGTTCACTCAGGAAGTCTGTGTGTTTTTAATCTATGAAATATACCCGTGGTTGTTTATGGTGTTTGTAGAACAGTTACGTAAGACTAACTCTGTACTAAGTTACCAAAGTAGGCGGATATTTTTTTTTTTTTGCATAAGGAAATTCTATGCGTTGAATTGCTGTTTGGCTTCATGGGGTGGGTCAGACAATCAGAAATATGAACATGTCATGGTGAATGTACAAACGGAGAACCAGAGTTTCTCAGGCGTTCTCTTGATTTTGGTTGCTGTGTTAAGTGTTTTCCCCCTTCGCAACAAAGTTGGGGGCAGTTCCATGCAAACAAAAGTGGGCACATGCACACACATAGCCGCTCTTCTGCCGCAGCAGAGAGGAGGGGGTTGCATGTGTTGGAACTCCTGTACGTGCAAGGGATCTCTGGATTACGGAATTTGCTCTTTGGGTACTTAATCGCTTACAAGCATTAATAATAGTCTTACAAAACTAGAGGGTACCTCAGCAATAATCAAGTAATGTGTTCATTGGTATGTTAAATGAAAAACTGGAAAAAAGTTTTTAACCTGGGTGCCAAGGGAAGAAACACTAAAAAGCCTTCAAAGAGCTTTAAGCTGAAGCTAAATTGGATACTATTCCAGAAACATAACGAATTGGGTTCCCTGTGGCTTGTTCCCAACAGCATTTACCATTGAGCTGGTGAAGAAAGGGTTTAGATTAAAATTAGCGTGAACAGGACAAGAAATGTGGTCTGTGTAGCAGGAAACGCAGATACCTCGCCTTCTCCCTGATTCTGTGATTAGTTTAAAAAGAAATCTCTGAAAGGCAAAGGTTCCAAAGGTTCCATATTCTTACTGGGAAATATAGATTATTTACAGCCTGAGATTTAGTAGAGATCAATTCTTAAGGAATTCTGCCATGTGTGTTTCTTCTGCACTTCATGTAATATGGTCAGGTGTGCTTTTGTGAGTTAAAATTAGTTTACGGTATGAGGAATCGATTGAATTTAACTCTTGTAACTTTACTATGTTAGAAATGGTAATTTTACTTGTCTCCTTTCTTGTTTACAATACTATTGTACTTCTCCAGAACTGTGTGATAGTAGCAAACGCTTTAGGCGCACAGTTATGACTTTATGAGAAAACTGTTATAAATGTGGTGGTAATTGGTTGGTCTAGGTAACGTGCCTTGAAGAGTCTTAAAAGCTAAGTATATCTGTGTGCGCTTTATTTTTGTCGTAACTGAGCAATATATTTAAAGGGACAATAATAAGCTGCTTTTGATAGCTAATTGTTTATTATATGAATGTTTCATAACCAATTTTCCGCACTGGGCTCCCTAGCTTTAGAGTAGACGGGATGTCTCCCTATCGTTTGATTTCGATTGCCTGCTAAAGCGTCATTTCTCATCTAAATATATATTCCTGCTGCATCTTCTAGCTGTCGTCAGATGCCCGCCGAAGGATGAGAATTTTATGCATGTTTCGTGAGAGTTAATGATCAGCAAATGAGTTTTAAAAACCCAGCTGCTTTCTACTAGTATGTCTGGGTATGTGGGATGTTGTTTTATTTGCCTATAATTTTGACCATGGCCTTCTGGCTGGCTGACACATGACATTCCTGGCCATTAAGATTTGGCTGGGACGTGAAACCCCTGGCTTAGTGTTTAACAGATTCTCTAGATGCTGGATGCAGCTACTGGGCCATTGGTTATGGTGTTGTCTGACCCTGTGTGTTATTTGCTCCTCGAGCATTTTGCGGGGCTGAGTCTTTTGCAGTCTGAACAGATAAAGTTGCATGTCCTCGAAAAGCTCTGAAGTGTTTTTTTCCCTTTTTCATTCGAGGCCTCAAACTGCAGCTTGCCTTCTGTATAACCTGGGTGTTGCTTAAGGGTGGGATTTAATGACCTTGGAATGAGACCAGTCGGAGTTCTGGAAGCGGAAAACGAGGAGTGGGGTCTCCATGGTTCAAGCCAATGGTCAGTTTCCCTCCTTGGACAAAGAATGTATATCAGTCCAACTCTGGCGCTTCAGATGTTCATGGACTACAATTCCTATCAGCCCCTGCCTGCAGGGGCTGATGGGAATTGCAGTCCATGAACATCTGAAACGCCAGAGTTGGACACCCCTGTTGTATATTGTGTGCTGTGATGCAGCATCTGATGGGTAGATCTTGTGTTACCTGGAACTTGGCTGGTGTCCACTTGAGTTCCAGATATGTTAAATTACATAGAGCAGATGTGGTTAGTTAGCTTTTTTTAAAAAAAAATCACAAGTGCTTTGCTGGATTGGTGATATATTCTGTGTGTGTTTCTAAACTTGCAATAGTTTATTCTGTAGTTGTGCGTGGCAGCTACTGTGGTAAAGTGGAGTTCAGTAGCAGAGACGGAAGGCAGTTCCGTCGGAGCCTGATGACCATACAGTCCCGCGCTTGCTGAATTCTGCTTTGATTCCCAGGGATTTTGTTTATGTAGGAAGTGTTGGCTTGCAAAAGATTTGCTCCGAGGCGGTGTAGATTATCCTTAAGGTTGGGTTCTGTATGATATTTCTACATGTGATGAATAGTGTCTTCTGATTCTCCAAAAAGGCTAATAATTTATAACACTAGAGCTTATCGGGCGAGGGGCAGAATTGAGCAGTAGGCAGGTGCATAAGGACTTCCTTGTGTCTAGTATGATTTATCTTGGGGGGGGGGTTTTTCTCAAATTGGCACTGTGGGGCCTCACTAAGTTATGGCATGTTGTAGCCTTCATAAATATTTTCTAATACAAACAGGAGTGGGCAAAGCTGATACTTTGATTAGAAAACCCAGTTTGCTTTTTGAATTATTTTATTGATTTTCATGTGCCATGTGCTTCTTTGGTTATAAACTGTTTCTTCTTCTTGAATGGCTGGCACCAAGAAGTTCCAGAAGGAAACTTGCTGGGGGTTTGGTTGGGATAGCAGAATGCTGAGTAAAGCTACGATAAATCCTCAGCCATCAGGCTTAAAAGGTTTTTTTTGCGAGTTTAGTGTTTTGGCTTTGGTTTGTTTTTAACCTTTACTTGGTTGGACTGAAGCCCAGCTGTTTAAATGGTTGCCAGTGTGGTTTTGTGGGCTTTACTTACCAGCACGCTTGATTGTTTTTCATAGGCCTTTCTATAAAATTATGAAAACAGATAGTTGTGTTTGTGAATGCTTTTGCAGCAGGCTTGTATAGCATCTTGACACGTGGGTTTTACAGGCTGTGAGTCTTTCTGGTATATTTTAAAAGAAATAACGTGTGCGTGTTTATTAACTATTAGCAATACAGTTTTGTGATGCAAAAAGGTGTTCTAGGTGACTTATCCAACTTGCAGACAGGCAAAGAGTTCCAGAGGAGCATCAGTCAAATAAACGACTAACTTGGCTGCGTTGCCAGGTAAGCTTCAATAATGATTCTGCTTGCTGGCGAAAGGTGCAAGACTGCCAAGAAAGATGGCGGATCTGGGCCACGAATCCACTGGAAGCTGTCTGCATAGGAAGCATCGAGACGGAGCTTTTTGGCAGTTTCCAGCGCAAGTATGAGAAGACAAAGCTTGCTTTCTTATTTTTATTACCGATAAAGGGACAGCTAAACAGTCTATTTTAATATAACCTTTGTAGTACGAGTCCTGTGCATCATTAGCCAATTTGGTTGAATGGTAAACTTCTACATTGCTAGAGACAAAAAATGGAAACTCTTTCTTACCAGTCAGTTTTATGTAGTGTCTTGAGCAGAAATGTGTTTGTGTCGGGGGGGTCGCCTTGCTGCGTAAGAGACTTGATCCTTAGTCAATTTAGGTGCTTACTCCTTGTATCTGGAAACAACTGTGGATCCGAAAGCTGCAAAAATCTCACTTCTACCTCTCCTGGAACTTTCTAAATGATGATCAAGTTCACTCTGCAGTGGCCAACCAAGGCTGGTGTGTAAAGCTGGGGTTGGGGGGGGGGGGGGCGTACCTTCGTTAAGTGTATTGAGTGAACCACTATGCCTTGTAGAGCCAAGGCAGACCGTCATTGGCATGGAATCATTCGACATAACACTATGTGCACTTGCAGACTACGTTAGGAAAACCGTAGAACAGTCAACAGGTGCAAAACATTTGTTTGTGAATCTGTAGAAATCATGGTCAGTAAAACGTTCTGGCGCTTTTATATGGGTTTTCCCCCCCTTACCTAAATTGATAATGTGCCTGATTGTTACCACTAGTATTTCCGTTCTGTTAGACTGTTTCTCACAGTACTTTTTTCCCTTCTGGAATTGTCACTGAGAAATGCCTGTTACGTGTGCTGGCAAACAATAAAGTATTTAATATTTAAACTGTTGTGGTTGGACTCTTCTGCTGCCTGCTTGCTTGAAGTCATGCAAAGTGAGGCGAGGCATTTTTAGTCTGTTTAATCTAGCCTTATAGAAGAAGAAGAAGAGTTTGGATTTATATCCCCCCTTTCTCTCCTGCAGGAGACTCAAAGGGGCTGACAATCTCCTTGCCCTTCCCCCCTCACAACAAACACCCTGTGAGGTGGGTGGGGCTGAGAGAGCTCCGAGAAGCTGTGACTAGCCCAAGGTCACCCAGATGGCGTGTGTGGGAGTGCACAGGCTGATCTGAATTCCTCAGATAAGCCTCCACAGCTCAGGCGGCAGAGCTGGGAATCAAACCCAGTTCCTCCAGATTAGATACACGAGCTCTTAACCTCCTACGCCACTGCTGCTCCTTTAGAAGTATCTAGGGCAGTGGTGGCGAACCTATGGCACTCCAGATGTTCATGGACTACAATTCCCATCAGTTCCCATCAATTGGCCATGCTGTCAGGGGCTGATGGGAATTGTAGTCCATGAACATCTAGAGTGCCATAGGTTCGCCACTGCGGATCTAGGGGAAGGCCCGTGTCTCGGGTAGAGCATCTACTTAGTATCCAGACAGCCTGCCTCTACTTAGTTCAATCCTGGGCACCTCCAGTAAGAATCAGGTGATGTGGAAGTTGTTAGCCTGAAACCCTGGAGAACAACTCCCAGTCCGTGTTACCTCTCACCGAATAGCTTCAGCAGTAAAACAAGGGGGGGTTAATGGCTCTTTCCGCACAAACCTTTTACAACGTTTTGAGGCAGGAAATAAAACATTTCCTCCACACAGTTGCACATTGAAATCTATTTTTGTAGTTAAGGTCACTGCAAAATTAGTAAGTCCTGTTGTCAGAGAACCACATCTTATGAAAACCAGAAATACGGTGGAGTTACAAGAGGTGAGATTTGCCCTTCCGGGAAGCATCTCGAGAAGGACCCAAGAATATCTCGGGGCAGCTGGACTCTTCCATTCCAACAACTCTGTAAAGGTTTAAGCCCAGCTCAACAATACTGCTCTCTCCGTGGTTGCAGAGAACCAATCCGTATTAAAGGCAGCCTCTTATGGAGCGGCAGATGTGACCTCATCCCACATAGCTTTCACAACTCAGAAGCTCTGAGGTGTTCCTTAGTATAAAATAGACCTTGAAATGGCAAAGTCAGATTATGCAGCATATGTTTAGGTGGTGGAAAGCACCGTCAACAGGCAGCCAACTTCTGGTGAACACTCATGGCGTTTTCAAGACCAGAGATGTTCAGAGGTGGTTTGACACTGCTTGCCTCTGCACAGCAACCCTGGACTTCCTTGGTGGTCTCTCATCCAAGTATTAACCAGGGGCAACCCTGCTTAGCTCCTGAGATCTGGCAAGATGGGGCTAGCCTGGGCCATCACAGTCAAGGCAAGAGACTTTCAGAGGTGGTTTGCCATTGCCTGCCTCTGCGTAGTAACCTTGGACTTCCTTGGTGGTCTGTCATCCAAGTATTAACCAGGGGCAACCCTGCTTAGCTCCTGAGATCTGACAAGATGGGGCTAGCCTGGGCCATCACAGTCAAGGCAAGAGACTTTCAGAGGTGGTTTGCCATTGCCTTCCTCTGCGTAGCAACCCTAGACTTCCTTGGTGGTCTGTCATCCAAGTATTAACCAGGGGCAACCCTGCTTAGCTCCTGAGATCTGACAAGATGGGGCTAGCCTGGGCCATCACAGTCAAGGCAAGAGACTTTCAGAGGTGGTTTGCCACTGCCTGCCTCTGCGTAGCAACCCTGGACTTCCTTGGTGGTCTCTCATCCAAGTACTAACCAGAATCGACCCTGCTGAGTTCCCACATCAAGCTGGTTTGCACCTTCTTGCTTTAGTGTGAGGGTGGACACAAACTCTCCGAAGTCTGTTGATCTCTTGATACTGCTCAGCTCCCTAATTCCTGGAGGCCTGGAATTTAGAATTGGGCAATGCCGGCCAAATCCCGTGTTAGCAAAAAGGCCTCTGCGTTGCCAGCTTTCGGAAACCTGAGTTGAGTGTGTGATGCTGCTGGAGGCAGCGAGTCTGGAAGGCGGTGCAAAAAATGTCTGGCTGCCAGCCACGCATGTCCCGAGCAAAGTGGATGGGTCGTGGCCTCTTGCCTTGATGAAGTCATCGGAGGCGTTTGGTTGCTCATCTTTAATAGCAAGCTCATCTGAGTACCTGACCATTACCTGTCCGCTGTTCCAAAGGGTGTTAGGAAGCAACCTATTTTTATTTATATTTATTTATGCATTCGATTTGGTAAACCGCCCTACCCCCAAAGGGCTCAGGGCGGTGCACAACAAACAACAATACAATAAAACAAATCGAATAACCCCAGTTAAAATACAAAACTATAAAACTATGGCAGCAGTAGTAGCCTTCAATAAACAATTTGATTAATAATAGAAGACGTCTGGCACCCAACCCCAGTGATCAAACCTCGGGAAGGGAGGGGATTGGCAGATGGTCCAATACATAGCCAGTGTGCAGGACAACACGAGGGGCGGGCTCAGCGGCCGGCTCCCTCAAAAGCCCGGTGGAACAGCACTGTTTTGCAGGCCCTGCGGAACTCTCCAAGGTCCCGCAGGGCCCTAACTGCTGGAGGAAGGGCGTTCCACCAGGCAGGGGCCAGGGCAGTAAACGCCCTGGCCCGTGTGGAGGCCAGCCGCATCATGGAGGGGCCGGGGACCACCAGTAAATTCGCCTCCGCAGAGCGGAGGGCACGACTTGGGACGTAAGGGGACGTAACCTAATTGTGTACATGCCTTAGATTATTATTAAGGAGATAATTGGGTTTCCTGTGGGGAAAATACAGAAGCCAAGATAACAGGTAACTTATATTCTGTAATAATTATTGTGTGCTGCCAGCAGGAAGGGGCGTGGCCGGGTCGGACTCCGCAGGGCCAAACGGGTGGCAAGCACAAGCATGGTCAGATCACAGTCCAGTGGGTCAAGGCAGGCGGCAGGCAAGGCGTAGTCAGGTCACAGTCCAATAAATCAAGGCACGGGAGAACTGAGGAGCAGGCTGGGAATCAACGAAGAACCAGGCACACAGCAGCGACAGGTAACACACTTGTTGCATCCAGGGAGAAGCAAGCTCACAGCAAGGCTTATATAGAGAGCCTTGTTCAAGGGGCTGGGATCCTGCAAGGAGTTAATCCACCTCGGATGCAGAGACTTCTAATCTCCCATACCTTGTTGCCAAACGAGCACTCCTTTGCTTCTGCAGTAGCAGCCTCAGCTTCTGCCTCCTATGCACAGCTGGCTCATTACTGGGTTCCCCAGGAGGATCTGCAGACTCCTCCACCTGTACGTTATCAGACAGGGAAGGGCTGGGTGTTGGCTCTGCTGCCTGGTCTTCCTCAGGAACAGCCAACTCTGACTGCACTGTGTCCTCAGGTTCTGCATCAGTCCACTGTGTCCTGTAAGTACCCAGGGGCTGGCTCATGACACATTGTATAGTTCCCAAAGTTTCTAACGGTTGCCCTAGCTGCAGGTCCTCCACAAGAGACCAAACATTACACTCAGGGGAGCATGGAACCACTTGTAACATGCAACCAAAGTAGTAGATCAAACTAAGTCTCAAAGTTTCCAAAGTCAAATTTCATCTTTCACAGCAATCAAGAGCATCCTCCTGTGTCGATTGTCTACACCTAAAAAAAGGAACCAAAGTTGAGTGTTTAGTTATGACACAAAGGTAGACTTCCTACTTTTGTGTGCTTATGTTCATCAGTGGCCTTCTGTGCATTACCACATTGGGACTGCTCCAATGCAGGCCAACCTTCAATGAAGTTCTAGAGCCGTGGTGGCGAACCTTTGGCACTCCAGATGTTATGGGCTACAATACAATTGGCCATGCTGGCAGGGGCTGATGGGAATTGTAGTCCATAACATCTGGAGTGCCAAAGGTTCACCACCACTGTTCTAGAGCTTCGACATAAGAGGGCAATCTCACGTGAATGCGTAAATTATAAGCAGGGATTTTACCAGAAGGGAACGTCAAAGAATTCAAAGAATTCCCTCTTTTGCATTAATGCTACAAAAGCCATCTCTTCCATTGCTCCTGCGCCTGCCGACAATTATCTTCCATCTACACTAAGATGTCTTTAAAACCAACTATCAGGTGAGCTTGCACAGAAGTACGTGCTACTGAGTTCCGTGAGGCTAGCTCCCAGGTAAGTGTGCATGGCATTGCAATATTACTGCAACGGTTGTGTAGGGCCCCGCCAAAACACCACAGAACTGTGTGCAATGCTTGCGAGTTCTTGAGCCGTCACAAAGAGCTGGGGGGACAAGTGTCAAATCAGTTGTCTAGGTCCTGGAGGTCTGGTTGCCAGCCTCCAGGCGGGGCCTGGATCTCCCAGCATTACTCCTGGATCTCCCAGGAGCAGCAGTGGAGTAGGAGGTTAAGAGCTCGTGTATCTAATCTGGAGGAACCGGGTTTGATTCCCAGCTCTGCCACCTGAGCTGTGGAGGCTTCTCTGGGGAATTCAGATTAGCCGGTACACTCCCACACACGCCAGCTGGGTGACCTTGGGCTAGTCACAGCTTCTCGGAGCTCTCTCAGCCCCACCTACCTCACAGGGTGTTTGTTGTGAGGGGGGAAGGGCAAGGAGATTGTCAGCCCCTTTGAGTCTCCTACAGGAGAGAAAGGGGGGGGATATAAATCCAAACTCTTCTTCTTCAATCAGATTTTCTGGACTGTCGGGATTTGAACCTGGATCTCTCAGGCCCTGATCCAATCACTATACCCAATTGGCTTGCAGATATCATTTCTGAGAGCTATTCATGTACTGTGCATTTTCCAAAGGAAGAGATAGTCCAAGGGTCTGCAACCTGCGGCTCTCCAGATGTTCATAGACTACAAATCCCATCATCCCCTGCCACCATGGCCAATTGGGGGTGATGGGATTTGTAGTCCATGAACATCTGGAGAGCTGCAGGTTGCAGACCCCTGAGATCGTCCAAAGCAAATGGCAGCCTCAGATATGTCAGGGATACAAAGATAACGCATGGGCGTTTTCTTCTTGTTGTTCTTGTTGTTCTTGTTGTTGTTGTTGTTGTTGTTGTTGTTCTTCTTCTTCTTCTTCTTCTTCTTCTTCTTCTTCTTCTTCTTCTTCTTCTTCTTCTTCTTCTTCTTCTTTCTTCTTCTTTCTTCTTCTTCTTCTTCTTCCCCCTGATCCCCAGACTACAGAGATCTGGAGAAAATGGCTGCTTGGGGGTGGGTGGGGGTGGGAGCTCAATGAAATTAGAATGCTGCTGAGGTCCCTCCCTTCCCCAAACCCTGACCTCTGCAGGTTTCCCCCTGAAATATCCCTGGCTGGAGGTGCATGCTCAAGTCTGTATCGGGTGCCTCAACTAGAAGACAGAATGCTTTTAAATAGGTCAGATGGCGCTGGGTGTGAGGGAGACTCATCATTGTTGTGTTGACCCCGGATCATAGGAAGCAGGTGGCTCTGGACCAAAAGCAAGCAGTTTAGAAATATACATGAAGAGTCAGCCAAGACGTCGTGATGCTGTTGGGAAGACATTACGCTTTTAAACGCGCGCAAAGGACGAAAGCCATCTTTTTGCATCCCCCGTTTTGACACCTGTCCCTAGGTTCTGGATGATGAGAGCCCACTTGAGAAAGGACGCTCGCCCACGCCTGCAGATCGAGGCAGGCCTGTCCACACGTCAGTTGGGTTCCTGGTGCCAGTATCATCCACTTCTCTGCCCACATGAAACCTTTCTCTGATAAATGTGTGCCCGGAGCTATTTTGGACAGGGGAGGCAGGGGAGGGGGGGAGGGCAGCCGGCATGCCAGCGATCCAAGTTGACTGGCAGAAGGCCGGCGAAGGGAGGGGCCGGTTTCAAACTAAATTGTCGGTGCTGGAGCTGCTCGGGGGGACTGGGGGAGCACCTTCAGCACGTCCCCAACCTCACTGGGGTTTCTGTTTTATTTCTCATTGGGGGGGAGGGGGGCACCAGAAACCCTCTTGGTTTCCCCATGCCCCCTTCACCTGCCGATTCCCTTTCTACCAGCTCCCTAAGGATCTACCTGCCTTCACCTTAACGAAAGGGGCCTTTTCCATCCAAGTCTAACACGATTCCAGGTAAGATCCTGCGTTTTGTCTCCGGGAAAGCAGAAGGACTTTCTGGCGCCGCCTCATTCGGAAAAGGAGGCCGGCATGAATCGATGTTATTTGCAGATGTTTGTAGAGTTAGCAATGAAAGCTGAAAGTCCAGAAACTAGAAACCTCCCTTTGACTTCCCCTCTGTGGCCTAGGGGGAAACTGGGTGCCGAGTCAAATTTGGTTGCTTTAGTTCAGTGGTGGCGAACCTTTTTGAGACCGAGTGCCTAAATTGCAACCCAAAACCCATTTATTTATGGCAAAGTGCCAACACTGCAATTTAACCTGAAGGCTGAGGTTTTAGTTAGGAAAAAGCAGTTTGAAGCTCTAAGAAATGCGTGCGTTACTCGGAAGTAAGAGCTTTGGTGGTAGCCGTTGGCTTTGCTTTGAAGCTGACAGTGTAATCCTTGAACGGGTGAATCACGGACCTGGGAGGGTTTACTAAGAAGCTGAAACTTCATTGCCATAACTGAGCAAGCCCCGTTACCCATCAACTGAAACTTGCTCCCAAGAAAAAGTCCACGCTTTGATTCTTCCCATTTGAAAATCAGTGGTCTTTAACAGCGTTGAGCAGGGTTCACCACACTGCTACCCCAAAGCCAGGTCTTAGGTTTAATGCTAATGTCAGGGCCATGGGCAGAGACTTAGCCTAGATGTGTCAAGCTAGAGAGAACTCTGTTTGCGTGTGCCCACAGAGAAGGCTCTGAGTGCCACCTCTGGCACCCGTGCCATAGGTTCGCCACCACTGCTTTAGTTTATACTTTCTGGAGCCGTGTGTAGCCACGCTGGCCTGCGACCAAGTAGATTGAAGTCCAGCAGCAGCTCCGTGACCGACAAGATTATCAGGGTACAAACTTTCCAGACTCAAAGCTCCTTTCCAACAAGGGGCCTCAAACAGTGGTCCACAAAAACCAGCGGTCTAGGTCCTGGAGGTCTGGTTGCCAGCCTCCAGGTGGGGGCTGGAGATCTCCCAGGATTCCCCCAAGCTCCAGACTACAAAAATCTGCTCCCCTGGAGAAAAATGGCTGCTCTGGAGGGTGGGCGCTGGCGTTACAACCATAGAGAGTTTTGACTCTCAGAAAGTTTCACCCCCCAAATTTTGTCAGTGTCTTAAGTTTCTTCTGGCCTCAAATCTAGCTCCGGGGCAATGGGGCTTCCACTGTGTGACAGAGCAGGAATTCTCTTTTTATTCGCAACCCGATAGTGATATGTGGTAGAAGCAAATATCCCCCTGTTTGGGTCCCATCCTTAACATATCAACAAAAATCAGTTAATTTTCTGACCTCCTTCCTCCGGGCGGCCATTAATCCCAGCGACATTTGCCCCCCTCCCTTGGATCGACTTGCATTTCTGCAGATGGGACTCTGAGAAAAGACGGAGGGAGGCAGCTGAAATCTATTTTAAGAGCAGAAGCGCAGAGCTGTTGATCGGCTCTAATGGCGAAGAGGGCTTTTTTTTTTTTTTTCCTTTTTGCAGAATCGCAGTAGGGTAAAGGAGACGTGCTGGTTACTTCTCCGGTTCTGTTCTTCCTCCTGTTCTGTGCATTCTCAGAAAATGCCACCAATTCGAATTTGGGACGCGGGCTTACTTAAAGGCTCATTCCGCACATGCAGAATAATGCACTTTCAAATTGCTTTCAGGGCTCTTTGAAGCTGTGCGGAATGGCAAAATCCACTTGCAAACAGTTGTCGAAGGCTTTCACGGCCGGAATCACTTGGGTGCTGTGTGGTTTCCGGGCTGTATGGCCGTGTTCTAGCAGCATTCTCTCCTGACGTTTCGCCTGCATCTGTGGCTGGCATCTTCAGAGGATCCTCTGAAGATGCCAGCCACAGATGCAGGCGAAACGTCAGGAGAGAATGCTGCTAGAACACGGCCATACAGCCCGGAAACCACACAGCACCCAAGTTGTGAAAGTGGTTTGAAAATGCATTATTTTGCGTGTGCGGAAGGGGCCTTAAGGTCTTAGAACAACTTTTGTTGGTGAGCAGCCGGGATTGTTCAGAAAAAACAGGTGTGGGATAACGGGCCATCTCTTAAAATCGCCCTTCCAGGGTAAACCACCTTCCCTCTCCATTTCTATGTTGTCATAGTTCTGGCAAGAGGTGGGGTAGTCAGCATGCTTCAGTTAATGGCCTCAATTGCCAATACCAACTTTTAAGGAGGAGGAGGAGGAGGAGGAGGAGGAGTTTGGATTTATACCCCCCTTTCTCTCCTGTAAGGAAGAGAAAAGAAGAAGAGTTTAGATTTATATTCCCCCTTTCTCTCCTGTAGGAGACTCAAAGGGGCTGACAATCTCCTTGCCCTTCCCCCCTCACAACAAACACCCAGTGAGGTAGGTGGGGCTGAGAGGGCTCAGAAGAGCTGTGACTAGCCCAAGGTCACCCAGCTGGCGTGTGTGGGAGTGCACAGGCTAATCTGAATTCCCCAGATAAGCCTCTGCAGCTCAGGCGGCAGAGCGGGGAATCAAACCCGGTCCCTCCAGATTAGATACACGAGCTCTTAACCTCCTACGCCACTGCTGCTCCTTCAGGAGACTGAAGGTGCCTTACAAACTCTGGTAGGCATCTGTGAGACCCTTCCCTCAATAAGATAGTTCGTAACTGATCCAAATTGAGTTTGATGTTCTCAGAATTCCTCTTATGCGTCACCTGGACAAAGTGTCCAAATGAGCCAAGACATTTTTACCGTAGGTAGCAAAGCAGATGCAAAAACCATCTAGAAGAAGAAGAGAAGAGTTTGGATTTATACCCCACCTTTCTCCTCTGTAAGGAGACTCAAGGGGGCCTCCTTTCCCTTCCCCCCCCACAACAGACACCTTGTGAGGTAGATGGGGCTGAGAGAGTTCCAAGAGAACTGTGACTAGCCCAAGGTCACCCAGCAGGAATGTAGGAGTGCGGAAACGCATCTGGTCCACCAGATAAGCCTCTGCCACTCAGGTGGAGGAGTGGGGAATCAAACCCGGTTCTCCAGATTAGAATCCACCTGCTCTTAACCACCACACCACGCTGGCTCTATAGGGTAAGAGGACACATGAGTGTTCTTCTTAAGGAAAAGTGGCCAGTTGTTTTTTAAAAAACATCTCCAAAGAGCTGGAAAATATGTTGCCGTTGGTTTCGATGGGTCACTGCTTGACTGTGCAAAGACAGGTGCTCGGGCTTACCGCTGGCTGAAAGCCGTGCTCTTTGACCTTGAGGGTTTGGCCCTTGAGACCAGAGGCATGGGAACTGGCTGGAAGGGATCTTTGGGTGAAGGACGGTACTTGTGACTAGAGATCTTCCATCCACTTAGCTGGCAGTTCGAAGACAGATGCTTCCAGCTAAAACACAAAATGTGGAAAATAGGTTTTGAGAAGAAGCATCAGCAATGGTCTGGTTTTTTTTAGGGGAGGGGGACAGACTGCTAGAGAGCCAGGGAGGGGCTGTGGCTCCGTGTTGGAGCATCTGCTTGGCATGCAGAAGGTGCCGAGTTCAATTCCCATCATCTCCATGAGTCTGACTTGGATGGACTGCTGGCCTGATTCTGGACAATAGTCATCAAGGCAAATGTACAGTCATTGCAAACTCTAGGCTGGGGATAATTAGGAAAGGAGTTGATCATAAAACTGCAAGGATTGTCATGCCCTTATATAAAGCCGTGGTGCGACCGCACTTGGAGTACTGTGTCCAGTTCTGGTCGCCACATCTCAAACAGGATATTGAGGAGATAGAAAAAGTGCAGAGAAGGGCAACGAGGATGATTGAGGGACTGGAGCACCTTCCTTATGAGGAGAGGCTGCAGCATTTGGGACACTTTAGTTTGGAGAGGAGACGTCTGAGGGGGGATAGGATTGAAGTCTATAAAATTATGCATGGGGTAGAAAATGTTCACAGAGAGAAATTTTTCTCTCTTTCTCACCATACTAGAACCAGGGGGCATCTATTGAAAATGCTGGGGGGAAGAATTAGGACTAATAAAAGGAAACACTTCTTCACACAACGTGTGATTGGTGTTTGGAATATGCTGCCACAGGAGGTGGTGATGGCCACTAACCTGGATAGCTTTAAAGGGGGCCTGGACAGATTGATGGAGGAGAAGTCGATTTATGGCTACCAATCTTGATCCTCTTTGATCTGAGATTGCAAATGCCTTAACAGTCCAGGTGCTCGGGAGCAGCAGCAGCAGAAGGCCATTGCTTTCACCTCCTGCATGTGAGCTCCCAAAGGCACCTGGTGGGCCACTGCGAGTAGCAGAGTGCTGGACAAGATGGACTCTGGTCTGATCCAGCTGGCTTGTTCTTATGTTCAAAGGCCAAAGTAATCACACCAATACATACATATACACACAAAAGGAGTCATATTTAAACCAATGATAAAATGGTATACAGTTCTATCTTTGTTTTCCCGGGAACAACTCAAAATATTGTCATGAAGAACAAATGGACTGTACGTCTGATTTTGTTTTGTAATGAGTCATTCCTCATCTGTTTTGATTTTTTATAGAAGATGGGCCTTTTGGAGTGAAAACTGGGCCATATTAGCTTTAGGGAAATAGGTTTACTCCTAGAGGAGGAAGAAAAACCGTACATAAAATATATCTATATTAATTAGTTATTTAAATGTTTATATATTTTATTATAATAATAATAAGCCTTTATTTGGCATAACAATAATCATAACACAATAAAAAACCTGAGACAAAAGGTACACAAATACAAAGGTTTAAGATAGAATATAAATTATTGATTGTGCATCACCTCCAGTAAAAATCGTGCTACCAATTCACAAGTTTCATTGTCAGAATTGTCCGGAAGGGAAGGGAGTCTACCTGATTCTCCCATTTCACTAGGGATCCTAGAAAGAATATTGGAATATTTTGATCTGATATTAGCAAATTGAGGGCAGCAAAGCAGTTGATGTGCCAATGTTTCAATCTGTTGTTCACCACAAGAGCATACCCTTTCGCTCATTTCCAAGTTGTTAAATCTACCACGCAATAAAGCGGAGGGGAAAACATTGAAGTGAGCAAGTGTGAGGGCTCTTCTCTGCATTGGATTAGTCAAAAAATACAAATAGGGAGCCATCCTGTTTTATATATTTTGTTGTTATACTATGCTAATAAAAGGCATATTGATTGATTGATTGACAAAAAATATTAAGGCTTGAAAAAGAGTTGTCGAAATAAAAACCAAATCCAAAGGTTTTATAGCCAAATACCCTACATGCTTACCTGCTGAACTATATTGACAATATTTTGAGTTGTTACCGGAAAAACAAAGATGGAATTGTATTCTAATTCATCATTGGTTTAAATATTACTCAGTTTGTATTTTTACGCATGGCTGTAATTACTTTGGTCTTTGCCTGATTCTGACCAAGGCAATTTCATTTGATGGGCAGTTGCCCATTTTCAAAGATCAGCGCCATTTTCCTTCCAGCAGTGGCGTAGGAGGTTAAGAGCTCGTGTATCTAATCTGAAGGAACCGGGTTTGATTCCCAGCTCTGCCGCCTGAGCTGTGGAGGCTTATCTGGGGAATTCAGATTAGCTTGTGCACTCCAGCACACGCCAGCTGGGTGACCTTGGGCTAGTCACAGCTTCTCGGAGCTCTCTGAGCCCGACCTACCTCACAGGGTGTTTGTTGTGAGGGGGGAAGGGCAAGGAGATTGTAAGCCCCTTTGAGTCTCCTGCAGGAGAGAAAGGGGGGATATACATCCAAACTCCTCCTCCTCCTCCTCCTCCTCCTCCTCCTCCTCCTCCTCCTCCTCCTCCTCTTCTTCTTCCTCTTCCATCAGTTCCATTCAGCATTAGTAATTGCTGCAGTGCTCTAACATTATAACAACTACTGATTTTTTAAAAGCCCTCAAACAACATTCCAGCGATTCAGTGGGGGTGGACAGCATACGTGTGTGTGTGTGTGTGTGTGTATATATATAATGGGAGTTGATAACAGGGTGGGGAACAGAGAACCCCCCATGCTGAAACTCTGCTGTCGACAGGCAAACATTTGTGTTTGCAGAGGCAATCAATGCAAATCAGAGAATCCTCGCTGTGTGCATGGAGCCTAAGGCCCCTTCCGCACATGCAGAATATTGCACCTTCAATCCACTTTCACAATTGTTTGCAAGTGGATTTTGCTTATCCGCTCAGCTGCAAAATGCAATGAAAGTGGATTGAAAGTGCATTATTCTCCATGTGCGGAAGGGGCCCAAGTGACAGCAGCTACTTGTCAGGAGAAATGCAGAGTTTTCTGGCGCTTGTGGAGGTGGAGACTTGATCGGGGGGCGGAGTCTGTGCTGGCTCATTGGCAATCGAGGGGAGCAATGGCTGGCCTGATGCCAAACTAGAAGAAGAAGAAGAGTTTGGATTCATATCCCCCCTTTCTTTCCTGTAGGAGACTCAAAGGGGCTGACAATCTCCTTGCCCTTCCCCCCTCACAACAAACACCCTGTGAGGTGGGTGCGGCTGAGAGAGCTCTGAAAAGCTGTGACTAGCCCAAGGTCACCCAGCTGGTGTGTGTGGGAGTGTACAGGCTAATCCGAATTCCCCAGATAAGCCTCCACGGCTCAGGCGGCAGAGCTGGGAATCAAACCCGGTTCCTCCAGATCAGAGTGCACCTGCTCTTAGCCTCTACGCCACTGCTGCTCCCTAGACAGTAGAAATACTCTAATTAGGGGGCACGACGTAAAGGCCTGCCTGAATTTTGGTATCGCTCACATAAACTAGGGGGGGGGGGTCTTTCTAGATATGAATTTGCTGGTTTGCAATCATGGGGGCCAGGGGGGTACATGTGCAAAGGAATAAGGGTAGTGGGAGTTGCTTACTTCTACCCCATCAATTGCTTCCCGTATTTATTTCCAGTGTTTGGGGGGGGGGGGACTGTCCAGTGACTGGGGAGAGTCTGCAAATGACAGAAGTGTTAGGTGTCTTCCTCTCTCATAATTTCTCCCTTGCAACCCCCCCCCCTCTGTTCCACACGTTAGTTTTAAGAGGTGAACCATAAAGTTGGTCGCTCTGGAGACTTCTGAGAGGAAGAAGTTGGAGGCTTGTTGGGGGAAAATTGCTTTTCAACTTTCGACTTTTCATATTAAGCCTCACTGAAATTCTTACCTTTGTAATGAGAAGGTTATGTTGCTGGTTTGGGGAAAGGTTAAATCTTTGCTGGACCACTGAGGAAAGATTTGAACCCAGGTCTTGTTCACCTTGTTTGGGCCCTGTAACCACTATGCCAGTGGTGGCGAACCTATGGCACGGGTGCCAGAGGTGGCACTTAGAGCCCTCTCTGTGGGCACGCACAGACAGAGTCCCCCCCCCCCACATCTAGGCTGGCCTGGGCCGCTAGGCTCGATTATTAGCATTAAACCTAAGACCTAGTTTTGGGGAAGCAGTGTCGGTAACCCTGTTAAGCGCTGTTAAACCCCACTGGTTTTCATGGGAAGAACTAAAGTGTGATCCTTTACCTGGTAGTAAGCTCGGTAGCTGGCAATGGGGCTTGCTTCTGAGTAAACCCTCCTAGGGTCATGATTCACCCATTGGAAAAGTTGCACGGTTGCTTCAAAGCAAAGCCACCAACTACCACCAAGCTTACTCCCAAGTAATGCGCGCCTTGGAGCCAACCCGGTTTTTCTAAACTAAAACCTCAGTATTCAGGTTAAATTGCCGTGTTGGCACTTTGTGATAAATGAATTGGTTTTGGGTTGCAATTTGGGCACTTGGTCTCGAAAAGGTTCGGCATCACTGCACTATGCCGTGCTTGCCTTACAGCTTGGGCAATTAGGACAGTAGAACACGTGATCTTTAAATCTCCATTTATGCTACAGAAGCTTGCTTAGTGACCTTGGGCCGGCCACAATCTCTCGGCATAGCCTACCTCACAGGAGTGTTGTGAGGATGGAATGGAGGAGATGTGAATGATGTAAGATTTGTCGAGTCCCCATTGAGGAAGGTGGGGCACAAATAAATTAAATAATAAACAATAGATTATCTGCACAAGTTTCGTATGCCCTGTGATTCATTAACTCAGTAGAAACTTGACAGATAGAATGTCGGGGATGTTAAAAACAACTCATTCATCACCTAATCCAATGTCTTGATTTGAGTGAGCCAGCCAGACATTTGATCCCGTGGTTGTGTGATCACGTTTTTTAATGGAAACGAGGATGAGGCTCTGTGAATAGAAATGAACAAAGACAGTATCTTTGGAGAGCCAACACCAGAGGTGGGATCCAGCAGTTTCTCACAGGTTCCCGAGAGTAGGTTACCAATTATTTGTGTGTGCCGAGAGAGGGTTACTAATTGGTGATTTTGCCACAAGATTTTGGCCTTAGTTACGCCCCTCCTCTCAGCAGTAGCGCGCAGAACTTGAAGCAGTCTAGCAGGAGGTGCACCGGCGTGCGTGGCAGCCTGCGCCTGCGTGCATCCGTTTTCTGCCCAAGGACCGGCGCAGCGGCTGTGTCCTTGCCACAGCCCTGCCCACGAATGCCCCACCCCCGGAATGCCCGCCCATGCCCCCGTCGTGCCCCGTCCAGCCCCATTGGCACTACGCCACAGTTTGAATCCCACCACCATGGGAACCTGTTACTAAAAGTTTTGGATCCCACCACTGGCCAACACCTATGACTCCACCTTTTTACCTAGGCTTTTGACCCCCTCAGTACCCCCTCTAGAAGCTGCCAGTCTGGGTGTGGGTGTGGGTATGTGGGCGGGTTATATCCTGGAAGCTTGTTTCATGGTGTTTTTATTATTGTTTTATGTGATGTTGTTTTTATTGTAATTTTCAGTTTTGTAAGTTGCCCTGAAGTCTCCATGTGGGATGTGGTATAAATTCCAAAAATATTTTTCTTAATTTATGAAATCTTTATTAACATTGTTCAAATAACAGTATAACAGTATAGGAGCAGCAGTGGCGTAGGAGGTTACGAGCTCGTGTATCTAATCTGGAGGAACCGGGTTTGATTCCCAGCTCTGCCGCCTGAGCTGTGGAGGCGTATCTGGGGAATTCAGATTAGCCTGTGCGCTCCCACACATGCCAGCTGGGTGACCTTGGGCTAGTCACAGCTTATTTTATTGATTGATTGATTGATTGATTGATTGATTGGATTTTTATACCGCCCACCCTCTGAGGGCTCTGAGAGAGATTCTCGGAGCTCTCTCAGCCCTACTTCCCTCACAGGGCGTTTGTTGTGAGGGGGGAAGGGCAAGGAGATTGTAAGCCCCTTTGAGTCTCCTACAGGAGAGAAAGGGGGGTTATAAATCCAAACTACTCTTCTTCTAAACAAACAACTTTCACATAAAAAGAAAAAAAGAACATTATTTCTGCATTTAACAAAACACTGCCAAAAACGCCTACCACCTAAGCGGGCTTTACATGCTTTACAGTTGCCTTTTTCCTCCTAGGACCTCAAGATGGATTACGGTTCGTACAGCGGCGTTCCAAGGTTCCTGACCCGACCGAAGGCCTTCGTGGTTTCCATGGGGAAAGATGCCACTCTGAGCTGCCAAATCATTGGAAATCCCATTCCACTGGTCTGTTGGGAAAAAGATAAACTTCCTATCCAGACAGGGGGGAGGTTTAAAATGGTGGAAGATGGCGACTTGTATCGTCTGACCATTTACGACCTCAGCCTGGAGGACAGCGGCCAGTATATCTGCCGGGCTAAGAACACAATCGGGGAAGCTTTTGCTGCGGTCAGTATCAAAGTCGGGGAGCACCCCACCGTGACTGAATCGGCCCCTTACTTCATCCAGAAGCCCACCTCTATCCGGGTGATCATGGGGGAAGACGCCATGTTCAAATGCATTGTTCAGGGCAGCCCCCCGCTTTCGGTGAACTGGGAAAAAGACGGGAGAAACCTGGGCGGGCGGTCAGAGTCGAACCGCATCCAGATTGACTCTCAGGGAGAGAAAAACGCCCTCAAGATCCAAAGTACCCGACTAGCGGATACCGGGACGTACACCTGCCGTGCAGAGAACCCTCTCGGGGCCGCCAGCGCCGCGGCTGCATTAGTGGTGGATACTACAGATTCTTGTAGCCCCGGTGGCCATCGGCACAACATAGACACGGACTATAGCAAGACTTCACCACTGCTCTCCCACATGCAAAAAAGGCGGGAGGAGATCCGAAAGACAGACCTATCCACTACCGACTCGGTGATCTCGACAGCGTACGCCTCCACGGAAGGCCGGTCGAAAATCAGCTTGAACCTCTCCCTTGACTACGAGAGGGCTGCCAGTTTGACTTCCAAGAGCTTCCGGAGTGACAGTTCTTCCTACGGCGTCACGACGCGCAGCTTCACCGTTACGGAGGGCAAGCATGCCAAGATGAGCTGCTACGTGACGGGAGAACCCAAGCCGGAGATTGTCTGGAAGAAGGACGGGGAAGTCATCCTCGAAGGGCGGAGGCACATCATCTACGAGGACGAGCAGGAGAATTTCGTCCTGAAGATCCTCTTTTGCAAGCAGATAGACAACGGGCTCTACACTTGTACGGCTTCCAACCTGGCTGGGCAGACGTACAGCTCTGTGCTGGTTACAGTAAAAGGTGAGTAGCCATGGTTGAATTAGTGGGATTATTATCTCCACAGTAACATTGAGTAATGAGGCACAATTCTGTTTGATGTAGTGGGACCACAGGCTGGATTCGTTGCCAAATTCAAGGGCACAAAGGAAACATCGTGCTCCTCGTGGCTGAGTTGGAAGGTGGAATCTATGGCATTAAATCCCCTGGGTTGTTTGCCAAGTGAAGCCATCCTTAAGTTTGGGATCCTCTGCCTTATTGCAACCGGGGGAGGGCGGTATAAAAATTAATTAATTAATAAACAAACAAACAAACAAACAAACAAAAACAAACAAATAAAAGATAGATAGATAGATGATAGATTATAGATGATAGATAGATGATAGAAGATAGAAGATAGATAGATGATAGATAGATGATAGGTAGGTAGGTTAGATTGATAGATGGATAGATGGATGGATGGATGGATGGATGGATGGATGGATGGATGGATGGATAGATGGATGGATGGATAGATGGATGGATGGATGGATGGATGGATGGATAGATAGATGGATAGATGGATAGATGGATAGATAGATAGATAGATGGATAGATGGATAGATGGATAGATGGATAGATAGATAGATAGATAGATAGATAGATGGATAGATGGATAGATAGATAGATAGATAGATAGATAGATAGATAAACATGGCTTTCTTTCTGGAGTCATTTTGAGGAGTCTTCTCTTATCCTTTTTTGCAGTGTGTTTGCGTAGCTCCATTGGACCAGCCGGTTGGGCTGGGAGTTGGGTGGACTTGTCATGCATAAGTAGACAAGATGGAGTCCCTTCCAATTTGCGATTGTGAATGGCCTCTCATTTGCCTTCTTCCCAAGCCCTCTTTGGCTCGAAAGGGGACCTCCTCCATCTTCAGGCACGACGCAGCTCTCAATAGGGAACCTTAGCAATGAAGTCATCTTTTGTGGTTGATGTGCAAGGCAGATTAAACCCTCAAGGCTTTGCACACGCCACACGATTCGGTCGCTAACCGTCATGGCCCGGCTGCTCCGCTGGTTGCTGCGAAGCACATGTGTGGGACTCGAATCCAGCCTGTCCGCATCCGTCAGGTGCTGCAGCAAGCCGTGATAGAAGGCTGGGAGGGCTGGACAGCTGCCTCACAGCCCGTGTGACGTGAGCTGTTAGGCCTCTGTCACCTTCCATGGTGACAGGTGTCCCCAGGCACAAACACAGCCTCAAAAGGTAGTACCGCTGAAACCGCTCCCTCATAAGCACACTCAGCAGAGAGCCCAGGCCGAAAGGTCTGTGAGGCCCATCTAGCGATCTGGCACATTTTTATCCTGCCCTCCTGCTGAGGAGCCGATATATCAAGGGAAAAACAAGTCCAAACCCACTCTACAATGGCTGTATATAATGTGTACGTGTGTCTCAACTCATGTGCACTTCATATTAATAAACAGCATCCGTATAAACCTCTGTAGCTCAAATCATAGAAGTCCAAGTGTTACGCACACACGTTACAAGTCCATAAATTGGATAACAAGCAGGACCTTGTCCCACATCTCAAAAAGGATGTCGAAGAGATAGAAAAAGTGCAGAGAAGGGCAACGAGGATGATTGAGGGACTGGAGCACCTTCCCTATGAGGAGAGGCTGCAGCGTTTGGGACTCTTTAGTTTGGAGAGGAGACGGCTGAGGGGGGATATGATTGAAATCTATAAAATGATGCATGGGGTAGAAAATGTCGACAGAGAGAAATTTTTCTCTTTCTCACAATACTAGAACCAGGGGGCATCCATTGAAAATGCTGGGGGGAAGAATTAGGACTAATAAAAGGAAACACTTCTTCACGCAACGTGTGATTGGTGTTTGGTATATGCTGCCACAGGAGGTGGTGATGGCCACTAACCTTTATAGCTTTAAAAGGGGCTTGGACAGATTTATGGAGGAGAAGTCGATCTATGGCTACCAATCTTGATCCTCCTTGATCTCAGATTGCAAATGCCTTGGCAGACCAGGTGCTCGGGAGCAACAGCAGCAGCAGAAGGCCCTTGCTTTCACCTCCTGCCTGTGAGCTCCCAAAGGCACCTGGTGGGCCACTGTGAGTAGCAGAATGCTGGACTAGATGGACTCTGGTCTGATCCAGCTGGCTTGTTCTTATGTTCTTATGTTCTTATCCCGCCCTTCTACTGAGGAGCCGCTATATCAAGGGAAAAACAAGTCCAAACCACTATACGATGGCTGTATATAATGTGTATGTGTGTCTCAACTCATGTGCACTTCATATTAATAAACAGCATCCATATAAACATCTGTAGCTCCAATCATAGAAGCCCAAGTGTTATACATACACATTACAAGTCCATAAATTGGATAACAAGCAGGACCTGAAGAAACGAAAAAGGGAATTTTCCAAGTAAAGTTCACAAAAATGTAGAAGCAGATTGATACATTCATAGAGTTCCGGGTTCACACATATAGACAGGTGTCCCGGTGATTTTCTGGAGATTAGGAAATAGGAAATGATTGGGATACCAGTGGATTGTAGGATGTCCTTTGTTAATATTTCATAGAATCATAGACTCATAGAATTGTACAATTGGAAGAGACCCCATGGGACCATCAAGTCCAACCCCCCCTGCAATGCAGAAGCACAGCATTAAAGAACTCCTCTCAGATGGCCATCCAGCCTCTCTTACACAACCTCCAAAGAAGGAGACTCCACCACACTCCGAGGTAGAGCATTTCACTGTCAAATGTCCCTTCCTGTCAGGAAGCTTTTCCTGATGTTTAGGTGGAATCTCTTTTCCTTACACCTTGAACCCATTACTCCTGGTCCTAGTCTGTGAAGCAGCAGAAGACAAGCTTGCTCCCTCACCAGAAGTGGGATCCAGCAGGTTCTCACAGGTTCCCGAGAGTAGGTTACTAATTATTTGTATGTGCCGAGAGGGGGTTACTAATTGGTGATTTTGCCACGTGATTTTTGCCTTAGTTACGCCCCTCCTCTCAGCAGTAGCACCCAGAACTTGAAGCATTCTAGCAGGAGGTGCACTGGCGTGCATGGCAGCCTGCGCCTGCGTGCATCCGTTTTCTGCCCAAGGCCCGCACAGCGGCTGAGTCCTTGCCACAACCCCACCCAGGAATGCCCCGCCCCGGAATGCCCAGCCACGCCCCCGTCGTGCCCCGCCCAGCCCCATTGGCGCTACGCCACAGTTTGAATCCCACCACCATGGGAACCTGTTACTAAAATGTTTGGATCCCATCACTGTCCCTCACCAATATGCCATCCCTTCAAATATTTAAACCTAGCTAGCATGTCACCCCTTCTCCAGACTAAACACCCCCAGCTTCCCAAGTCTCTCCTCATAGGGCATGGATTCCAGACCTTTCACCATTTTGGTTGCCCTCCTCTGGACCCGTTCCAGCTTGTCAATATCCTTCTTGAATACATATGTTATATTTTACCTACAGCCATTGTATAGTGGTTTGGGTTTGTTCTTCTCTGGATATATTAGTCCTTTCCACATGTAAAAAGAACCGCTTCCACTTTTTTTGTCTGCACAGTGCAGAAAAAAATTCCTATGGCTGTTTCCTGCCATTTCCTGCTGCTTTAGGGATTCTCCGTGCTATTTCAGTGTTTAAAGTACATGAATAAACTTAGTTTTGCCTGCCAATTACAAGAACATGTTGTTTTCCCCATTTTTTGTTTTGTTTTTTCAATGCACCTCACTGAAAACAAAAAAAGAAAAGGAGAAAACGACATGTTCTCATAACCGCCAGGCCAAACTTCGTGTATTTATATACTATAAACACTGAAATAGTGGGCAGCCATGGTGGCAGCTGATGAAAAATCCGTGAGGAACACTCAGCAAATGGTGGGCGAAACGCAGAATCCCCGAAGCTGTAAAAAAAATGGTGGGAGTGAGCTGCAGAGAAAATGAAAGTGGAAGATTCGAACTCGGGCAAGAAAAAATAAAACATGTTCTGCATTTAATATTAATAAGCAGCATCCGTTTAAACATCAGTAGTGCAAATCATAAAGGTGTGTGTTAAACATGTGCAGCATGTATGAACCCGTCTTGGGGGGAAAAGATTGCAGAAATCCAGGATCCAAAAAAAAAAAAACACGTTTGGAAGTTGAAATAACACTTGAGGGGAAAAACCTGTGCAGAACTCCTCCCCAAAATGCTTCTATTTATGTCCTCAAGACGTTTTATTTGTGTTGTGTGGAAAGGGCCATTGGTTCTTCTCCCAAGGAGCCCAGGGCAGCCTATTTAGCTCTCCTATCCCCACTTTATCCTCACAAAAATTTCCCAACGCACAGCAGGGTGTCCTTGTAGAGCTGCGATCTCCCGGAAGACGCAAATATGGCAAAGAGCATTTGGTGTCAATATATATTGTAAACAAGGTGTGCAGAAAAGGCCCAAGGAGGAAAATGAGGACCAAGGAATACTAAGCCATATGGGAAATTGCTGACTGATGTAGTTCTTTCTCTTAACAAAACCATTGTTAGCTACCTTAGAAAATGTTGACAGAGAGAAATTTTTCTCTCTTTCTCACAATACTAGAACCAGGGGGCATTCATTGAAAATGCTGGGGGGAACAATTAGGACTAATCAAAGGAAACACTTCTTCATGCAACGTGTGATTGGTGTTTGGAATATGCTGCCACAGGAGGTGGTGATAGCCACTAACCTGGATAGCTTTAAAAGGGGCTTGGACAGATTTATGGAGGAGAAGTCGATCTCTGGCTACCAATCTTGATCCTCCTTGATCTGAGGTTGCAAATGCCTTAGCAGACCAGGTGCTCGGGAGCAGCAGCAGCAGCAGCAGAAGGCCATTGCTTTCACATCCTGCACATGAGCTCCCAAAGGCCACTGGTGGGCCACTGCGAGTAGTAGAGAGCTGGACTAGATGGACTCTGGTCTGATCCAGCAGGCTAGTTCTTATGTTCTTATATGTGACCCTATTTCAAAAAGCTCAGCAGAAGCACAGGTATCCGCCTCAATATTTGTTTGTGGTTGGTGAGAAAATAACATTCCTGCCATTTGTGGAATATTTGTGGAGCTGTTGCAAAATATAGGATCAGACTGAACCAACTGGCAGTGCCCGCGTGCAGAGGTGGGATCCAGCAGGTTCTCACAGGTTCCTGAGAGTAGGTTACTAATTATTTGTGTGTGCCGAGAGGGGGTTACTAATGGGTGATTTTGCCACATGATTTTGGCCTTAGTTACGCCCCTCCTCTCAGCAGTAGCGCGCAGAACTTGAAGCAGTCTAGCAGGAGGTGCACCGGCGTGCGTGGCAGCCTGCGCCTCCGTGCATTTGTTTCCCGCCCAAGGACCGGCGCAGCGGCTGCGTCCTTGCCACAGCCCCGCCCAGGAATGCCCCGCTCCCGGAATGCCCGGCCACGCCCCCGTCATGCCCCACCCAGTCCCATTGGCGTTACACCACTGTTTGAATCCCACCACCATGGGAACCTGTTACTAAAATTTTTGGATCCCACCCCTGCCCGCGTGGTTATTTTAGCCCAATGACAACGCAAAACTCGTATCAAAAACTCGCATCTGCTGCCTCCAAAAAGAAATTCTGATACAGTCCAGGAGGCTGACAAAAGAGACGCTCCCATTGTCATAAACATGTCCGATGACGTTCAGGAATGGCAGCCCTCCAGGTCACTCCTCTTGGCCCTCACCAAGGATGACCGAAATAACTTGGTGAAGAAAGTTGCCATGCAGAAGGTCATAGGTTCAATTCCCCAAATCTCCAGTTAAGGATCAGGTTATAACAGTGGTGGCGAACCTCTGGCACGGGTGCCAGAGGTGGCACTCAGAGCCCTCTCTGTGGGCACATGCAAACAGAGTGCCCCCCCTCCACATCTAAGCTGGCCTGGGCCACTGGGCTCGATTATTAGCATTAAACCTAAGACCAAGTTTTGGGGAAGCAGTGTAGGTAACTCTGTCAAGCGCTGTTAAACCCCGCTGATTTTCATGCAAAGAACAAAAGCGCAATCCTTTACCTGGGAGTAAGCTCGGTTGCTGGCAATGGGGCTTGCTTCTGAGTAAACCCTCCTAGGGTCGTGATTCACCCGTTGGAAGAGATGCGCGGTTGCTTCAAAGCAAAGCCACCGACTACCACCAAGCTTACTCCTGAGTAACACACGCCTCTGAACCAACCGTTTTTCTAAACTAAAACCTCAGCATTCAGGTTAAATTGCCGTGTTGGCACTTTGCGATAAATAAGTGGCTTTTGGCTTGCAATTTGGGCACTCGGTCTCGAGAAGGTTCGCCATCACTGGGTTATAATATTCCATTGGCCACTTTGGAATTACGTTGGGGGTGAGCTGCAGAAAATGAAAGGGGACGTTTAGGGCGGGGGAGCTTCCAAGCATAGCATCTCCACCCAGCAGGCTGAAGTGGTACAGTCTCGGGAGGAATGCCCGTACCACGTGCTTGTAAAACACAGTTCAGCTCTTCATTTGGAATGCTGCGCGTTCATCTCTAAAGTAACCGATTGTTTGAACATGCAAAGTATTCCAAACAGAAGAGAGAGCAAAGGGAAAGTAGCTGGTCATGTTGGAAGCACCGCCTGTTATTTCAAACAGGTGGACTTTCAAGCTGCTGGCAATGATTTATATATAACCTTTGCACTCACTGGCTCGCCTCTTGGAAGACAGCGGGCAGAATTTATTTCTGAACTGTGAGACATTTCATTTTATTTCTGCACTGCCCCTCCCCTCATGGGCTTGGAGTGGCTAACAACATAATAGTTAACCCAGTATACAATATTTAGAATTCCAATTTCCACAAATTTACAAGCTTAGCAATCCCAAAGTTTTGTTTGGAATATGCTGCCACAGGAGGTGGTGATGGCAGGGGTGGAATCCAGCAGGTTCTCATAGGTTCCCGAGAGTAGGTTACTAATTATTTGTGTGTGCCGAGAGGGGGTTACTAATGGGTGATTTTGCCACGTGATTTTGGCCTTAGTTACGCCCCTCCTCTCAGCAGTAGCGCGCAGAACTTGAAGCAGTCTAGCAGGAGGTGCACCGGCGTGTGTGGCAGCCTGCGCCTGTGTGCATTCGTTTCCCGCCCAAGGACCGGCGCAGTGGCTGCGTCCTTGCCACAGCCCCGCCCCCCAGAATGCCCTGCCATGCCCCCGTCATGCCCCTGCCAACCCCATTGGCACTACGCCACAGTTTGAATCCCACCACCATGGGAACCTGTTCCTAAAATTTTTGGATCCCACCACTGGGCGATGGCCACTAACCACTAACCTTAAAAGGGGCTTGGACAGATTTGGTGGGCACCTGGTGGACCACTGCAAGTAGCAGAGTGCTGGACTAGATGGACTCTGGTCTGATCCAGCAGGCTCTTTCTTATGGTCTTATGTTCAAATCCATTAATTCTCAAGCTAACTCAGAGGCGTATCTAAGGAAAATGTAACCCAGTGCAAAATCTGAGTTTTCCACAGGGGCGTTCCGGGGTGGGGCGAGGCGGAGGAATGCCTAGTTTCCCGCCTTGCTACGCCTCTGCATAAGTGTAAGTAACTTGTGTAAGTGACTCTGCTTCTTGCTGCAACCGTGTTTTTGTTGGGCCCACCACCATGTGTCAAAATTCCTAAGGGGCCTGGAGGCTCAAAAAGTTTGGGACCCCTTGCAGTAAACTATTAGGACGATCTTCCTCACTTCATGCAGGGAGCCTCTAAAAGAACTGGTATGGCATACATTGGTCTGGTCTAAAAATGACGACAATGTGAGCTTCTCAAATTGTTTTGATAAGCACAAAGCGCATGGGCTAGGGATGCTAGCCCCCTGCTGGGGATCTCCTGCAATTACAATGGATCTCCTTGCTACAGACATCGGGTCCCCCTGGGGAATATGGCTAGAATAGAATCTGGTGGTAGACCATGCACTATTTCAGTGGTGGCGAACCTATGGCACGGGTGCCAAAGGTGGCACTCAGAGCCCTCTCTGTGGGCATGCACAGACAGAGTCGCCCCCCCCCACACACACATCTAGGCTGGGCTCGATTATTAGCATTAAACCTAAGACCTAATTTTGGGGAAGCAGTGTAAGTAAGTGCTGTTAAACCCCACTGATTTTCATGGGAAGAACTAAAGTGTGATCCTTTACCTGGGAGTAAGCTCGGTAGCTGGCAATGGGGCTTGCTTCTCAGTAAACCCTCCTAGGGTCATGATTCACCCGTTGGAAGAGTTGCACGGTTGCTTCAAAGCAAAGCCACCGACTACCACCAAGCTTATTCTCGAGTAATGCACACCTTGGAGCCAACCGGTTTTTCTAAATTAAAACCTCTGTATTCAGGTTAAATTGCCGTGTTGGCACTTCGACAGTTCTCATTTTGTTTTGTGCTCTAAGAGCCGCCGTTTCTCTTTCTCGTCCCAAAGAACCCAGAATACCATTCAAGGCAAAGCTGAGAGATTTGGAAGTTCGGGAAAAGGAATCGGCGACTTTCCAATGCGAGGTCCCTGTTCCCAGCACAGAAACCGCCTGGTTCAAAGAAGAGACAAAACTCCAACAGAGTAAAAAGTATGACATCGAAGAACAAGGAACTCATCGGAAGCTTACAGTCCAAAACGTGACCATGGATGACGACGCAGTCTATATCTGTGAAATGAAAGAAGGGAGCCGAACCGTTGCTGAGCTGAGCGTGCAAGGTAAGCGAGAACGGGTGCCCTTCTTTTTCTTTACAAAGGGTCATTTCGCACATGCAGAATAATGCACTTTCAAACTGCTTTCAGTGCTCTTTGAAGCTGTGCGGAATGCCAAAATCCACTTGCAAACAGTTGTGAAAGTGGTTTGAAAACGCATTATTTTGCGTGTGCGGAAGGGGCCAAAGTTTCTGATTAAAACATCTCAGCCAGCCAGAATTGGGGCAATCTAGACTCCACCTTAACCATCAGATCTTTATGTTAGCCCTTTTCAATGCCTTCTCCTCAACTGTATTTTCTGGAAGGTGCCAACAAATTCCTTTCCAGGAGAGATTTTGCCCATCAGTTCTGAAGACACCTGATACAATATAGCATATCATTTTAGATTGTCCTGTTTTGGATGATCTTCGAAGAGAATTATTGGTGACCCCTTTTACATCTTAGAGATTCTGTCCATAAACAATCTCCTGATCTGATACTCTTTGAAAGTTGAAATCACTATTACTGTCTCTAGATTTTATTTATTTATTTTTATTTATAATCAGTTTTATATACCGCCCCTCCCCCGAAGGGCTCTGGGCGGTGAACAACACAACAATAATTCACATTAAAACCCCATTTAAAACAGCGGATTAAACAAATTTATATGGGCATCCAGCATAAAACTTCATAAAACTTCATAGGCCCACCCTGGAAAGAACAACCCCAGAGAGTTGGGCCCCATAAAAATTAAGGGTCCAGAGTGTAAAAGGGGGGGGGGAAGAGGAGGGCGTATATCAGCGGCCGGCCTCTCCAAACGCCCGGTGGAACAATTCGGTCTTACAGGCCCTGTGGAACTCTCCAAGATCCCGCAGGGCCCGGATAGTTAGTGGTAAGGTGTTCCACCAGGCAGGGGCCAGGGCTGTAAAGGCCCTGGCCCGGGTAGAGGCCAGCCGCATCATTGAGGGGCTAGGGACAACCAGCAAGTTGGCCTCTGCCGAACGCAGAGGCCGCACTGGGACATATGGGGTAAAATGTTCCCGAAGTTCTTTCAAGTAGAAATTGTTGAAGTTTAATCTAAATATATTTAATAACTAAATTGTATATACTGTGTTTATTTTAGTATCCATTTAGTACACTATTCAATATGCTTTTACTGATGTTCTCATGAAGTATTATAAAGTGCTGCTTCTTTACTGGTATGCCAATAACGGTTGAGTATGTTGACAGCCAAAACAAGACAGAATGGGGGAATGCATGTTGCGAAGAGGTAGTTTGCCCTGTGGAAGTGGAGAGGGTGCTTAATCCTGCAGTCTACTCCAGCTGGGTTTTTTTTCCTGGGTGTGTGTGTGTGTGTGTGGCAGAATATTTCATTTCATTTCACATTTAATTTATATCCCGCCCTCCCCCAGAGGGCTCAGGGCGGCAAACAACAGTAGTGAACAAACAATAAAGCATAGCATAAGCAGCAACAACAATAAATCATAATACAATAATATCAACAGCATAATAATGCATCACAGTGATGTACTATAGGCAATAACCAATTATATCAGCTAACCCCCAAATCACAGTTACCACAACTACAAAAACTAAAATACAGTGAAGTGCATAAGCCCAAAAGAGAAATAGGTGAGTGGGTGTTGAGGTCCTAATGAAATTAATACTAATAGGGCGGGGAGGAAAATGATGGCTAAAAGAAAGGTTAATCACGCCCTCTTCGCTGACCAGTTTAAACCACCTTCATTTTCCTTAGGGCTTGTTTATTTGTTGTGCACACTGGTGTCTAAGTTGCAACCTCCAGTTGCATTTGACCACTCGGAAGGTTATAAAAAGATGTCCCATTCGTTATTTTCTTTTTAAAAAATTTAATATACTTTATTGAAAACTTAAAAGAAGTTACAAAATTTAAAAAAAAGAGTAAAGAGGGAAAGGATCAGAAAAATAAATCTGTACAGATTTAGTCTTGTTTTTTACATTTTCCCTCTCTATAAGTTTCAATTTCATTAATGTTTTCAATTCATTCACTGATCAATTATCATTTAATACAGAACAATAATTTTTCCTTAATCAATTATATATATGTATATACACACACATATGAGAAAAGTGATGTCATTAAGCAAAAGAAAAAGAAAAAAGATGGAGAAAGAAAAGGAGAAAAGAAAGAAAAAGAAAAAACCCTATAAATTTGACTTCTCCTTCAACAATAGATCCATGATCTTTTAATATCTCAATTAATATAAATTAAAAAGCTAACTCTCAATATTGTATTCTCTTGAATGTCAATAACTGTCATCCTCTTCGCTGTCCAGTTTAAACCACCTTCATTTTCCTTAGGGCTTGTTTATTTGTTGTGCACACTGGTGTCTAAGTTGCAACCTCCAGTTGCATTTGACCACTCGGAAGGTTATAAAAAGATGTCCCATCCGTTGTTTTCTGTCCAGTAAATGTTTATTTCCCAATTTAAAAATAACTACGGCCTGTTTGGTGCACTGTACATGAGCAGCATGAACCCTAACCCAGTGGTGGAATCCAAAAATTTTAGTAACAGGTTCCCATGGTGGTGGGACTCAAACTGTGGCGTAGTGCCAATGGGGCTGGGTGGAGCACGATGGGGGCGTGGCCGGACATTCCATGGGCAGGGCATTTCTGGGCGGGGCTGTGGCAAGGTTGCAGCCGCTGCTCCGGTCCTTGGGCGGGAAACGAATGCACGCAGGCGAAGGCTGCCACGCACACCGGTGCACCCCCTGCTAGACTGCTTCAAGTGTGCTACTGCTGAGGAGTAGAGGAGGGGCATAACTAAGGCAAAAATCATGTGGCAAAATCATCAATTAGTAACCCCCTCTTGGCACACACGAATCATTAGTAACCTACTCTCGGGAACCTGTGAGAACCTGCTGGATCCCACCTCTGCCCTAACCCTAACCCTCATCCATGCAGCAGATATGATAGATAATGCTGAGTGAGAAATTTGAAAAGGATTATGTGCCTGATTGTCAGACCAGAAGAATGAACGAGCTTCTCGCCTCTCCCCCTCACCAATTTTAACAATTAATTTATTCTTTTTTAAACTAATAAGCCTCTATTTGGCAAAACAATAATCATAACACAATTTTAAAAAACCTGAGATAAAAGGTACACAAACACAAGGGTTTAAGATAGAATATAAATTATTGATCGTGCATCACCTCCAGTGAAAATCGTGCTACCAATTCACAGGTTTCATTGTCAGAATTGTCCTGGAGGAAAGGGAGTCTACCTGATTCTCCCATTTCACTAGGTATCCTAGAAAGAATATTGGAACATTTTGATCTGATAATAGCAAATTTAGGGCAGCAGAGCAGTTGATGTGCCAATGTTTCAATTTGTTGTTCACCACACACAAAAAATTAAGTTATTCAAATCCGTTCTTTGCTTAACCAGTGTAAAAGCCTACTGATTTCCTGTTTCTTGCTCCAACACATTGGTGGTTGGAATGCAATCTGATATCGGCTAAGTCCTCGGCTGTAAATTTTAATGAAGGCCATTCAGACATTCAGCTGACAGCCACCATGTGATGAAACTCCGGAGAAGGGAGTTTGCCAGCTCTCAATTGGGAACTATCTGGAGATGTTGGGGTGGAGACTGTGAAAAGCAGGGATTGAGGAGAAGAAGAAGAAGAGGAAGAGGAGGAGGAGGAGTAGTTTGGATTTATATCCCCCCTTTCTCTCCTGTAGGAGTCTCAAAGGGGCTGACAATCTCCTTGCCCTTCCCCCCTCACAACAAACACCCTGTGAGGTAGGTGGGGCTGAGAGAGCTCCGAGAAGCTGTGACTAGCCCAAGGTCACCCAGCTGGCGTGTGTGGGAGTGCCCAGGCTAATCTGAATTCCCCAGAGAAGCCTCCACAGCTCAGGCGGCAGAGCTGGGAATCAAACCCGGTTCCTCCAGATTAGATACACGAGCTCTTAACCTCCTACGCCACTGCTGCTCCTTGGGACTTCTGTGGAGTGCAATACCATAGAATTCCACATCCAAAGCAGCCGTTTTCTCCCATGTCTTCCTGTACAGAAGGCCACTTGATAAACAACAGTTAAAGATATATGCAACACTTTTTTCCCAGTTTTCTTTCGTACCATCCAAAGTCCCATCAGAACATATCAAATGCCCATTCCATCTGCTCTGCCCTGCACTCTGAAATACTTCTGTCATCCTACATGTGACATTGCCATTTAGACATTGGGAAAAACAGTATCAACGGCATCCAAACCTTAAACCAGCAGGGCACAACCGGATGCCGTGTGGGAGTAGGAAGGGATTCTGTTACCCAAATTGGTTTTGGTCTGTTTCCTTTTCATTAGGGGAATTAGAGGGGTGGGGGGACAGATCTTGTTCTGCGAGGAGCGGGGGGTAACTGGGGCCCCTTCCACACATGCAGAATAATGCAATTTCAATCCACATTCAGTGCACTTTGCAGCTGGATTTTACTGTGCAGAATAGCAAAATGCCCTTGCAAACAATTGTGAAAGTGGATCGAAAATGCATTATTCTGCATGTGCAAAAGGAGCCTGGTATTTTTACCATTAATCTGTACAAGGGTTTTTCCCTTCAGAAATCTGCAAGAAACCGGAATTTATGCTTAAAATTTTAACAATTTTATTAAAGAACAAAAATAATAAAAGGTACATACACAATTTGGCAAAAACACGCATGCACCTATACAGAGTTTCAAGAAGCCTAGGGTGTCTCTCCCTATATCGCCCTGCTAGGCCCCTCCGCTCCTCGGAGGCGGACCTTCTGGTGATCCCTGGCCCCAATGTGGTCCAGCTGGCCTCTACAAGGGCCAGGGCTTTTACAGCCCTGGCCCCTACCTGGCAGAACAGGCTCCCAAGTGAGATCAGGGCCCTGCGGGACATACAGAGTTTCCGCAGGGCCTGTAAAACGGACCTGTTCCGCCAGGCATTTGGCCAGCCGGGATAACCTCACACTCCTGTGATAAATATCTGGCCTCCTGTGGGTGCAAGAATGGGGAAGGGGAAACAATTTTAATCGCCATCTGAACTTTTATAATTATATATGGTTTTAACGGTGTGAAATGGATTTTAACTGTTTTATATAATTGATGGACACCGCCCTGAGCCCTTCGAGGAAGGGCAGTATAGAAGTTTAATAAAATAAATAAATAAAAAATAGATAGAGGTGAAGATTCGATGGGAATAGTATAAGTAATTGCAGGGAGGGTGATATTTACCTGTTCCAGAAGTAAAGAGGTCCAAGAAAGAATGAGAGACAGTGGCCGGCGCTTCTCATGACACAAGGAAAACATCCAAGTGCAATTTGTCATTGATCTTGAGGTTCTACTTATAGGAAAAATTAACTCTCTGGCAATGGCAAAAGGGATGGCTTTCCAGGTCAAAACAAGTTTCCATTCTTTGGAGAAAAGGACATCTTAGGGAAAAGGCTGTGCAGAGTTCCTCCCCGAGATGCCTTTTTTCTGTCCTCAGGGCATCTTATTTGTGCTGTGCAGAATGGAGCATAGAGTCAACCCTCCAAAGCAGCAATTTTCTCTGTAGTGATCTCTGTAGCAGTAGCAGCATAGCACACTAAGAAGTTCAGAGGCCCTTTAGAAACAAACAGTTTTATTTCAGCAGTAGCATTTGTGACTTGAAAAAAACATCTGGAATAAGAAAGTTAATATTTCAAGTGCTGCTGGACTTCTGTTTCATTTCTCTGCTTTGCATACTCCGTAAATCTCTCTGGCAGGGGTTTTCATCCAATTCTAGCTTGTGGGCACCTTTCAAATTCTGACAAGGGGTGGTGGACCAACCAAAAAGTAGCTACGTGAGAGCCAGCGTGGTGTAGTGGTTAAGAGCAAGTGGTTTTTAATCTGGAGAACTGGGTTTGATTCCTCACTTTTCCACCTGAGTAGCAGAGGCTTATTTGGTGAACCAGATGTGTTTCTGCACTCCTACATTCTTGCTGGGTGCCATTGGGTCAGTCATAGTTCTCTCAGAACTCTCTCAGCCCCACCTACCTCACAAGGTGTCTTTTGTGGGGAGAGGAAGGGAAAGGGGCTTGTGAGCCACCTTGAGTCTCCTTACAGGAGAGAAAGGTGGTATCTATCATCTGTCTATCCCTCTATCCCTCTATCCTCCATCCATCTATCCATCTATCCATCCATCCTTCCATCCTCCTTCCTTCCATCCTTCCATCCTTCCATCCTTCCATCCTTCCATCCATCCATCCATCCATCCATCCATCCTTCCTTCCTTCCTTCCTTCCTTCCTTCCTTCCATCCATCCATCCATCCATCCATCCATCCATCCATCCATCCATCCATCCATCCATCCATCCATCCATCCATCCATCCATCCATCCATCCTTCCTTCCTTCCTTCCTTCCTTCCTTCCTTCCTTCCTTCCTTCCTTCCTTCCTTCCTTCCTTCCTTCCTTCCTTCCTTCCTTCCTTCCTTCCTTCCTATCCATCCATCCTTCCTTCCTTCCTTCCTTCCTTCCTTCCTTCCCATCCATCCATCCATCCATCCATCCATCCATCCATCCATCCATCCATCCATCCATCCATCCATCCATCCATCCATCCATCCATCCATCCATCCATCTATCTATCTATCTATCTATCTATCTATCTATCTATCTATCTATCTATCTATCTATCTATCTATCTATCTATCTATCTATCTATCTATCTATCTATCTATCTATCTATCTATCTATCTATCTATCTATCTATCTATCTATCTATCTATCTATCTATCTATCTATCTATCTATCTATCTATCTATCTATCTATCTATCTATCTATCGTTGCTCTCCCCGCAAGGGCTCAAACTTATAAATCCAAACTCTTCTTCTACTGCAGGAGGCAGAGCGAGCCACAAAAGGACAGGGAATGAGGTTGGGTTTAACTGTTATAGTAACTCTTCAACATTTCAGGCAGATGCTCTTCTTAGCAGGGTGTATTTTAAAAGAAACATATTATTGGATACTATTTTCTTGTCTACACATCACTTATCAGAAACCCTGTTGGGCAGCAGTTCCACTCACTTCTTAGAACTTTGGTGGGTGCCAGGAAAGGGTCTGTTGGGCCCCTACAGGTACCACATTGGGAATATAACTGAGGATGTGTGCGGAGTGGGGGTGAAAAAGAAGGGAAGACTAGTACTAGGAAATGCATGACTCATCCTGCCAGCAAGAAGCAATTTAGGAGGTCTTCTTACTCCAACCCAGGATGGTGTCAGATCTCAAAAAACAACTTACGTAACATTAGACTTGCTAGTAATTATCCCACTCACAGAGCAAAATTGTAAATGAATTCACTTTGCGAAGTCTTTACTAGGTTTCTGTCTTACACTAGGCTGTCCAGCCGTCCCGCTTTTGGTGGGACAGTCCCGCCTTCACACAATTTGTCCCGCGTCCCGCGGGTTCTTTCCATTGTCCCGATTTTTGGGAGGCTGCTGCACTGCCTTCTGGAGCGCTGCCGTTTCCCACCCTGTCACAGGGCGGGAAACGGCAGCTCCCCAGAAGGCAGTGCGCTCCTGCGGCTGTGCGCACATGCACGCGCGCTCAGCTGCCTCCCCCAGTCCCAGGTTTACAAGGTGACCATCTGGTCACCTTATCTTACACAGATTCCCATAATAATAGGGTTGCCACCTTCTAGGTCAGGCCTGAATATGTCTGTACCACTTATATATTTGTTTGTTTTATTTATACCTTCGGGTACAGGGCAGGCTGTGTTTGTTTTTGCATGTGCACTTGCAGTTATCAGTTGCTCCAGTAGTTTGGGTATCATGATTTGGGCTGCATCCCAGTGTTGGATCATATGGTAAACTACCCCTCATTCTTGTTTGTTCTTTCTATGTGTTTGTAGTCCCATATTCTGATTGGCTGTTGTTTTTGAGTGGCAGCTGCTAGCATCTCTCAGCATGCCCATTGCCTCGCATTCTGATTGGCTGTTGTTTTTGAGTGGCAGCTTGAATGAATGTCAGGCGGGTAGATCAGCTGGCGGGGCAGAAAAAATAAAACGGTCCTGCTCCCAATTGGTTTTTCACATGGTTGCAGGCTCTGGCAGGATTTTTGAAAAGGATCGCCAATTTGGTGATTTTTGAAAATCCCAGGATAAGGGATATATTGTGGGGCAACCCCAGGGTAGGCCTGCTTTAGCCCTGGGAACCGTGCAGAAATCTTGGTTGCACAGGGATATTTTTCCTGCTCAACCCAGGATATTTTGACCATGTGGAAATTACCCAAGTGGAGCTCATTTGCAGTTGGATTTGTATGTGTCCTGGTCACCACTTTGATTTTCCTGAGAACAGCATTTAAATATGTAATATAATCAATGAACAGGCAATAAACACCATCGACCATTTCATAGACATCAACTACTTTTTAAACTTTTCATTAAAAAAGAAGAAAAAGAAGAAGAGTTTGGATTTATATCTCCCCCTTTCTCTCCTATAGGAGACTCAAAGGGGCTTACAATCTCCTTGCCCTTCCCAACAAACACTCTGTGAGGTAGGTGGGGCTGGGAGAGCTCCGAGAAGCTGTGACTAGCCCAAGGTCACCCAGGTGGCGTGTGTGGGAGTGTACAGGCTAATCTGAATTCCCCAGATAAGCCTCCACAGCTCAGGCGGCAGAGCTGGGAATCAAACCCAGTTCCTCCAGATCAGAGTGCACCTGCTCTTAACCTCCTACGCCACTGCTGCTCCCTTCTCTAAAGGCAACCTTCTCTAAAAATGCCCCCCTAAACAATCCTGTTTCATACGATCTGTAAAATGGTGGGAGCGCGGGAGTTTTCCTGACCTTGCCCAGAGGCCATTCCAGGTGGTTGGAACCCCATAAAATAATGCTCTGGTTACAGGCAGGTAATGATCAAACCAATATGCCGATGGCCCCATATCTGGACTGTCCCTGCTGGGCCTTTTTAACCCACCCCCCATTTAGGTGAAAAGACAGTAATCATTGGTCAAGGATCTTGTATTTAAGCACGTGCACAAATGTTGTTTCTTTTATCTCCCCCGTAAAGGGAACATTATTAAGAAACTGCCCAGGAAGACCGCTGTCAGCGTCAAAGACACGGCCATCTTTTGCGTGGAACTAGAAAACAAGTGCCACAAATTCCGGTGGCTGAAGAACAAGGAAGAACTGAAGCCCAACAATCGAATCTCGACCACGTCATCTGGCAAGGAGTACAGCATGACAATCCGAGATTGTAACATGGAAGACGCGGGAGAGATTGTTTTCGTGGCTGACGAATGCAGAACGTCCACCCAGTTCACCGTCTCTGGTAAGCATCTCTATCTTCTTCCTATTGTATGAAGCTCATGTAACCTCTTTCTGTGGGCTCTGTGGGGCAGTACTTGGAAGGAGCTGCAAAGAACCAAATTTAAACAAAACAGTTTACTTCTCTTAACAAATAACACTTTGAAAACATTTAACATTTACACTTTACAGTCCTGTTAAGTTTGCATTTTCAAGTCCTTATATTTACAGTCTACTGATACTGCCAAGTCCAATTCTTCTTTGCTGGTGGTTGGCTTTTGAAGACTTCAGAGGCTTGGTGAACGGGATTCAAGATGATGAAGGTTCCCAGAAAACTCTCACCATTTACATACACAAAAACCCTGAAACAATAAATTCTAACATTTACAATATAGCAAAAAATAAATATACTCCCTTCCCACTAGTTCCCCACAACATTGCAGTTACCTTAAACAAGGTGTTAAGGGCTTAATAAAATCAATCAAGGTCCCAGCCTGGTAGCCTCGCTTCCTCCAACCTCATGAGTTCTGCAGCATTCTGCTTCTTTTCAGACTCCACCCCTTTCTGGGTCATCCCATTCTTACACAGGGGTTACACTCACACAGTGTCTGTTAGGGGAAGGGAAAGGAGGAAATGCCCATCATCCCATGCTTCTAATTTTGGGCGTTCTCAAATTAGATTTGGGCATTCTTATTAGATCTCGTAAGCAAATCCACAGGTGAGGAAAGGTGGCAGATTTGTGTCTGAAAGAAGAGATTGGAATCCCTCCGCATTAGCAGGTCTGTTTGTGAATCAGCACCCCAGTGTGATGTAGTGGCTAGAGCAGGAATACCTTTTCTGCCCCCCCCCCAAAGTGTTTTTGGAAAGTGGGCAGGGCCAGGTGGGGCTTTTGCCCAGCAAGGCTTCTGATTGGCTGGGCAGATCCTTGTTCCACAGCACAAGGATCTTCACTGTGAGACTGAAGGTCAGCTGTGGCAAATTATCGTATGGGTGGCTCCATGGGCTGCACCACGCCTTGTGCCACAGTTCCAAAGGTGTCTGCAGGCTCAAAAACGGGGGCCTGGTTTAGTCAAACTAGTAATTGTGGACCCAGGTTTAAATTCCTTCTTGGGGACAATTTACACATTACAAAACCCTCATGTTCACCCCAAGAGGTGTCTTTGAAGCTATAATGACACAATATGAAAATCAGCTGCAGTTCTCATATCGCATCTTGAAAACAAAGAAAAAATGGAAAAAACAACATTTTCATGGATTGCCTGGGAAAACTAACTTTATTCATGTACTTTAATTGTTGAAATGGAGGGCGGTTGCAATGCAAGCAGAAGAAATGCCCATGGGAACCCTTTAGCGGGTGGCAGGGAGGATCTCTGGAGCAGCAGAAAATGGCGGGGAAAAGAACCGTTTTCGTGGCAAAGCTTTATTTTTTCTTGCTGCGTGGACAAAAAAGCAACAATGATTCTTTTTATGATGTCTGCAAGATGTTTTACTTTTGCTGTACAGAAAAAAAGGCATTATTGGCTTGCCCAACATGGAGAGAAGTTCACTGTCCCTCTATTGTTGAAGGCTTTTATGGTCGGAATCACTAGGGTGTTGTGGGTTTCCCAGGTTGTATGGCCATGTTCCAGTAGCATTTTCTCCTGATGATTCACCTGCATCTGTGGCTGGTATCTTCAGAAGATACCAGGTGAAACATCGGTGATTCTTTTCAAATACCCCAGGGTGACCCCGCTGCCATGCAAACACCACGGGAGCAGAACTGGTTTATTTTTCCCACCTCAAAACAACAGCCAATCAGAACACCGGTGAAACATCAGGAGAAAATGCTACTGGAACATGGCCATACAACCAAGAAAACCCACAACACCCTTCACTATCCCTGGTTCTGAGAAGGCTGAATCTAACCTAAGCTCCATGAAGCATTTTGTAACAAGCAAAGTCCGATAGCCACTGCCTGCATATAAGAGAAACCAAGGCATTATCTGTCTCCTCCCACTGAGTTCTCAGCTGAGAATCTGGTTCAAAGGGTGGGCTCTGTTTAAATGTTAGTAATATGCCACGGCTGGGGCCTCAGGATTTGATTTCGCCACTTAGCTGGTCTTCTGAACCTGAGCTGGGTGTTAAATTGGCAGGCGCTGTGTATCTTTGCCTTTCCCATTAAAACCTCAGTGGGGCTGACGGTGTATCTGGTGACACCAATATATTTATGTGGGTAGCTAAGGAAGCACAGTGTACCAGGCCAAGGGGCCCTATTTTTATGTTTTGTTAAAGGGCTCTAACATTTATTTTTATGTTGATTTTGTGAGGATTTCAGTCTTGCTGTTTCTGTGTGGTGTGAGCAGGCCCCGAGCGCAAGAAGTAAAGTGGATTTGGGCGTCTTAGTTGATAGTTCCATGGGAATGTCAGCTGTGAAAAAGGCAGCTGTGAAAAAGGCAAACTCTATGCTGGGGATAATTAGGAAAGGAGTTGATAATAAAACTGCAAGGATTGTCATGCCCTTATATAAAGCAGTGGTGCGACCGCACTTGGAGTACTGTTTCCAGTTCTGGTCGCCACATCTCAAAAAGGATATCGAAGAGATAGAAAAAGTGCAGAGAAGGGCAACGAGGATGATTGAGGGACTGGAGCACCTTCCTTACGAGGAGAGGCTGCAGCGTTTGGGACTCTTTAGTTTGGAGAGGAGACATCTGAGGGGGGATATGATTGAAGTCTATAAAATTATGCATGGGGTAGAAAATGTCGACAGAGAGACATTTTTCTCTCTTTCTCACAATACTAGAACCAGGGGGCATACATTGAAAATGCTGGGGGGAAGAATTAGGACTAATAAAAGGAAACACTTCTTCACACAACGTGTGATTGGTGTTTGGAATATGCTGCCACAGGAGGTGGTGATGGCCACTAGCCTGGATAGCTTTAAAAAGGGCTTGGACAGATTTATGGAGGAGAAGTCGATTTATGGCTCCCAATCTTGATCCTCCTTGATCTGAGATTGCAAATGCCTTAGCAGACCAGGTGCTCAGGAGCAGCAGCAGCAGCAGAAGGCCATTGCTTTCACCTCCTGCCTGTGAGCTCCCAAAAGCACCTGGTGGGCCACCGCGAGTAGCAGAGAGCTGGACTAGATGGACTCTGGTCTGATCCAGCTGGCTCTTTCTTATGTTCTTAGAATGTATCGATCCTTCTTTTCCTTTCTATAGCCGTTTACCCATGGCAAAATTATACCTGTTTTTAAAACCTGGGTCTATTTTATCCTGGTTTCTCCCTCTGCACAGCTGCCTATTTCTTTCCACTATCTGAGTTAGGACCGGGAGGTAATACTCCAGTTTGCTCCGCATGAGCCTGGTTCTTTTGTATCTATACTGCAAGTACATCCCCACATGCGCAAGGTCTGGTGTTCTGATTGGCTGTTGTTTTGAGGTGGGAAAAATAAACCAGTTCTGCTCCTGTGGTGTTTGCATGGCAGCGGGGTCACCCTGGGGTATTTGAAAAGAATCACCGATTTGGCAATTTTTAAAAATCCCGGGGTAAGGGAAATATCACGGGGCAGCACTGGGGCAGGCCCGCTTTAGCACTGGGGACTGTGTGGAATTCCCGGCTGCACAGGGATATTTTTCTTGTTCAACTCAGGATATTTTGACCATGCAGAAACAACCTAGGATTATACCTTTGTGTGGGTGTGTGTTTAATTTTTAGTTAGTGAAACCACACTAATGTAAACAGTTACTCCCCTTCTCCCAACTAGTACACCGTAGCCTCAGTCAAATCATAGGGGTTCACATGGCTGCAATTTACCTAGTATTTTCTCAGAACTTTTACCCTCTTACTTGCTCTAATTCTCAGTCATGGTTTGTAGAAAGAAGGCACAGGGAAGAGGCTATCAGTACAACATAGTATATATACCTTGTCTAAGTGATATACTTACCACATTTCCATCTTGGGTCACAGCATCTGGGTTGTGTATTTCTCATGAGTGTGAGTGCAGTGTACATGGTAATATACATTGTGTGGTGCAAACAATTTTTAAAAAGCTACTGGAATTAATTCTTCTTTTCCTCCCTTCCCCAAACCCTGCCCTTCCTGGGACCCACCCCCAAATTCTCCAGCTGGTTCCCAACCTGGAGTTGGCAGTCCTACTCATTATTGTGTCTAGGAGTAAAGCTTTACTGTTTTTTCCCCTTGTTCCTCAACACCAGGGAACAAACTTATGACGACTGAGGCTGAGATTAAGTTTGGGAGAGCCACTCTTATCCCACCTCGGTCTCGGGTCCTTTTCCCTCCTAATGACTCCAAACCAACTGATTGTTCAAGGATTTATTGAAAAAAGTTCAAAACAAAGAAATAAAACATAAATGCAGTTAAGAGATTGCTCAACTGGTTACATTCCTTTTGATTCTTTGTCCCCATTCTGGGAACCCATGGCCCAGAGATGCTTCTCTGACAACGTCTCAAGATGGAATTCAAAAACCTTTGTTTTCCCCCTCTCAGGAAAACTCTGTTCAGGCCACGAGGTAACTTAGGCCTTTGAAGTCGCATCCTTGCACCTCTGCATAGTTTCCTGTCCTCCCTCCAGGAGATCAAAAGGCAAAGATGCTTTTCACAGTCATATGTGACTTCCCTTTACTGTAATGATAGCATCATTCCATGACACGCCCATTTCGAGATGAAGTCTGTAAACTCCCATGTTCACATACTTCAGCTTCCTAATAATACTGGTTGCATAATATCACATGTTGCTAGCTAATACATAGTTCAGCTAACTATTTTCCATCACAAAACTGTTCATCATCTATAGTTTAAAAGGCTTGGGAATCATAGTGGGTGTGAAATGAAATAAGAAACCACCTGTGACTGTCCGAGCTACCTCAATTTCAGGGGGAGGCAAAAGAGGAGGAGCATACAGATATGGAGATCCGTGACGGATTCCTGCCTTGGAATCTGCAGTGCAAACAACCAACCCCAGTCCTGTGATCAAAACTGGCTTTCTTGGTCGCAAGAGGAGCTGATTTTTCCTCTGAATGCAATATCTTGAGTGTTGGGGAAGCTGTTGGGAGACAAGTCATTTTTTAAAGACCAAAATGCAGCTTCAACACATTACTCTCCCAGCATATAACTTAAGGTGACTTTTCCCATATTTTTTTATTATTATTATTATTATTATTATTATTATTATTATTATTATTATTATTATTATTATTATTATTATTATTATTATTATTATTATTATTATTATTTAGATTTATAGGCCGCCTCACCCCCAAAGGGGTGCCTAGAAGCCTTCTTTTTTGGAAATAATTTTTTATTAGTACTTAGTCAACTTCATTAGTACTTAAACAATTTAACAAAGGAGACCAAGAAAAATCTAGGAACCTTCTGAAGACACCAAGAGAGCACGATTTGCGTTTCAGTGGTCAATGTATGGTTATCACAGATACGGTAGTTTGTTGAGGGGTGCAGTACTGTAGCAGGGTTCAATCCCCAAATAGCAGAGGTGCGCAACACACACACTGGAACTCACAGCAGGAACTGAGACACACAAGCAATATCAGCTTCGCAGAAGCGGTCCTACTTTATTTAGTTCACAGAAAGTTGCTCTCTCAGACAAAGTGCTTTGCCAGACGACGAGAAGACAAGAGTCTCACAGTACAAAGCACAGTGCTGACTTATATATGGTTCACTAACCAATCAGAGTTCCCTTCCAATTAGTCCAGAAAGAGGCTGTGTCATGTGGCAATCTGTCATTTAGATTTTGCTGACCAGACATTGTTATGACGTAGTTTTCAAACTGGAGTCGTGCCGTGGAATCGTTGTACATAATTCCCCTGTTTTCTAGAATCCAGTTATTGGTTTCCAATGTCAAACTTTTAATTGCGGTCTCTAGAATAATAAAAAGAATTTAACAGCTTGATCGTTGAAAGGAAAAAGACATGCAGATTTTACATTTTGCTTCCCGGGTTTTTTTGCTTTTGATTCGGATTTTTCAAAAACACCATCCTAAAAACCTAAGAGTATGATCTAGCTGATGACAAACATCTGAGTTTCAATTTGGGATTTTTAGAAGACAAAGAAGAGGAGGAAGAGGAGTTTGGATTTATACCCTGCTTTTCTCTCCTGTAAGGAAACTAAAGTAGTTTACAAACTCCTTTCCCTTCAATGTATTGTCGAAGGCTTTCACGGCCGGATTCAACTGGTTCTGGTGGGTTTTCCGGGCTGTGTGGCCGTGGTCTGGTGGATTTTATTCCTAACGTTTCACCCGCATCTATGGCTGGCATCTTCAGAGGTGTATTGCAGAGAAAAGTCTGTTTCACACTGTGTCTAAGTGAGAAGGGAAAGTTTAGTGTGGTATATTGTCCATGACCCACAGTGGGGAACCAATCATTAAGTGTTTGGGTGGAATTTGCTATGCAAAGGTGTGGTTGAGTGCACTGTATTGCGGGTGGGGATATCAGTCCATTTTTTAAGTACTGGGAGCCAGGCTTTGCTAATTTTTAACGTCTCTTCTTTCTTATTGAAGTTGTCCTGGTGTTTGTGAATTTCAGTGGCCTCCCTGTGCAGTCTGACATAGTAAGCTTCTGAATTGGTCCAGAATTTCAGTGTTCTCAAATACAATATTATGTCCAGTTTTGTTTAACACATGTTCTGCAACTGCAGATTTTTCAGGATGGTTAAGCCGGCAGTGTCTTTTGTGTTCCTTAATACGGGTCTGAATGCTGCGTTTTGTGGTTCCTATGTAGACCTTCCCACAGCTACAGGGTATGCGATATAGTCCTGCAGAAGTGAGGGGGTCTCTCTTGTCCTTTGCTGAGCGTAGCATTTGCTGTATTTTCCTGGTGGGTTTGAAGATGGTCTGTAGGTAATGCTTTTTCATCAGTTTCCCTATTTGATCTGTGTTTCCCTTGATGTATGGTAGAAATATTTTTCCTGTGGTGATTTCCCTTCCTCTCCCCACGACAGAAACCTTGTGGAGCAGGTGGGGCTGAAAAAATATCTGAAGAACCCAAGGTCACCAGCAGGTTTCATGTGTAGGAGTGGGAAACAAATCCAGTTCACCAGATAAGACTCCGCCGCTCATGTGGAGGTGTGGGGTATCAAACACAGTTCTCCAGATTAGAGTCCACCAGCTATTAACCACCACACCTCGCTATAGTAATATATTTCAGTCTCCCTTTGAAATCAAGGAATTCATCTTTAGTGGATTCTTGCTGAAGAGTATTTTTTTTAGCAAGCCTTTATTGGCATAGACAACCATACAACAATAATAAAAAACGGATTAAAAAGCATATACAATACAGGAAATAAATGTTAGGTCGAAGGAAATCTACTGGCATTTAGTAATTTCCAGGAGAAAGTCTGCTACTATCATGCAGAGAGAAGAATCAGGATTGTCCAATGTAGCATAATCTAATTAAATCGGGGAGGTTGGGTAAATGTAAAGGAGTAAGATTCACATACTTGGATCTGATTTCCTTGAATCTGAGACAGTGTAGTAATTGGTGGGCCAGAGATTCAACTGAGCCATCGTTACATGGGCACAATCTTTTAGCCTTTTCTTGCTTATTAAATCTGCCATGTAACAAGGCAGAGGGCATAACATTAAACCTGGCGAGCATTATGGCTCTCCTTTGAGTGGGGTTTATTAAGCAATACAGGTAGTGTGCCAAGTGGCCCCGTTCAAATGGGAGAGAAAAATACAGAGGGGAGCACGTTTTCTTGGCTGCGGTGATTAGGGTAGCTGAAGAGTATTGATAACATTTGTTGTCATGTGTTCTAGAAATATTTTTTAACAAAATACAACTCCAGCCGAAGATTCAGATGACGACAATGTTGTGTGTGGACTCCTTTTTATTCTTGTATATGGATGTATTAATTACTTAAAGGGATTAGCATTTTCTTTCACATAGCTTTAAGGCATTTGACAACCAGCATAGGTGTGAACATTATTTTTATTCTACTATCTGCTTTGAATTTCTGCTTGAGGAGAGAAACTAGGATATAAAATCCAGGTGCCACTGAACTCGAATCCAACTCAGGATATAAATTGTTATAAGTATGTGGAACGTACAGGGGCATTTAACATTTGCAGCGTTGCTTTCTTATACTTTACAGCTCCCAAAAAGCCTCCGTCTCAGCCTCCGGTTGACCCAGTGGTGAAAAATAAAACAGAAACCTCAGTGACGTTAGCTTGGTCCCTCCCTAAGATGGAGCGCCCCATCTCCATCGATGGATACTTGGTGGAACGCAAGAAGGTGACAGGATTCACTTGGCTGAGGTGCCATGAATCCCTCATTACCGCAACCGAATTTACAGTGAGCAACCTCGCCGAAGAGTCCGACTACCATTTCCGAGTATCAGCAGTCAACAATTATGGGCAGAGTGATCACCTTGAGTTCCCAGGAACTCTGCACCTTGGTGAGTGGAAACAGTCTTTATAACTGCAGTCTTTAGAACGGTGGACAACCTTTTGGTACATGTTTGGGCGTGGAGTGGTTGGGGTACACCAGGGTACACTAAGGCCCTTTCTGCACAAATCCCTGAAAACATTCTAAAACATTTTCAATCCCCTCCGTTACCACAATGTATGTCCATATTCACCCCCTCGAAACAATTCCTGGCCACCATTTTGTGATTTCCTTCCCATTTGTTAAAGTTTGTTGTCCAGTTGATGCTTCACAGCTTCATGGTGTGATTCTCTGCGTCTTCTGTACCCCATCCTTTGAAGGATAGTTCTAGGAATGGCCAAAAACTTCATGGTAAAACCATAGATCTCCCCTAGTTATTCCTAGAGTGCCACCTTGTATCACTTCTGATTTTTCTCCAGCCAACAATGCCATTTTTTCCTTTTCTACCACTGCTCTGTTTCGGCATCTAAGGTTGCCTTATTGACATTTTTGAGCCTGGAGACCCAGAAAGCCAAGATCTTGGGATACCCATACACCAAATAAAGGAAATATCAAGTTGGAAGTTTGTGGCTAAGGAGCAGGGGTTTGAATGGAATCTGAATCCAAATGATTAAAGGAATTGGAATACTGGATTTATTTCTGAATTCAAATTCATTAGCAACCAACTCATTTTGGGTGTGTTCTATCTTCTCCTTCAGATCCTTGATCATTTTAACAATTGCATTTTGTTCTTCACCCCTAGAACCAGTGATGGCTGTGAGAACCCCACTGAAAACGGTAGATGTAGTTCCAGGCAGGGATGCTACTTTTACTGTTGACCTCACTAAAACCTGTTCTGGCTCATGGTACCTTAATGGCAAAGTCTTACAGAACAGCGACAAATACATCATTACAAGAACCCAAACGACTCACAGCCTCACCATCAAGAGGGTGACAAGGAGTGACCGAGATGCAGAGGTGAAGTTTGTCACCAATGGTATTGAAGCCACTGCCAAGATAAGACTGAGAGGTATTTTTAATACATATATTGCTTGTTCTGTATGTCTGATCTAGTGAGGGAAATGTGGTAATCCCACATTTAGAGCCAGCAAACTCTGTGGCCCTGTCCGCACGGGCCAATAAACCCAGGTTAACCATGAAATAAAACCTGGGTTGGGGGGGGGGGGGGAACTTCGCACGGATCCCGCTCCTAACGCGAGTCCGCTCCGCGTTTCCCCCTCAACCCGGGTTTTTCAAGAATCACATTATCAGCGATTCTTTAGTCGTAATGTGGATTTCAGTCACTCGCAAGCAAACGGCTCCCCCAGGAAGCAATTGCTTCCTACTGGTTCCGGTGGGTTTTCCGGGCTGTGTGGCAGTGGTCTGGTGGATCTTTTCTGGGCCACACAGCCCGGAAAACCCACCAGCACCAGTTGAATCCGGCTGTGAAAGCCATTGACAATAAATTGCTTCCTAGTTTTTAAAGGTCCTCCCTGAGCAGCTATGCAGCATGGGAGGTGAGTTTTTTTAAAAGATGCACTTCTGTGCGAAGGCATGACAGCAGCCCGCATTGCTTACACAGGCTCCGTTCGCTGCTTGCACGGAGGCATGCGAGTGGGACAGCAGGAGAGCGGGTTACTTTATCCCTCCTGCAACCCGCTGTCCTGGTGTTGTGTATTTTTCACAAAGATAAAGAAAGAAGAAGAAGAGAAGAAGAGTTTGGATTTATATCCCCCCTTTCTCTCCTGCAGGAGACTCAAAGGGGCTTACAATCTCCTTGCCCTTCCCCCCTCACAACAAACACCCTGTCAGGTAGGTGGGGCTGAGAGAGCTCCGAGAAGCTGTGACTAGCCCAAGGTCACCCAGCTGGCGTGAGTGGGAGTGCACAGGCTAATCTGAATTCCCCAGAGAAGCCTCCACAGCTCAGGCGGCAGAGCCGGGAATCAAACCCGGTTCCTCCAGATTAGATACACGAGCTCTGAACCTCCTGGAAGGAATCAATACTTTGTACTTTCGTTCAATACTTTGTACTTTCATTCACAGAAAATGAAGTCAACATTTAAATATTGTTGCTTTTCTTTGTTTCTCCAAGAATTTTTCTAGCCCAGGGGTAGGGAACCTGCGGCTCTCCAGATGTTCAGGAACTACAATTCCCATCAGCCTCTGTCAGCATGGCCAATTGGCCATGCTGGTAGGGGCTGATGGGAATTGTAGTTCCTGAACATCTGGAGAGCCGCAGGTTCCCTACCCCTGTTCTAGCCGGTCCTGGTGACGTGACCTCTAACCATCTCAGGATCCACTAGATCCGCTGAAATTCGCTAGATTTTTAATGGACACGAAACATGATCTCGGCTGGAATGTCAAATCATTGGCCTGCATTCACCTCTTTCCTGACTTTCTTTCTCAGAAGAGGCAGCAAAGTTCATGGACACGGTTGGACCAGCCCCTGGGATTTCAGTGAGACTCTCTGAGAAGTTTGAACTGGTTTGTGAGGTGTCGTCAGAAAGCGATTCTGTCATCTGGAAGAAGGGTCAGAAGGAGATTAGGCCGGACGAGAGAACGGCATACACTTTCCAGGGAACACAACGGAAACTCATTATCAGGGACGCAAGACGGCAGGACGAAGGGATCTACACCTGTGTAACCAAGGATGACAAGCTAACATTTCATGTCACGGTGAAAGGTGAGCAACGGTCAAATCTCCTCATATCTCCATGACCAGGAAATGGTGTTGCCCCGGGCACCATTCCCCGCCCCCACTACGCCTCTGCCGGCACTCGTATCCTGAGATTATTTTTTACCCAGAACTTTTATTTATTAGCACAGATTCCACCACCACACCACAGTTCCTCTTTAAATGAACTGGCTATTGAAGAAGTCTAATAGCATTCCTCCCCACCCCTCAAGCACTGAGAAAACACCAAAATTTTGTACATCGGTATCCAATCAAAGAACAAACTATTTTTTATTTATTTTATTTATGTAGCTATTTTATTTATTAATTAATTAATTAATTAATTAATTAATTAATTAATTAATTAATTAATTAATTAATTAATTAATTAATTAGACTTTTATACCGCCCCATCCCCGAGGGGCTCTGGGCGGTGTACAACATTAAAAACACAGTTAAAATAAACTAGGTAAAACAATTAAAGCAGCAATAATAGTAGGAGGCGTCCAGCGAACCCCATTTTGTTTTTATGAAATCCTCCCCAGGAGGGAGAAACGGCAAGTCCCATTGGCTGGAAAAAGGCCCAGATGTCAAGAGCCAACAGGGAGGGGGGGGCACCTTCAGCGGCTGGTCCCTCCAAAGGGCCGGCGGAACAACTCCGTCTTACAGGCCCTGCGGAACTCACTAAGATCCCGCAGGGCCCGGACAGCTGGAGGAAGAGCGTTCCACCAGGCTGGGGCCAGCGCTATAAAGGCCCTGGCCCACGTGGAGGCCAGTCGCATCATTGAGGGGCCAGGGACCACTAACAGATTGGCCTCCGCCGAGCGGAGAGGCCGTGCAGGGACATATGGGGTGATGCGTTCTCGAAGGTACGAGGGTCCCAGGCTGCATAAGGCCTCAAAGGTCAACACCAGCACCTTGAAGATGATTTGGAACTCTACCGGGAGTTATGCTCTTCTGTATTTGTTTTTTCTGCTCCAGAGCCCGAGGAAGTATTTGCCGACAAGGAGAAAGTCCAGAAAGAGGTGAAAGCCATCATTTCAGAAAACGCCTGTCTCAGCTGCGAGGTGTCCCAGTCGGAGGAGGAAGTGAAGTGGTTCAAAGACAGGAAACTGATCGCCTCCAGCAAGAAATTTAAAATAGAATCCGAAGGCCGATCCCGACGGCTGATTGTCCAGCAGGTGGAGAAGAAGGATGCCGGGGAATACACCTGTGAGGCTGCTGGCCAAAAACTGGCCTTCAAAGTCATTGCAACAGGTATACGAAGCCCGTGCGTTATCTTTGTATCCCTAACATATCTGAGGCTGCCATTGGCTTTGGACTGTCTCAGGGGTCTGCAACCTGCAGCTCTCCAGATGTTCATGGACTACAAATCTCATCATCCCCAATTGGCCGTGCTGGCAGGGGATGATGGGATTGGTAGTCCACGAACATCTGGAGAACCGCAGGTTGCAGACCCCTGGACTATCTCTTCCTTTGGAAAATGCACAGTACATGAATAGCTCTCAGAAATGATATCTGCAAGCCAGTTGGGTATAGTGATTGGATCAGGGCCTGAGAGATCCAGGTTCAAATCCCGACAGTCCAGAAAATCTGATTGAGGCTGTTAGATTATAACTTTAGCTGTTTTTTTGGAACTGACAGTGCTAACTCTCTACATAGGCATTTCCCTGTATTTTTGGTACTCTCTCAAATCTCTACTGTACCATGAAGCTTGACGGGTGACAGTACGTCAATCACCATGCATATTCTAGCTTTAAGTTTATTGACTCCATTGCTGCAAATATTGTTGCTAAATTTAGCTTTCTAAAACATAAGAACATAAGAACATAAGAACAAGCCAGCTGGATCAGACCAGAGTCCATCTAGTCCAGCTCTCTGCTACTCGCAGTGGCCCACCAGGTGCCATTGGGAGCTCACATGCAGGATGTGAAAGCAATGGCCTTCTGTGGCTGTTGCTCCCGAGCACCTGGACTGCTAAGGCATTTGCAATCTGAGATCAAGGAGGATCAAGATTGGGAGCCATAAATCGACTTCTCCTCCATAAATCTGTCCAAGCCCCTCATAAAGCTATCCAAGTTAGTGGCCATCACCACCTCCAGTGGCAGCATATTCCAAACACCAATCACACGTTGCGTGAAGAAGTATTTCCTTTTATTAGTCCTAATTCTTCCCCCCAGCATTTTCAATGTATGCCCCCTGGTTCTAGTATTGTGAGAAAGAGAGAAAAATTTCTCTCTGTCAACATTTTCTACCCCATGCATAATTTTATAGACTTCAATCATATCCCCCCTCAGACGTCTCCTCTCCAAACTAAAGAGTCCCAAACGCTGCAGCCTCTCCTCATAAGGAAGGTGCTCCAGTCCCTCAATCATCCTCATTGCCCTTCTCTGCACTTTTTCTATCTCTTCAATATCCTTTTTGAGATGTGGCGACCAGAACTGAACACAGGACTCCAAGTGCGGTCGCACCACTGCTTTGTATAAGGGCATGACAATCTTTGCAGTTTTATTCTCAATTCCTTTCCTAAAAGAAGAAGATTGCCACTGGGTTGCATGAAGACCCATCTGCGGGACGCCACAAGCAATAAACTTAACCAAATGTGGTCCTAAACAAGACCTTCAACTGCCTCCTAAAGATCAAAAGTGAGGGGCTGGGCTGTGAAGGCTGGGCTCTATAGCACTGTACTCTGCTGAGATCCACCCGCCAAACCAGCCATTTTCTACAGGTGAACTGATCTCTAAAGCCTCTTTAGTGAAGTTTCGAGCTATGTTAATCGGGAGCTTCTGCTGCCCCTAAGAAGGGGCACGGAGTGACTGAAGGCCTCTTTATCCCATTCCTTTCTCCCTGCAGAAGCGGAGGACATCTTTGCCAACAAAGAGAAGGTCCAGAAGGAGGTGAGGGTTGTCCTTTCGCAGAATGCCTGCCTGAGCTGTGAGGTGTCCCAGGCCAAGACGGATGTGAAGTGGTTCAAGGACGGGAAGCTCGTCGCCTCCAGCAAGAAATTCAAGGTAGAATCCGAAGGCAAATCCCGACGGCTGACGGTGCAGCAGGTGGAGAAGAAGGATGCCGGGGAATACACCTGTGAGGCTGCTGGTCAAAAACTGACCTTCAAAGTCATTGCAACAGGTATACGAAGCCAGTGCGTTATCTTTGTATCCCTGACATATCCGAGGCTGCCATTGGCTTTGGACTGTCTCAGGGGTCTGCAACCTGCCGCTCTCCAGACGTTCATGGACTACAAATCCCATCACCCCCCAACTGGGCCACAAGGCGCTGGTGGTGGGGATGATGGGGATTTTGTAGTCCATGAACGTCTGGAGAGCTGCAGGTTGCAGACCCCTGAGATAGTCCAAAGCAAATGGCAGAAGCTTACCTTCAAAGTAATTGCAACAGGTACAAGAAGCTTGCTTGTTGTTTTGGTGGTAACTCTGGATTGTGAAACACCTGGGGATTGTAGTGGTGGAGCGTGGAGAGGGCAGGTTTTGGGGGTGGGACTTCAGCATGGTTGAATGTCTATAATTTAGAATCAGTCGTAATTCTTGGAGATCCCCAGGCCCCACCTGGAAGTTCAATATACAAACGAACAGTAGAGTGGGTGCAACAAGAGACCCGGAAACCAACTACTTTGCAACCAATGGCTAGCAGTACAAACATAGTGAATCATTTCCGAGCTAGATAAAACTTATTCTTCACATGAACCATGCCTTACAGTCTCAATTTTAATCCAAACAAAATACAAACTACTACTAGTCTCTTTGTACCACAATAGCCAGGGGAGGAGGGAGAGGAGAAGAAAGTGGAAATTAGACCTAACAGTATCAGTCTAAGAACAGACAAGAGGTGACAGAAAAGGACGGAAGGGTCTCTAACCTTACAGCCCTATCTAGCTAACCTTTTGCCCACCCCCTGTTGGCTCTTCTTCTCCGTTCCTTTCCATGCTAGACACGGCTTCTTCCAACAATATTTCCCTCCTTCCCTACAGCTGCAGAAGCTGAGGATGTTTTCGCCAACAAGGAGAAGGTGCAGAAAGAGGTGAAGGCCGTCCTTTTGGCGAATGCCTCCTTCAGTTGCGAGGTATCCCGGGCCGAGACGGAACTAAAATGGTTCAAGGATGGAGTGCGGATCACCTCTACCAAGAAATACAGCCTGGAATCTGAAGGTAAATCCAGACGCCTGGTGGTGCAGCAGGTGGAGAAGAAGGATGCCGGGGAATACACCTGTGAATCTGGTGACCAGAAGCTGACCTTTAAGCTGGATGTCACAGGTAAGAGTGAAAGATGTTTTTTTTGGGAATGAGAGATGTTTTCCCCAGGAACCCAGCTGGGCAGCCAACATCAGGAAGGCTAAATATAGCACTGTTCTTTCCCTTGGACTTTGTGTGTTTTTCTCCTGCAGTTGTCAGGGATAGACTTTGAGTACTCTGACCAGAGAAAGTGGATGTATGGGTGGGTGTGTCGGGAGGGTGGGTATGTTAAAAAAAAAATCTAGAGTGCTGTTTTTATGTTTTATATTTCAATTTATAACCTGTCCTTCTCCACAGGGCTCAGGGCGGTAAACAACAATAATGATAAAACATACAAAACAGAATAATAATAAAAGCATAAAGCAGTTTAAAACAATAACAATAGATGGCAACATCCCATACCCTTAACACATCTCTGGGAGGCCACAGACAAGAAGTTGATTCAGTTCAGACCCGGCTGGCCAGATGTTGAAGCCTGGAAGTGACATTCTGTAGCTCTAGGACAGTGCCAGAGGTGGCACTCAGAGCCCTCTCTGTGGGCACACGTGCACAGAGTTCATCATGTGGGGGGGGGGCCTGGAAAATTCCCCCCCACACACACTAATAATAATATTACTCCAGGGCTGGCCTGGGCCGCTGGGCAATAACGCAGTAGGTAAATCCTGTTAAGTGCTGTTAAACTCTACTGATTTTCAAGGGAAGAACTAAAGCGTGTCTTTGATTTTGGGGTAAGTTTCGTTGTTGGCTAAGGGGCTTGTTTGTTCCCCCCTAGGGTCATGATTCACCCATTCAAAGTGTTGCATGGTTGCTTAAAAGCAAAGCCACCGACTACCACCAAGCTTACTCCCAAGTAATGTGTGCCTTGGAGCCAACCGTTTTTTCTAAATTATTTTCTAAATTATCAGTATTCAGGTTAAATTGCCGTGTTGGCACTTTGCGATAAATAAGTGGGTTTTGGGTCGCAGTTTGGGCACTTGGCCTCTAAAAGGTTCACCATCACTGCTCTAGGAAATGTCGGGAACTGTAGTAAAACCATAGAGTTCCTGGTGATTCCTAGAGCTACCCAGTGCCACTTCCAGGTTTTCCCTGGAAGTGATGTCACGGCACACGGGCTGTGAACATTGTTCTTTCTTCTGCTCCCACTTAGAGAGGCAGCAGACCATGAGGGCTGCCTGGCAACCCTGTTCAGAAACAGTAGCCCCCTCACAGTCATCTCTTAAAATAATTTCAAAGTGGTTTTTGAATTGAGAATAAGAGAATTGAGAATAAAACTGCAAGGATTGTCATGCCCTTATATAAAGCCGTGGTGCGACCGCACTTGGAGTACTGTGTTCAGTTCTGGTCGCCACATCTCAAAAAGGATATTGAAGAGATAGAAAAAGCGCAGAGAAAGGCAACGAGGATGATTGAGGGACTGGAGCACCTTCCTTATGAGGAGAGGCTGCAGCGTTTGGGACTCTTTAGTTTGGAGAGGAGACGTCTGAGGGGGGATATGATTGAAGTCTATAATATTATGCATGGGGTAGAAAATGTTGACAGAGAGAAGTTTTTCTCTCTTTCTCACAATACTAGAACCAGGGGGCATCCATTGAAAATGCTGGGGGGAAGAATTAGGACTAATAAAAGGAAACACTTCTTCACGCAACGTGTGATGGGTGTTTGGAATATGCTGCCACAGGAGGTGGTGATGGCCACTAACCTGGATAGCTTTAAAAAGGGCTTGGACAGATTTATGGAGGAGAAGTTGATCTATGGCTCCCAATCTTGATCCTCCTTGATCTCAGATTGCAAAGGCCTTAGCAGACCAGATGCTCGGGAGCAGCAGCAGCAGAAGGCCATTGCTTTCACATCCTGCACGTGAGCTCCCAAAGGCACCTGGTGACCACTATGAGTAGCAGAGAGCTGGACTAGATGAACTCTGGTCTAATCCAGCTGGCTTGTTCTTATGTTCTTATGTCCTTATGTTTACCTAAAGGTAGGGTAGATGCTGAACCCTAGCAGCATATGTCACCAGCCAAAAGATGTTTCCTGTCTTTCCCCCCACGACAGAAGCGCCAGATGCATTTATTAACAAGGAGAGGGTGATGAAGGAGGTGAAGGCCGTCCTAAAGGAGAGTGCCGCCTTGTCCTGCGAAGTCGCATCTGCCGAGACGCAGGTGAAATGGTACAAGGACGGGAAGCCACTCAGCTCCAGCAAGAAATTCAGGACGGAGACAGACGGCACCTCCCGCAAACTGGTCCTCGAGCAGGTGGAGAAGAAAGATGCTGGGGATTACGTTTGCGAAGCTGCTGGCCAAAAACTGGCTTTCAAGGTGGAAGCTGTAGGTAAGCCTCTTTCCCTCTTACACAAGGCGGATGTCACAGAGGAGAGAGCAGGAAGTCTGTGAGTGTGTGAAACTTGGGCCCCTTCCGCACATGCAGAATAACGCACTTTCAATCCGCTTTCACAATTGTTTGCAAGTGGGTTTTGCTATTCTGCACAGTAAAATCCAGCTGTAAAGTGGTTTCGCACATTCCTTCATAGCAAAGTCTGTCATAAACTACAAGCAGGAACTGTCAGGATGCCAGGAGGAGGAAGAGGAGGAGGAGGAGCGGGAGGAGGAGGAGGAGGAGGAGGAGGAGTTTGGATTTATATCCCCCCTTTCTCTCCTGCAGGAGACTCAAAGGGGCTTACAACTCCTTTCCCCTCCCCCCTCACAACAAACACCCTGTGAGGTAGGTGGGGCTGAGAGAGCTCCGAGAAGCTGTGACTAGCCCAAGGTCACCCAGCTGGCGTGTGTGGGAATGTACAGGCTAATCTGAATTCCCCAGATAAGCCTCCACAGCTCAGGCGGCAGAGCCGGGAATCAAACCCGGTTCCTCCAGATTAGACACACGAGCTCTTAACCTCCTACGCCACCGCTGCTCCTGGATACAGGTCTTGGCATGGATGGATACAGGTCTTGGCACCCACTCTCAATTGCCAAGTCAGTGAGTTCCAAAGGACTAGAAGACGTCCTCCATGTTTAAGTCATTTCCTTCAATGTTCTGGAGTGCTTTTGAAAACATGGAAATCCCGACGTTTTTGTCCGTATCAGTTGTGAATTTTTCCTCGCCTTGTTTCCTCTTCCAGAGCCAGAGCCGAAATTCCAGAAGAAAGTTGCCCAGGAAGAGCCGATCTCCATCCAAGAGCACAAGAGCATCAACCTGACGGCCACAGTCGTGCCTGATAACGCCGAGGTCAAATGGTTTAAGGACGGCAATGAGATAAAAAGCAACAAGAAGTGTGAGATTAGAAAAGAAGGCGCATCTCGGTCCTTGATTGTGAAGCTGGCGGACAAGACAGACACAGGCGTGTACACTTGTGAGACCAAGAGTGATAAGCAGCAGTTCCAGGTACAAGTTCAAGGTAAGAGAAGCAGGTCAGAATTATTTAGAACCAGGAATAAATAGAAACAGAAGCTACATAAATACAGTGGAACCTTGATTTTCGTCCGTAATCCATCCGAAAACAATTGGCGAAATCCAAAACTGATGAAAACCGAGGCTCCAATTGAAGCCACTGTTGAAAGCAGTAGGTCGCCGGTTTTCACTGCAAAATTAGCGCATGCACGCTGGTGAAAACTAACGAAAACTGAAGCAACGAATGAAAACCGAGGCAAAATTGTTGCCCAAAGAATCTGCGGAAACCGAAACCGATGATTTCCGAAGGTGACCAAAACCGAGGTTCCACTGTATATATGTTGGAAAGCTTAATACTGTGGCCTGTACATTGACCAGTTTTCATGTATTTGCTTATCTTATATGCTAGCAGTCAAGTGTGGCCTCATTTGTGGATACTTAAATCTGTGGACTGGGACTGTGCTGATGTAAAATAGATAATCAGAAAAATTGGAAAAAACTTGCAAAAACTTGCAATTCTTGCCTTGAAAACTGTGACGACAGAAAAGAAAAAAAAAGGATGCTGAATGATATTCTCCTTTTAGTTGGCATGATGCTCTTGTTTGCCTGGTTTCTTTCGAGTTGAATTCAGCAAGTGGGAAATCAGACAATAGAAAGTTAGCCAGTCTTTGAGAATGTATAGAAAGTTCATCTGTCTTTGAAAATGTCCTGTTCAGCATATTTAAGGAGGTAGTCAAAACAGGGAAAATTGTAGTATTTTTAAAATTTATTAAAACATTTGTACCCCACTTTTCTTCATGGTTCTTCATGGTTCAAGGCGGCTTACGTAAATATGCCTTAGCAGACCAGGTGCTCAGGAGCAGCAGCAGAAGGCCATTGCTTTCACATTCTGCCTGTGAGCTCCCAAAGGTACCTGGTGGGCCACTGCGAGTAGCAGAGAGCTGGACTAGATGGCCTCTGGTCTGATCCAGCAGGCTCTTTCTTATGTTCTTAAGGCCATTGCTTTCACATCCTGCACGTGAGTTCCCAAAGGCACTTGGTGGGCCACGGCGAGTAGCAGAGAGCTGGACTAGATGGACTCTGGTCTGATCCAGCAGGCTCGTTCTTATGTTCTTATTTGCGTAACTTGTTTCTTGGTGTACGTTTGATATCCAAATTTCCGTCTCCCTACTAATCTCAGAAATCCCAGTGAAGTTTGCCAAGAAGTTGGAGCCAGTTAAAGCTGAGATCGGAGGCACCTTGACCCTGAGCTGTGAACTGGGCCAGGCAAGAGGCGAAGTTGTCTGGCGCAAAGATGGAGTGGAGCTGAAAGCCAACAAGCGATACCAAATGCACGAGATTGGCGAAAAGCGTGTCCTGGTGGTAACGGGGCTTCGGACCGAAGACAAGGGAGAATACTGCTGTGAAGCACGGGACGACAAGTGCAGCATTCAAGTGACCCCCATCGGTACGAGTTGGATCCCAGGCCCCAGTTGGGGGGGGGGGGCAAATTATTTGCCAAAGGGCTGCCCCATTGCTGTGCATTTGAGGGCCTCCCCCTCACGTTATTGATTGATTGATTGATTGATTGATAGAGAGAGAGAGAGAGAGAGAGAGAGAGAGAGAGAGAGAGATAGCTAGAGAGATAGCTAGCTAGCTAGCTAGCTAGCTAGATAGACAGATAGACAGATAGACAGGCCGCCTCATCCCCGAAGGGCTCGAGGCGGCTCACAACATACTATACGCCAACAATCCATAAAATACATAATAGCAATCTCATTAAAACAAATCATTAAAATAGTCAATTAATTTAAAAGCAGCAACAATTTACTTTAAAACTAAATAATGAGGTTAAGGCAAGCAAATTAACAACAACAACAGCAGCAGCAGCAGCAGCAGCAGGCGCCCGAACTGTGCCCCCCCTCCCTCCCCCCTCTACTCTAGTTCCTGAACTAGGGTCCCTCTACCATCTATGGGACCCCTCTCTCCCTCCTTTGGGGAGGTTTTTTTAAATTGGATTTTGTTGCTGACGCTGTTTTTATATGTTTAAATGCTGTATTTATTTTAAATGGACTTGATTGTATGTTTTAAACTGTTGTTCACCGCCCAGAGCCCTTTGGGGGTAGGGCGGTATAAAAAACTGATACATAAACAAAGAAAGAAAGAAAGAAAGAAAGAAAGAAAGAAAGAAAGAAAGAAAGAAAGAAAGAAAGAAAGAAAGAAAGAAAGAAAGAAAGAAAGAAAGAAAGAAAGGGCAGGGTGCCAGAGGTAGCGCAGAGCCCTCTCTGTAGACGCACAGACAAGTGCCCCCCACCCACATATCTAGGCTGGAGGCTCGATTTAAGTGGCATTAAACCTAAGACCCTAATTTTTGGGGGGGGAAGCAGTGTAAGAGTAACACTGTTAAGTGCTGTTAAACCCCACTGATTTTCATGCAAAAGAACTAAGTGTGATCAACTACCTGGGAGTAAGCTCGGTAGCTGGCAATGGGGTTTTGCTGCTCGAAGTAAAGCCCTCTAGAGATCATGATTCACCCAGTTGGAAATTGCACGAGGATTTGCTTCAAAGCAAAGCCGCGACTACCACCAAAGCTTATTCCCGATAATGCACGCCTTGGGGTAACGGTTTTCTAAGCGAAACCTCAGTATTCTAAAGGTTAGAATTGCGTGTTGGCTGGAAATAAATAAATTGGTTTGGGTGCAATTTAGGCCTTCAGTTAAAGCTCCATCCATCACTGGTTTAAAACAATAGCAGTAGATGGCACCATCCCATACCCTTAACACATCCCTGGGAGGCCACAGACAACAATTTGATTTGGTTCAGACCCGACTGGCCAGATGTTGAAGCCTGGAAGTGACATTCAGTAGCTCTAGGACAGTGGTGGCGAACCTATGGCACGGGTGCCAGAGGTGGCACTCAGAGCCCTCTCTGTGGGCACACGTGCACAGAGTTCATCGTAATGGGGAGGCAGAAAATTCCTTTTACACACACATCTAAGGCAGCCTGGGCCGCTGGGCACAACGTGGAGTAACCCTGTTAGGAGTGCTGTTAGAGCCCCACTGTTGATTTTCAAGGGAAGAACTAAAATCCTTTACCTGGGAATTGCTTCGGTTGCTGGCAGTGAGGGCTTTCTTCACAACCCCTAGAATTATTGATTCCACCCATTCAAAAGTATTTGCATGGTTGCTTAGAAGCGAAGCCACCGACTACCACCAAGCTTACTCGCAAGTAATGTGTGCCTTGGAGCCAACCGTTTTTTTCTAAATTATTTTCTAAATTATCCGAAATGTTCAAGGTTAAATTGCATTGTTGGCACTTCGATAAATAAAGTGGGTTTGGTGGTTTGGGCACTTAGCTCTAAAAGGTTCACCATCACTGCTCTAAAGGAAATGTCAGGAACTGTAAAGTAAAACCGTAGAGTTCCTGGTGGATTCCTAGAGCTACCCGGAATCACCACTTCAGGTTTTTTCCTGGAAGTGATGTCCAGAAGATACATGGGCTGTGAACTTTTTTTCTTTCTTCTGCTTCCACTTAGAGAGGCAGCAGACCATGAGGGCTGCCCGGTAGCCTGTTCAGAAACAGTAGCCCCTCACAGTCATCTCTTAAAACAATTTCAAGTGGTTTTTTTGAATTGAGAGAATAAAGGCTGCAAAGATTGTCATGCCCTTATATAAAGCTGTGGTGTGACGCGCCGGAGTACTGTGTTCAGTTCTGGTGGCTACATCTCAAAAAAAAAGGATATGAAGAGATAGAAAAAGTGCAGAGAAGGGGCAGCTTGAGATGATTGAGGGACTGGAGCACCTTCCTTATGAGAAGAGGCTGCAGCGTTTGGGACTCTTTAGTTTGGAGAGGAGGCGGCTGAGGAGGGATATGATTGAAGTCTATAAAATTATACAGGGGGTAGAAAATGTTGACAGAGAGAAATTTTTCTCTTTCTCTGTCACCTAGAACCAGGGGCATCCATTTAAGAAATGCTGGGGGGGAAGAATTAGGACTAAAGGAAACACTTCTTCACGCAACGTGTGATTGGTGTTTGGAAGATGCTGCCACAGGAGGTGGTGATGGCCACTAACCTGGATAGCTTTAAAAGGGCTTGGACAGATTTATGGAGAGAAGTTGATCTATGGCTCCCAATCTTGATCCTCCTTGATCTCCAGATTGCAAGGCCTGTATGAACCAGATGCTTTCGGGAGCAGCAGCAGCAGAAGAGCCATTGCTTTCACATCCTGCCGTGAGCTCCCAAAAGGCACCTGGTGACCACTATGAGTAGCAAGAGGCTGGACTAGATGAACTCTGGTCTGAAATCAGCTGGCTTGTTCTATGTTCTTATGTCCTTATGTTTACCTAAAAGGTAGGGTAGATGCTAGACCCTAGCAGCATATGTCACCAGCCAAAGATGTTTCCACTGTCTTTCCCCGACAAGAAGCCAGATGCATTTTATTAACAAAGGAGAGGGTGATGAAGAGGGAGGTGAAGGCCCGTCCCTAAAGAGTGCCGCCTTGTCCTGTCAGCATCTGCGAGGCACTTGGGTGAGAGAGAAGTAGTACAAGAATGAGGAAGCCACTCAGCTCAGCAAGAAATTCAGGACAGGAGACAGGCCAGCACCTCCCATAAAACTGGTCTCGAGCAGGTGGAGAAAGAAAGATGCTGGTGATTCGTTTGAAGCTGCTGGCCCAAAACGGCTTTCAAGAATTGGAAGCTGTAGGTATCCTTTCCCTCTTACACACAAAGCGGATGTCACAGAGGGAGAGCAGGAAGTCTGTGAGTGTGTGAAACTTACGGCCCCTTCCGCTTTATGCCAGAATAATAATGCACTTTCAATCGCTTTCACAATTGTTTGCAAATTAGGTTTTTGCTATTCCGCACAGTAAAAATCCAGCTGTAAAGTGGTTTAAGCATTCCTTCATAGCAAAGTCTGTCATAAACTACAAGCAGGAACTGTCAGGATGCCAGGAGGAGGAGGAGGAGGGAGGAGGAGGGAGGAGGAGGAGGAGGAGGAGGAGGAGGAGTTTGAATTTGCATCCCCCTTTCTCTCCTGCAGGAGACTCAAAGGGCTTAGCTCCTTTCCCTCCCCCTCACAACAAACACCCTGTAAGTGGGAGTGGGGCTGAGAGCTCCGAGAGCTGTGACTGGCCCAAGGTCACCCAGCTGGCGTGTGTGGGAATGTACAGGCTAATCTAGATTCCCAGATAAGCCTCCCACAGCTCAAGTGGCAGAGCCGGGGAATCAAACCCAGTTCCTCAGATTAGACACAGGCTCTTAACCTCCTCCTTACCGCTGCTCCCTGGATACAGGTCTTGGCATGGATGGATGCAGGTCTTGGCACCCTCTCAATTGCCAAGTCCAGTGAGTTCAAAGGACTAGAAAGGCGTCCTCCATGTTTAAGTCAGTTTCCTTCAATGTTCTGGAGTACTTTTTGAAAACATGGAAATCCCGACGTTTTTATCCGTATCAGTTGTGAATTTTTTCCTCGCCTTGTTTCCTCTTCAGAGCCAGGCGAAATTCCAGAAGAAAGTTGCCCAGGAAGAGCCGATCTCCATCCAAGAGCACAAAGAGCATCCAACCTGGCCACAGTCGTGCCTGATAACGCCCGAGGAGTCAAATGGTTTAGGGCCCGGCAATGAGATAAAAGCAACAAAAAAAGTGTGAGATTGAAAAGGCATCGGTCCTTGATTGTGAAGCTGGCCGGACCACAAGACGAACACAGAAGTGTACACTTAATGAGACCAAAGAGTGATAAGCAGCAGTTCAGGTACAAGTTCAAGGTAAGAGAAGCGGAGTCAAATTATTTAGAACCAGGAATAAATAGAAACAGAAGCTACATAAATGCAGTGGAACCTTGATTTTCGTCAGTAATCCATCCGAAAACAATTGTGAAATCCAAAACTGATGAAAACCGAGGGCTCAGTGGAAGCCACTGTTAGAAAGCAGTAGATTAGCAGTTTTCACTGCAAAGAATTAAGCATGCAGCCTGGTGAAAACTAGCGAAACTGGGCTTAATGAAGACTGAAAACCGAGGCAAAGGTGTTGCCCAAGAATCTCTTGAGGAAGCGAGAGCGATGATTTCAGGAGGGTGACCAAAACCGAGGGTTCCACTGTATATATGTTTGGAAAGCTAATACTGTGGCCTGTACATTGACCAGTTTTCATGTATTTGCTTATCTTATATGCTAGCAGTCAGAAGTGTAGCTCATTTGTGGATACTTAAAATCACACTGGACTGGGACTGTGCTGATGTAAAATAGATAATCAGAAAAAATTGGAAAAACTTGCAAAACTTGCAATTCTTGCCTTGAAAACTGTGACAGAAAAGAAAAAAAAAAGGATGCTGAATGATATTCTCCTTTTTTAGTTGGCATGATGCTCTTGTTTACCTGGTTTCTTTGAGTTGAATTCAGCAAGTAGGAAATGAACAATAGAAGAGTTAATGAAGTCTTTTGAGAATGTAATAGAAATTTCATCTGTCTTTGAAAATGTCATATTCCAGCATATTTAAGGAGGTAGTCAAAACAGGGAAAATTGTAGTATTTTAAAATTTATTAAAACATTTGTACCCCACTTTTCTTCATGGTTCTTCATGGTTTAAAGTAACTACGTAAATATGCCTTAGCAGACCAGGTGCTCAGGAGCAGCAGCAGAAGGCCATTAACACATTCTGCATAGCCAGGCTCCCAAAGGTGTGCCTGGTGGGCCACTCTTGAGGAAGTAGCAGAGAGCTGGACTGGGCTGGCCTCTGGTCTGATCCAGCAGGCTCTTTCTTCTTATGTTCTTAAGGCCATTGCTTTCACATCCTGCAAGTGAGCTCCCAAAAGGAGCTTGAGTGGGCCCGCAGCTGAAGTAGCCAGAGAGCTGGACTAAGGTGGACTCTGGTCTGATCCAGCAGGCTGTTCTTATGTTCTTATTTGCGTAGCTTGTTTCTTGAGTGTCGTTTGATATCCAAATTTCCGTCTCCCTACTAATCTCAGAAATCCCAGTAGGATTTGCCAAGAAGTTGGAGCCAGTTAAAGCTGAGATGGAGGCACCTTGACCCTGAGCTGTGAAGACTGGGCCAGGCAAGGCTGAGAAGTTGTCTGAAGCATAAAGATGGAGTGGAGCTGAAAGCCAACAAAAGCGATGCAAATGCGAAGTTAGTAGCGTGTCCTGGTAGTAGCAGGGCGGACCGAAGACAAGGGGGAGAATACTGCTGTGAAACCTTGGGACAGAGTGCAGCATTCAAGTGACCCCATGCGTGCAGTTTGGATCCAGGCCCCAGTTGGGGGGGGGCAAAATTATTTATAAAGGGCACCATTGCTGTGCATTTGAGGGCCTCCCTACGTTATTGATTGATTGATTGATTGATTGATAGAGAGAGAGAGAGAGATAAAAGCTAGAGAGATAGCTAGCTAGCTAGCTAGCTAGCTAGATAGACAGATAGACAGATAGACAAGGCAGCCTCATCGAGAAGAATTTCAAGTGACTCACAACACTACTATCATACAACAATCCATAAAATGCATATGCTTAATCTCATTAAAACAAATCATTAAAATAGTCAATTGAATTTAAAACTGGCAACAATTTGCTTTAAAACTAAATAATAGCCAGAGGTTAAGGACAGAAACTGGAGTTAACAACAACAACAGCAGCAGCAGCAGCAGCAGCAGGCGCCCGAACTGTGCCCCCCCCCCCTCCCCCTCTGCTGGTTCACAGACTGAGGGTCCCTCTACCATCTGGGACCCCTCCCTCCTTTGGGGAGGTTTTTTTAAATTGGATTTTGTTGCTGACGCTGTTTTTATATGTTTAAATGCTGTATTTATTTTAAATGGACTTGATTGTATGTTTTAAACTGTTGTTCACCGCCCAGAGCCCTTTAGGGGAGTAAGAGGTATAAACAAATACATAAACAAAGAAAGAAAGAAAGAAAGAAAGAAAGAAAGAAAGAAAGAAAGAAAGAAAGAAAGAAAGAAAGAAAGAAAGAAAGGCCGGAAGGGGAGAGTGTCAGGGCCCAAGATGGAAACAGGCCCTGGCAGATAGAGATAGGTAGCTTCAGCGGGGAACGGCAAATCCGCGGCCGGCCTCCCCCAAAGCCCGGCAGAACAGCTCCGTCTTACAGGCCCTGCGGAACTCACCAAGGTAACAAACCACTTTGAAGACATCATGAAAGCAAATAATAGGGATCCGGAACTTGGTGGATCCTCCATAAAGAAGAGTGGCTTTTGGGTAGAGCAGTGAAGGGAGGAGAGAGCAGGCCATCGTAGGGCAAATAGTACAAGCCATATTCCCCAACCCAAAGTTGCAACCCTAAACATAGGGATTATCCACAATAAAACAAGCCATAAACTCAGGATCGATCAGCCTCCAGCATCCTAAAGGCACCTACAGAACTGCCCTTAGGCAAAAAAAAAACAGACCCTGAAGATAGTTTATGATGGCCGGCTGTTCACTGTGGGTGTTCCTCAGCCTCGCCTGCTCTGGCACGAAAAGTCACACCAGAAGTGCTCCCACTTTCTCCGAGACAAGATTTCTTGGCCTTCTGCACCTCCTCTCTCAACGCACCTCCTCTTTCTTGCCCTGACATGCTTCCCATCCAGAGGTGGGATCCAGCAGGTTCTCACCAGTTCCCGAGAGTGGGTGACTAATTATTTGTGTATGCCGAGAGGGGGTTACTAATTGGGTCTGCTGTTCTGTTAGAAATTCCATTAGGTCCAAAAATCATCAAGTCCTGTTGTTTCCCATGTGGCTGATTAGCGAAGGTAGAAAACGGGATAATTCTCCCTGTTGTTGGGCTGTTTTAAAAACATGTTTTAGAAATATGGCAAAGTTCCTTGTTTAAGGAAAGCATCCTTCTTTTGATTTCTAGAAACAAAATTAAGTATCTGAAAGTATTAACTATTTGACAGGCAGTCAATTAGAGGAGAAGTAATTGTTTCTGTTGGCAGTAGATGATAGAGCTTGCTATTATGAGTTTAAATTATGGACAGAAAGATACCAGCTGGAAATTAGGAACTTTTTTTTTACAGTCAGAGTTTTTTACAGTAACACAGAAATTATTAATGTCCCCCCCCGGAATGCCCGGCCACGCCCCCGTCATGCCCCGCCCAATCCCATTGGCGCTACGCCACTGTTTGAATCCCACCACCATGGGAACCTGTTATTAAAATTTTTGGATCCCACCACTGTTCCCGTCCCACTGCGCCTCTACGCTGGTGAGTTGGCAAATGTGTAGATGCCTGCTGTTATTGTGATAAAATATTTTTTCATCTTCCAGTTCCCAGAGTGGTGAAGTTTGTCAAAGGCCTTCATAACATAGTAGCTGAAGAAGGCAAAGAAGCTGTGTTCAAGTGCTCCGTCTCTCCCAGCGACGCCGCTGTCACGTGGAGCCACAACAAAACTAAAATCAAGGCCAGCAAGAAATACGTGATCGCTCAGAAGGAAACCAACCACAGCCTCGCCATTACCGACCTGACCTTGAAGGACTCTGCTGAAGTCTGTGCGGATGCAGAAGGAGTGGAAAGCAAAGCGACCCTCAAGGTTGAAGGTGAGACGGGGGAAGCAGCAAAGAATGCAGTTGACATCACTGAATAGGTAGCTTCTTTAGCCTTTCACTGTGAAGAAGAAGAGTGAAGAAGAGTTTGGATTTATATCCCCCCTTTCTCTCCTGCGGGAGACTCAAAGGGGCTTACAATCTCCTTTCTCTTCCCCCCTCACAACAAACACCCTGTGAGGTAGGAGAGAGCTCCGAGAAGGTGTGACTAGCCCAAGGTCACCCAGCTGGCGTGTGTGGGAGTGCACAGGCTAATCTGAATTCCCCAGATAAGCCTCCACAGCTCAGGTGGCAGAGCTGGGAATCAAACCCGGTTCCTCCAGATTAGATACACGAGCTCTTAACCTCCTACGCCACTGCTGCTCCTTTGGTTGGGTTGACTACCAGCGTGGTATGGTGGTTAAGAGTGGTGGCCTCTAATCTGGAGAACTGGGCTTGTTTCTCTGCTCCTCCCCGTGAAGCCTGCTGGGTGACCTTGGGCCAGTCCCAGTTCTTCCAAACTCTCTCAGCCCCACCTACCCCTGTTGTTGTGGAGAGAGTAAGGGAAGGATTTGTAAGCTGCTTTGCGACTCCTCGTGGTAGAGAAAAGCAGGGTATGAATTCAACTGTTCTCCTAAATGTGGCACAATGAGGTGGTAGAATCCTGAGATGGCAGAATGGAGTGTGTTGTGTCATACTACTGGGGTGGGGGTGCTATCGTATACTTTGAATTCTTTGCTAATGGTTAATTAATTAAAAAAGAGCCCCTCCACTACCAGAAATCTAACATTCTAGGGCTGTGGTGGCGAACCTTTGGCACTCCAGATGTTATGGACTACAATTCCCATGGCCAATTAGCCATGCTGGCAGGGGCTGATGGGAATTGTAGTACATAACATCTGGAGTGCCAAAGGTTTGCCACCACTGTTCTAGGGAAAAACAGTTTGGTGCGTGCAGAGGGGGCGTTTATTTATTTAAGCTCAATGTTGGTAGGGACCATGACTGTCATCTGACCCAACCCCCTCCTGCCTATGCAGCAGCTACAACTATAATATCTCCATCAAGAAGGCTACCCACTGATACTTTGAAATGTCCGACGATGAACTATCCGCCTTGCTCTGTATGGTATTCCTTTAGGTATTGGAAGGTGGAAATCATATCATTTGGGCAAGTGTCTCTTTGATAGAGTAATTCCTGGCTCCTTCAACCATTCCTCATGGCCTCCAAGACCTTCACCAGCCTCACTGCCCTATTCTGGATTCGGTCCAGCTTATTGCTATAAGAGAGCATTATTTTTTTTTTGATTCTCCACTTGTGTTTGGCATTAGCACGGTTCCAGCATAGTATAGTGGTTAAAGAGTGGTGGATTCTACTCTGGAGGTTTTTATTCCCCACTCCTCCACAAGAGCAGCAGCAGTGGTGGGATCCAAAAATTTTAGTAACAGGTTCCCATGGTGATGGGATTCAAACAGTGGCGTAGCACCAATGGGGCTGGGCAGGGCACGACGGGGTCGTGGTCAGGCATTCTGGGGGCAGGGCATTAATAATTTCTCTGTTACTGTAAAAAACTCTTACTGTAAAAAAAAAGTTCCTAATTTCCAGCTGGTATCTTTCTGTCCATAATTTAAACCCAATGTAGCAAGTCCTATCGTTTACTGCCAACAGAAACAACTACTTCTCCTCGAATTGATTGCCTGTCAAATACTTAATACTTTCAAATACTGAATTTTGTTTCTAGAAATCAAAAGAAGGATACTTTCCTTAAACAAGGAACTTTGCCATATTTCTAAAGCATGTTTTTAAAACAGCCCAACAACAGGGAGAATTATCCCGTTTTCTACCTTTGCTAACCAGCCACATAGGAAACAACAGGACTTTATGATTTTTGGACCAGGTGGAATTTCTAACGGAAAAGCAGACCCAATTAGTAACCCCCTCTAGGCACACACAAATAATGCATAACCCACTCTCGGGAACTGGTGAGAACCTGCTGGATCCCACCTCTGAGCAGCAGACTCTTATCTGAACCACTTTGAGACTCCTGACGGTTGAGAAGAATGGGGCATAATCCAAACTCTTCTTCTTGTTTCTGCCACTTTATTTCTCTGTCACCTCACTGTACTATTAGATCACAGACAGCGGTAGAATTCTGGGTAGTATCGTTTTAAGTTGCAAATAACACTCTGGGAACGGAGTGTCCCATTTTTGGATGCCCCTTCTACGACATAAACCCGCAAGTCAGGAACAAGACATTGTCCTGGTACTTAATGGTTGGTAGACAATAATTTTTAGTTTCGCAGTTTCAGAATTTTCTGGGAATTGCATTTTTCCCCCTGTGCTTATGTGTGTGTGTTGCATTCAGAGGCACCAGTGTTATTTGTGAAGAAACTGGAGACCAAATCTGTTGAGGAGAAGGAGAAGGTGGTTCTGGAAGTGGAGCTAAGCAAGCCGACCACGGAGGTGAAGTGGATGAAGAACAGCAGCGTGCTCCACCCGGACGCTAATTTAGAGGTCAAGGCTGATGGGGCAAAGCACAGCCTGGTCATTAGGAGTGCCTCCTATGCAGACCGGGGCTTCTATTCCTGTGAAACCCTCCATGACAAGACCCAGGCGAAAGTCAATGTGGAAAGTAAGTCCAGTGTCATTGTTTTGTGAGGGTAACTGGGCTGGTTGGGGAGCTGGATTTAAATCCAGCTGCTCCTATGAAACCTAATAGATTGTTGGGGTATGAGCATTTGAGGGAGTTGGGGATGTTTTGTCTGGAGAAGTGAAGGTTAAGAGGTCACATGATAGTGTAACCTCTATCTGTGGGTTCTGTGGGGCAGAACTTGGAATGAATTTGCAACAACAAATTTTTAAAAACAAAATTGTTTACTTTCTTAACATATAACATATAACATCAACATTTAACATCACACTTCAAGGTCCTGTTCAGGTTGCATTTTGAAGTCCTTATATTTACAGTCTACGGATACTGCCAAGTCCAATTCTTCTTTGCAAGTGGGTTGGCTCCTGAAGACTCCAAGGGCTTGATGAACAGGATTCAACATGATGAAAGTTTCCAGGAGAACTCTCACCCATTACAACCACAAAAAGAAACCCTGAAACAATAAACTCCAACATTTACAACATAGCAAAAATAAACAACTACCTTCCCACTAGTTCCCAACAATATTGCAGTTACCTTAACAAGGTGTTAAGGGCTTTTACAAATCAAGGTCCGAGTCTGGTAGCCTTGTCTCCTCCAAACTATGAGCTCTGCAGCCTCTTGCTGCTTTGAGTCTCCACCCCTTACTGCGTCAACCCATTCTGAGCATGGGGGTTACAATAGCCCTGTTTAGATATTTGAAGGGGTGTCATGTTGGTGAGGGAGCAGGCTTGTTTTCTGCTGCCTCAGAGACTGGGACACGGAGTCATGGGTTCAAAGTGCAGGAAAAGAGATTCCACCTAAACATCAGGAAGAACTTCGTGACTGTCAGGGCTGTTTGACGGTGGAATGCACTGCCTCGGAGCGTGGTGGAGTCTCCTCCTTTGGAGGTTTTTAAAGAGAGGCTGGGTGGCCATCGGTCAGGAGTGCTTTGATTGTGTGTTCCTGCATGGCAGGGGGTTGGACTTGTTGGCCCTTGTGGTCTCTTCCAACTCTATGATTCTAAAGTTCCTATGTGGTGCTCCTGGTTGTCAGCTGCTCCTGCTACCCGAAGTGGTGGAAGTCTTTCCCTTTTGGAGTGACAGATTAACGAGAGCAGACCCTTGGACAAGCTCCAAGGAAGTTGGCTCAAGTATCCCAGAGGACAAGCTGGCGCAGAAACAGTTTCTCAATTCACGGTAGAAATATTTGCGTGATCACTCAACTCTACTTGGCTCTGCACATCAGCTGGGTTGTATGAGCAGCCCCATTCTGCAGAGTCTGGTTTACAGAACAAAAAGTGCTGTTGGTTCTGGTCTCCCCCCTCCCCCTGTTACATCTCAGGAGGCATGCCTTCTTGTGCTGTGCCTTCACGCGGCAAGGCGTTTAGCTAATCCCTTCCCTTGAAGTTCACGCCCCAAAATATCCCCACTGTGCTTACAAACACATTCCCCAGATTTGAGTGATGGAATATCTACTGACTCCATCGAAAGGTCATCCCTATATCAGGGATGCTGGATTTTCTGGAATATCCCCTAGCGTAAGGAGTGAACCGTCGGAGAAGGGACCTTCAAGAGACAGCTGGAAAATAAATCAGAAGGTATATATTTGCTTTAACATGGCTGGGGAAAATTTACAGGTATACACATTCTCCACCCCCCACCCCCCAACAGATCAGAGGTGCCTTTTTCAAGTAAGGACATTGTAGGGGAGGAGAGGGTTATAATATTCCCCTCCACAGTTATAGCACATATTTTCTTTAAATTAAACCATGAAAAATTTAAAAATTAAATCTTACAGGTGGCAGGCTTAATGTACAGGAACTACTGGCGAAACCTAGTGTAAATTCCTGTTAAGATCTCTGCTACTAGGTGTATTTAGCATAATGATGCGGCTGGCCTCCACACGGGCCAGGACCTTTACAGGACTGGCCCCGGCCTGGTGGAACACCCTTCCTCCAGCTGTCCGGGCCCTGCAGGACCTCGGTGAATTCTGCAGGGCCTGTAAGACCGGGTTGTTCCACTGGGCCTTTGGAGTGCCCAGCCGCTGATGTGGTGCCCCCTCACTGCTCTTTGCCCTTGTGCTATTACATCAGGGTTCCCCTCATATTGAGGGGCCCGCCGTCCCCCTTCTTGGGGTAGGTTTTAATCGGGGTTTTCTGGACGCCTCTTGCTTATTTATTTATTAATTATTATCCGCTGTTTTATATGAGTTTTTAGGATGTTTTATTGATTATTAATGGGATGGAGCCTATGTGTTTGTGTACTGTGTATGATTTGCTCCTGTTTAATGTTGTTTGAATTTTGTTGTTTACCGCCTGGAGCCCTTCAGGGATCGGGCGGTATAGAAATTGAAGAAATAAATTAAAAAAAAATAATTATTAATCCGATGGGGTTAAGGCTGACAGCCTCCAGGTGGGATCTAGAGATCATCTAGAATTTCAACTTATGTCCAGACTACAGAGATCAAGTCCCCTGGAGAAAATGGCTCCTTTGGAGCATGGATCCAGAAAAAAATAACACAGGACATGAATATGTTAAACTAGCAGGGCATCCGTGCTTCACTATGCATACTTCATCACAGGCTCTCTATGAATTTCGGGGTGACATTCAACATACTTCTTTACAGCCTGTTTGTGCACTTTGGGGTGACATGCAGCATATTTCCTCACGGCCTTTCTGTGGACTGATGGGTTTCGCATATTTTGCAGCAGCTTCCTGTAGTTGTCTTTTTACAATGCAATGTGTTATTGCTCTCTCTCACCTGGTGGGCTCCAAAAGACAGCATGTGGAAGCAGAAAGGAAGTGTTCTGTCATTGGATGCTGATGAGTGAGAAGGCTGTGAAGAGGTTCAGGGTAGGGTTGAAGGACAGGGAGCTGGACTGTACCACCACTGCAGCACATTCCTGGGGACTCATCCCGCCATTTCAGAGCACGACACCAAGCACAGGGTGATTGGAGGCCGAGAGCAATAAACTTGTCTCCACAGTAATAAATCTGATGTCCATATGCAAAACCCAACACATGTTTAGTAGTCCAAGGTGATAGTATGGTTTGTAATGTATGTTGTTAGTATTTGGCTGTAGCGGTGTAGTTAACGTGAGGGTGGGTGGAGGAGTACTTTTTCACAGCCTGTCTGTTAACTTCGGGGTGACATTCAGCATACTTCTTTGCAGCCTGTTTGTGAACTTTGGGATGACATACAGCATATTTCCTCACAGCCTGTTTGTGGACCGATGGGTTTGTTTTCGCATATTTTGCAGCAGCTTCCTGTAGTTGTCTTTTTATAATGCAGTGTGTAAAGCACTTTCTTTCTTAAAGAAGAAGAAGAAGAAGAGTTTGGATTCATATCCCCCCTTTCTCTCCTGCAGGAGACTCAAAGGGGCTGACAATCTCCTTGCCCTTCCCCCCTCACAACAAACACCCTGTGAGGTGGGTGGGGCTGAGAGAGCTCCGAGAAGCTGTGACTAGCCCAAGGTCACTCAGCTGGCGTGTGTGGGAGTGTACAGGCTAATCTGAATTCCCCAGATAAGCCTCCACAGCTCAGGCAGCAGAGCTGGGAATCAAACCCGGTTCCTCCAGATTAGATACACGAGCTCTTAACCTCCTACGCCACTGCTGCTCCTTAATTCCTCTTCTCCCTGTATCGGTTTCAGCAGAAGGGATAGGTTCGCATGCGTTGTGGAGGGCAGTGTTAGAGTGCACTTGGCGCACCTTGGTGAAAGACATGAAGTTGGTAGTGTTTAACTGTCACCCTTAGAATGTTCATGCAGCATGTCTGTGGACTGAGTGGTTGGTTTGCCCTTAGAATGTTCGCACAGATGGCCACAGATGAGCCATGAAAACAGTAAATAGGTAATAAATCGAGTAAAACTGAATATTTTGAAAAATCCTTTCTTAGTGAGCACCTGGAGTACGTAATGAACTGGTGTGCCAAATTTCAACTTTGTAGGTTCGGTGGTTTTTGAGTTCTTTGGATGAGTCAGTCAGTGAGTCAGTCAGTGGTATTTCGTGTTTATAGATATAGATAAATACGTACATTCCTTTTCTGTTTGTTTCTAAGTGAGGCCCATCAAGCTGGTCAAAGGCTTACAGCAAATCGATGTCCACGAGAAGGAGTGTGCCACATTTGAAGTGGAGCTGTCACATGAGAATGTGGAAGCGACCTGGATGAAAGATAACTTGAAACTGAAATCGCAAGACAACTGCCGTATCGGTGTCCAGGGGAAGAAGCATTCTCTGACTCTCTCATCTCTGGCCCTTGAGGATTCAGGCCTTGTTACCTTCAAGGCAGAAAGTGTTCACTCAACAGGCAGACTAAACGTGACAGGTGAGCATCTGTGCCAGTCTGTGACTCTGTTTCCACCATGAAGTTCTGTTGTAGTGAGAGCTTGGCCTTTTAGATAGTGAGCATCTTGAGTTTAACCTGGTAATTGATCAGTAATCATCGGAGTGTGTACAGAAAGGGAATGTTATGTAGGTGGATTCCACGTGGGCCAAAAACAGTGGTGTGAAAGTGGTGTGAAAACAGTGTAAAATGGTTTAAAGTGGTGTAAAAGGGTTTACACCATTTTCACAACGTTTTCACACCACTGTTTTTTGGCCCATGCAGAATCTACCGTAGATTCTGCTTAGTGCCACATTGTAGCTGGGCTGTGGCATTTTGAACCAACTGGAGTTTCTAAATTGTTCACACCTGCATTTTATTTTTGATATATCCAAAGCATCCAGTCTCAAACTGTGTGTGGGGCGATTGCTTTAGATGCTGAATAAACAAACTCAAGATCAGGCACAAGGGGTGTGTATTAAGTAAAGCTGAACTGGAAAAAGCTGGAAAATACCTTGTCAGTATTTCCTAGCTTTTTTTTGGATGAAAAAAGGCCTTTTAAACTGCAGCTGCTTATCCTGATTCTGAAAAAGTTGAAAAAATCCAGCTTTTTTACAGGATCGTTTTGAGATCACCAGGTACCGCAGCAGAAAGGGAAGAAACCCCCTTTAAAAGAAAAATGATTCAGCACGTTCATGCCAAACTGCACAGAATTATAACTCCATTATAGCCTATGGAGCATCTTTCCAGGGCTCTGGGGGGCTGCTTTTTAAGGTAGAAGCACCAAATTTTCAGCATACTTTTTGGTGAGTATTCTTAGGGAAAAAAACACCTAGTGTGGTAAATATTGAATCAGGGAGTCCAATTTTATGGGCCTCTAAAGAACTTGCCCCACGTCTTCCATTGTTCCCAGTTATGCTGCACATTTGCCATCTCTACCTTGAAAAACACTCCCCTGAGCCCCGAAAAATTCCCCATTGGCTACAATGGACCTGATTTTTTCAGATTCCTCCCCTCCTAAAAAAAAACCCTTATACCAATATGGGGATTTAGAGATATCCAGGGATATTGGAAAATTTTGGATCCAATTTACCCGAATCCGAATTTTCTTGAATTTTTCGTTTGCGCACTCCTGTCAGGCATGGCACTATGTTCGGTCATTAAATTATTCACACAGATATTACATTTTACACGTTTTTATGGAGGTTAGGATGTGGATGGACTTCCTGATTTGCTGTCACAAGGAAGAAGAAACTATCTTATCTTTGCAGTACTCTGTTGCAGTGGTGTACCACCTATAGGCACATGGAGTAAACCATGCCCCCGGGCGTACACCTTTCAGTCACATGGGTTGGGGGGTGCCAGGTGCCGGCCAGGTCCCCATGCCTGGCTTCTCCCTCATTTCTGGGTTTTTCTGAGAAGTGATATAGTGATGTACATGATACCAAGGTTTTTTTAAAAAGTTTTCTTCCACCATGGCTTTGAACATTAGCGTATGAAGACAACTGCCAGTGAGATGTCTCCTACTAAAGCAGTAGCCTGACAATGCTAACTTATCAGTGGGAGGGTGGAACCAATATAACTCCTCCCCCATGACAGGAAAGCTGCACCCCCTAGAAACCAGACAGGCAGACAGGCCCCTTGCAGCTGCCAACATTAATGGGGGCTCTGCAAGATCTGTGTACTCAAAATAATTTCATTTTGTTTCAAAATAGTCATAGGGAAGTGGGAGCACTTTGGCTCCCCCTACAGGTATGGTGGAGCAAAGCACAATTATACATTTGTGGTCCCTAGAAGATGTGGATCAAAAGCTCTTTGATTTCATACTGAAGAATGACAATTTGCCTTGTGTTTGTGCTCTCAGGCAGCAAACTCTAAATCCTGTTTATTCATACCTCCTTTTATTGCCTTCCTTTTCTTTGGCAGAACGGCCAGTGAAAATAACCAAGCCTTTAGTAGACATGAAAACTCAGCACAAGGACGACGTAACATTTGAGTGTGAAGTTTCCAGGTCCAATGCAAACGTGAAGTGGCGCAAGGTATTGATTTTATCGGCATGGAGGTCTCTTACTTTTCTCCAGGCAATTTTGGGAGCTTCTGTCACACTGGAGGAAGTGGAGGAAAGCTGTTTTTTGTACAATAGATGCCAAAGCTAGGTGGCCAATAAAGAAAAAAGATATTGCAGAGCTCTTCCAATGGCTACCATCTCAGTTTCACCTTTGTCAGATACTTCCAAGCCACAGTGGAAAGGGTATAGTGTTATCCAAAATGATGGGATATGTCCCTTTTAGAGCAGGGGAATTAGCAAGGACAGACCTTGGTAGAGTGAGGGGCTGGGTAAGTTTGGGATCTTGATTTCCCATGTTAATGGAGATCAGCTTTTGCAAGAAATCTGCAGGACAGCGAAGTAAAGTTTAACAATTTTGGGTGCTGTGTGGTTTCCGGGCTGTATGGCCGTGTTCTAGCAGCATTCTCTCCTGACGTTTCGCCTGCATCTGTGGCTGGCATCTTCAGAGGATGCCAGCCACAGATGCAGGCGAAACGTCAGGAGAGAATGCTGCTAGAACACGGCCATACAGCCCGGAAACCACACAGCACCCAAGTGATTCCGGCTGTGAAAGCCTTCGACAATTTAACAATTTTGTTGTAAAGGTGAAAATAATAAACTTACAAGCACGCAATAATCGAAGCAGTAGAATACACACACAGTCCTAGGATGTATATAGACTTGAGTGTGCTGATAAACCCTCATTGGAACCTCTTCCTTCCAGGATGGAATCGAACTGCGACCAAGTAAGAAAATGGCAATAATTTCCCGAGGGACAAAGCGAAGCCTCACAATTCACAAATGTGAATATGAAGACAAAGGAAAATACATGTGTGATGCTGTAGATGACAAGAGTTTAGCTACTTTGGAAATCCATGGTATGCATTGGTGGAAGGGGCAACATTTTTCTTCATGTTTTTGTAAAGCATGGAATGCTGAGGTGTTCATGAAAAAAACCCTGCTCCTTTCTGAAGACAATTTTTCATAAAGCGATAGATCACAGGAGCAAGGCATCAGATTTGTGATGTTGTTGGGGAACTTATGAAAAGAGGTGGTCCTGTGGAAAGAGGTGGTCCAGTAGCTAGTAGCAATGTTGGTCTACAAAACAGTCTAAGGTCGTTTCCCCACTTACCTGCTGCTGCGCGCTACTCTTCCCAAGTAGCGCGGGGTCCCCTGGCACTCCCCACTACAGGGGCGGTAACAACGCAGCCGTCCCGACGCTGCCGCTGTTGTGCCCCCTCAGCGCACGTCATTCCTGGCGCTCCTCAAAACGGCGCCTTTGCATGAACGGCGCCTTTGTCATGGGAAACCCGGGAGCGCACCAGAAATGACGCGCGCTGGGAGTAGCACGCAGCAACCTGGGGGCGAGGTAAGTGGGGAAATGACCTAAGAGCGTGAACCCCAGGGTCCCGAAGCTTGCCCTAGATTTCACAACTAATTTGCTCCCACGATGGTGTATTTATAATTGAAATGCAAGATGGGAGAGCCCAACAGGAGATTCTAGGGTAGGGTTCCCCAATGTGAGACCTTTCCTGATGCCTACCAAGAGTTTCTGGGAAATGGGCGGGGCTAGGTAGGCTTTTTGTTCAGCAGGCTTTCTAATTGGTTGTACAGATTTGTTTGGATGTTTAAATGTAGCTTAAGCAGAACAAGAGGAGAAGCAAACATCTTGCAGTGACCCCATTTCTGTGAATCTTTAGCTCGAGATATCAAGATTGTGAAGCCTTTGGAAGATGTGGAAGTAAGTGAAAAGGAGAGTGCTTCTTTCCTCTGTGAAATCTCCCATGACGACGTACAGACTGAGTGGTATAGTAACGAGAACAAAATCCGGGCAGGAGACAACGTCAAGTTACGTCAAGAAGGTATGAAGGGGAGAGATGAAGGAGGTTCTTAAATTAAGTTTTACTTCAAGTTGGCGGAGCGATTTTGTCTTAATGCCGGTATTTTGTGACTGAACCAGCCTTTCTTCTCTTAGGGAAGAGTTTTGCTCTTGTCTACCGAAGTGTAGAAGTTCAGGATTCGGCAGAGATCAAATTCGTTGCGGAAACAGCAGAATCTCGAGCAAAGCTTAAAGTGAACGGTAATTAATATTTATTTAAAACATTTTTATTCTGTGTATCCAACTCCCATCAGGATCCCCAAGGAGGCAAACGTAAAAACATTAAATCACTTGAACAATTAAAAAGGACATTTTAAATTATAAAATAATTCAACATGAACACAAAACCTGATGGAACTCTGTCAGCTGAGACCAGGGTCCAATTCTGCAGGGCCTGTAAGACGGAGAAGTTCCACCTGGATTTTGGTTGAGGCAGCTACATTTTTTTTCTTAAGTTTTACTGGCCTGCCAATCTGAAAAGGGCTATAAAAGCAACATCCAATGGAATTGGCTGGTATTATTTGATCAGAATTAGTTCCTCACTGGCACCTTAAAGCTATCTAAAGAACTTGACACAATCTGGAATGGGATATAATGGTTTAATGTTAATATATTATTGTCTTCAATGTTTTGATTTGCTAGCCTCTCTGAGCCTGGCCATTGGTCTGGGGAGAGTGGGATATGAAGTTCAATAAAACAAATAAATAAATATACATCAGCAGAATCCAGGAAGGGAGGGTATACCAAACAAAGCAAAACAAAAATTAGCCTGTGGTTATAGCTAAAATTGGCAACTGCAGCTTTAAAACTGCAGCTTTTTTCCCCCTAACACCTGTGGACCCTGCTGTTCCCCCCCTCCCTCTTCCTCCCCCCTTTCTTAGGGGACCATGAGTAGGACGCCATCGGTAATTCTGATATTAAGATGCTGCATTTTAATTGGGGGTTGATTTTAACATATAGAGCCATATTTAATGATTATCTATAACTTGTTTTTATTGTGCTCTATCTATTTGTCTGTTCACCGCCCTGAGCCCTCTGGGGGAGGGCGGTTTATAAATACAACAATAATAATAATAATAATAATAATAATAATAATAATAATAATAATAATAATAATAATAATAATAATAATAATAATAATAATAATAATAAATTCTTGGAATTAAAAAAATACTACCTTCCTTATAACTGGAGGTAAAAATTATTTTTTAAAAAACAGATGATTGACATTTTCTATGAAAGGCTTTGTATTTTCTATACCTCCTTATCTTGTTGCAATTTGTTCGATCTTTAAAACGAAATCTTCTCCTTTAGAACTGCCCGTAAAGATTATAAAACCTCTCCGCATTAAGATCGCTCTCGAGAAACACCGGGGCTTTCTGGAGTGCCAAGTGTCTCGTCCCAATGCCGAGGTCACATGGTACAAGAACAACCAAGAGATCGAGCCGAGCAAAAAGTATGAGATTGTAAGCGACGGGGTCTACAGGAAGCTGATAATCAATGACACGGAGTTTGACGATGAAGATATTTACACCTGTGATGCCATCGATGATAAATGCAGTGCTCAGTTCTACGTGGAAGGTATCTCCCGTCTCTTGGCTATCAAATACGGATGGAGCTCATGTAATGGAGAGCATGCACTATTATTTGAGCCATATAACCAAGAGGACTAACGGCTGAGCTTGTTGAAGGCATTTTGTTACTCCAAGAAATGTCATTATAGCAGCATTTAAAAGATTCCTTACAGCATGGTTCTAAACATGTGTGACTAGAAAGAAGATCCTACTGACTTATTTCAGATAAGTATGAATAGTATAGCTTGTAGGGGCAGAACTGAACATAATGTTCAATGCAAGGCTACTGCCAAAAATGCGGGCCTCGTTCTTCTTTCTTCTCTCCGTGACATTTTATTTTTTATTATTATTATTATTTATTTAATTTAATATACCGCCCCATCCCCGAAGGGCTCTGGGCGGTGTACAACATAAAACCATAAAACCATCATAATATAGCTTCCATAAATACAATTAAAAACAGCAGTTACTTCCTAAGATAGGCATCTCACGAAAGACCTTATTTAACTTAAACTTAACTTAATCCTCCTAAAAAGAAGGGGGAAGACAGTGGGTCTTGATGATATTGAGAACCCATGGAATAAAGGGGGCACACTCAGCGGCTGGCCTCTCCAAAGGCCCCTACATTCCTTTCTTTGTCATCAACTACTGCTGGTAGTGTTGGGGAAGCAACACAGGTATTAACGGTTGCAGAGACTGGGGAAAATCTAACACAAGGTTACCATTTTTGGCAGCAGTTCTGCGTCATGAAAAATACTGAGGTTTTGTCCTGGGTGGGCAAACAGAAGTGGTCTAAATTGCTCCTTACTGTATAAAATGTGCACTGCTGCAGCAATCATTAATCTTTAACATTTTCTTCCTCTTGTGTTAGGCTAGGCGGGATGGCTTCGTTCCTTCCAAATCTCTTTCTCTGTTGGTTTTGCAATCTCTTTTTCGGTTTCTCGATCTATGTCTTTCTGTTTTCATCTCTTCCATTTGGTTTTGGTCTCTCTTCCACTAATCAAGTACTCTGATAATCTAGGGTAGAGTACTTGTCTGCAGGTCAGATCCAAACATTCCAGTCATCTAATGGTAAAGCCTTCTTGCTGTGCGGAGAGTCTATTCTTGGTGGAAGAGGCATGATCTGCCACTCCTAACACCAGAGGAAAGATTCATCTTTAACAAAATGGAACCTTTGAATCCAGCGTCCGTTTCAGATCTCCATATCAGCAGCAGCTGCTTCACGGATGTAGGGTGAGTCATTAACTTCTCTCTCTTCTTCACTTGTGCTTCTCCTCAGAGCAATCGATCAACATTGTGAAGGAGCTGAGAGACGTGGAGGTAACAGAGCCAGCAGAAGCCAGGTTTGAGTGTGAAATCTCCATCCAGTCGGTGAGGCCACCCAAATGGTCCCTCCGTGGAGAGGTCCTGCAGCCCAGCAAGGACGTTGTGATTGAGCAAGAGAGGACAATCCACCGCCTCATCCTGAAAAAGACCGATGCGGACATGACGGGCACCATCCAGTTTGCACTTGGCAAAGCGAAGTCCTTGGCCAACTTGGTCGTCAAAGGTGTGCTCCGTGAAAATAGGATTGGCCTTCTGACAGTTAGAGGGGTTCCTTGGTGGAGCAGGCTTCCTGGGGTGGTGGGGGGCTCTCCCCCTTTGGAGGCTGAATGGCCATCTGACAGCAAGACTGATTCTGTGAACTTAGGGCAGGGGTCTGCAACCCGCAGCTCCAGAGCCGCATGCGGCTCATTCAGCCTTATGCTGCGGCTCCACGTGGCCTGGAGGTTGGAGGGTAGCGTGGGCGTGTCCCTCCATTCCTCCAGAGCAGCGCTGGAAGGAAAGGTGACTGGAGGGCGTCGCTTTTCGCATCCCCTCCACTCACCTCTCCTTCCAGCGCTGCTCTGGAGGGCTGGAGGGACACGCCCATGCTGCCCTCTAACCCCTGGAGGTCGGAGGGTAGTGTGGGCATGTCCCTCCAGAACAGCTGCCATCCCACCTCTGCCATCCCCACAGACGCCATCCCCCCTCTGCCCCACGGAGCAGGCAGCTGCCAGCTCCTTAGGGCAGAGGGGGTTTACCTGCACAGCGCCGCTGCCTCCCAGGCTGGAAGGAAAGGTGAGTGGAGGGGCCGACAGAGAACCGCCTCTCCAGCTCAGTAGATCTTCGGGGCCATAGAAAATGGGTCCAAATGGCTCTTTGGGTGGTAAAGGTTGCCGACCTCTGACTTAGGCGCACCATGCGGGTGAGGACAGAAAGGGATGAGTCAATGCTCCGGCTCTCATGGCCCTCTTAAAATGTCACGGTAATGCCCATTGCCACTTTGGGGTCATGAAGGAATTTTGCAGAACCTTCCTTCCTGCTCATCCCGTCTTCAAACTTCTGTTTGATCAAAATGGAACTGTTCAGATTTCATAGACTTCAAATTCCTAAAAGGAGAAAAGGAACAGATTTTTGGATTTCAGGGAGAAATGGGGAAAGAGGAATTAAGAGAATTTCTCTTAATGCTATTAGCAAGAGCAAAGGAGGGAGAGTAACGTCTTTGCTGTATCTATTTCTGATCCTTTGCTATTTTTGTTGCCGAATCAACCACAGCTTCACTGGGATTTCTTTCTAGTAAGCAAGCAAAGGTGAGAAATGTGTTGTGGTTATGCACAAAATTGATTCAACCAGCAATAAATGTTGATCCGCAGGGGCTAATTCCAGAGGAATAGCAATGTTAGTTTGTTGCAGGAAAATAAACAGCTGATAACGGCATCATAAAACCTGCCGGCTTTTCTTCTACCATAAAGTGCCTCAGACTAGACCCCAATTCATAAAAGTCAATGCTAGAATTAAAAAATATATGTTTTAAAAGAAGAAGAAGAGGAGGAGGAGGAGGAGTTTGGATTTATATCCCCCCTTTCTCTCCTGCAGGAGACTCAAAGGGGCTTACAATCTCCTTGCCCTTCCCCCCTCACAACAAACACCCTGTGAGGTAGGTGGGGCTGAGAGAGCTCCGAGAAGCTGTGACTAGCCCAAGGTCACCCAGCTGGCATGTGTGGGAGTGCACAGGCTAATCTGAATTCCCCAGATAAGCCTCCACAGCTCAGGCGGCAGAGCTGGGAATCAAACCCGGTTCCTCCAGATTAGATACACGAGCTCTTAACCTCCTACGCCACTGCTGCTTTTAAGGCTTTAATATGTCACAAAAGATGCTTCTGATTTCATCTACTGGCTTTTTGGGTTGGAAAATATGTATTATTTCCCCAAGTTTGAAATGAAACCATAGATCTTTGAACTTGATGTTCTTTCTGTAGATCTTCAGGTGACCATCACCAGACCTCTGGAGGACAAGGTTGTCCTGGAAACTCATTCCATTGTCCTCTCCTGTGACTTCAAGCCTTCACCAAAGGTTGTAGAATGGTACAAAGACTACGCCCGTATCGAGACCTCAGAGAGATTTAAGCCCAAGCGGGAGAAGAATACTGCAGAGCTCAAAATCTTGAGGATAACTCTTGGAGATTCTGGTGTTTATAAGTGCAAAGCTGGGAATGCAGAGACCAAAGCCACACTGTCTGTCTTGGGTAAGCGTTTTTGCAATTTTTTACATGCACTTTTGTATACTGAAGAAGAGCTGGTTTTAATACCCTTCTTTTCTCTACCTTCAAGGAGTCTCAAAGTGGCTTACAAACTCCTTTCCTTCCTCTCCTTTGGGAGGCAGGTGAGACTGAGAGAGTTCAGAGAGAAACTGTGACTAGCCCAGGGGTCTTCAACCTGTGGCTCTCCAGTTGTTCATGGACTACAATTCCCATGGCCAATTGGCCATGCTGCCAGGGACTGATGGGAATTGTAGTCATGAGAACCTAAGAACTAGCCTGCTGGATCAGACCAGAGTCCATCTAGTCCAGCACTCTGCTACTCGCAGTGGCCCACCAGGTGCCTTGGGGAGCTCACGTGCAGGATGAACATCTCCATGAACATCTGGAGAGCCGCAGGTTGCAGACCCCTGGGCTAGCCCAAGGACACCCAACAGCCTTTATGTGGAGGAGGGCTCCAGATTAGATAAGCTTACATGGACCACAATATTTGATTCTTTGTCTTAATAGTAAAATTGTTGCCTACATTCAGTGAGTGCATTTAAAATAATAAAAAACTGAAGTGTACCAATCAAATTATAAATGTCTGTAAAAGAAGAAGAGTTTGGATTTATATCCTGCCTTTCTCTCCTGTAAGGAGTCTCAAAGTGGCTTACAAACTCCTTCCCTTCGTCCACCCACAACAGTGATCTTTGTGAGGTAGGTGGGGCCAAGAAAACTATGACTGACCCAAGGTCACCCAGCATGCTTCATGTGCAGGAATGGGGAAACAAATCCAGTTTACCAGATAAAAGTCCGCCATTCATGTGGAGGAGTAGGGAATCAAATCCAATTCTCCAGATTAGAGTCCACTACTCTTAATCACTACGCCAGTATGGCATCCAAAACAAGTTCTATATAATTTATAGGCAGAAATAACACCTGCAGCCCAGATAATCAGAGGTGGGGCCTCAGTTGTAACTCGACCTAAGCTGGAGGCTCTGGTATCTGTTTGTTTGTTTGTTTATTATGAGATTTATAAGCCGCCTCACCCCCGAAGGGCTTGAGGCGGCTCACAAAATAGCTGCACTTTAAACAACAATCAACAAAACATGTATGTAACTAGCCTGGATGTAACTAGCCTGGATGATTGAGCCCCACTGTTGGAGAATGACATATTGGATTTACTGTGAAGGTGTCTTCTCTTGCAGTGGGGCAAAATCATCCATTTCCCCTATTCCTGGTATATTTAGGAACTGAGATACCTCATGTACAGGAGGAGCAGGGCTTTTGTATGACTGGAAGGGGACAGCTTACAAGAGCTTGCAAAATTTGCAAAGCCCTGTCTGAAGAGTTGGAGGCATGATTTAACCAGCCAGGACGATTTCACCCCACTTCAAGAGAAGACACTTTCACAGTAAGTCCAAAGCATCATTTGACTTTCATTTTTCCCAACAGACCGCAAAGTGGAGATAACCAAACACCTTCAGGATGTGGAAATCGAAGAGGAGGGCTGTGCCACTTTCTCCTGCGAAGTGTCTGAGGACAACGAGGAAGTGGAATGGTTCCTCAACGACACGCATCTTTACCCCAACAACTTCAACGAGATCAAGAGTGTGGGCAAGTGCCATTCCCTGACTCTGAAACATGTCATGACAGAAGATGCAGGGACTGTGACGGTGAAGGTGCAGAAGAGGTTCTCTGAAAGCGTTCGACTAAAGGTGAAAGGTGAGTCCCATTTGCTCACCTTTGGACTTTTATCTGCTTCTTCCCGTTGCTTTCAGTTATTACTGGTCTTGAGGTTTTATTGGTCTCCATCAATGGAATCTCTAATCCTTCTCCAGCGCTGTGTGGAACATCACAGACACTGAGCAGAACTGAGAGCCATCTGCTGGGCAGCCTCTTAACTACATGGCACCAATATAGCGGCTAGGCTTGGAAAATACCCTAAAAATTCGGTAAAATTCGGATTTATTCGGGCATAAAATTATCTGTATGCCCGAATAAGACGAATAACATATTCGGATATACCCAAATATTCGGGTATATCCCCAAAATTGGGATCCGTTTGATTTTTTTTGTAGTTTTGGGGTCCAAGAAAATACCCCCCCCCCCCAAAGCCCGAATACCTTGCATTTGGATTCGTCCATATTCGGGCAGGACATATTTGACCAATTTTTGCCCGAATTCGCCCAGATTTGGGCCGAATCTGGTATTTGTTGCACCTAAATCTCCAAGTCTATGTGGCTGTGCATCTTTTTGGCTTACAGGGAATGCTGTTGTCCATCTATTCAATCATTCTGTCCTTCCCCCATGCATCTCATGGTGACAAATGTGGTTATTCCATTGCCCATGATCTTCACAACAGCCCTCTGAGACAGGTTTTTTATTTATTTAAAACATTTATTAGACACCTTTCTCCCTTGCAGAGTGGCTTACAATATACACAAACTAGTATTAAAAAACACCATGAGAACAATGATTATAAAGTCCCTAAAATTCATAATTTAAAACTCCCAATTAGGATTGCTAATAATAAAAAACTAAATCCACTAAAATTCAGTCCCAAATAAAGCTGTCTTCAACTGTCTCTTGAAGATCAACAATGAAGAGGCGAGGAACGCCTCTCTGGGAGAGTTGTGGGCTGCCACAGATAAGGCCTCTCTCATGTACCCACCAAATACATTACTTTAATTGGTTGGACAATCAAGAGGAGAAGATGGTATTTCAGATCCCATGTTAGGCCAAGAGAGAGATCAAAGAGATCAGCTCTCCTGAAGAAAATGGCTGCTTTGAAGAATGGACTCTATGGCTCTATACCCCATGGAGATCCCTCCCCTCCCCAAACCCGCCCTCCCCCAATCTCCAGGAATTTCAAAATCCATAGTTGGCAACCCTACATGATCTGTTGGATACAAGCAACCATTTCATCAGGTTGAATTTAAGTTCATTAGGTTTCCCTTCCTCGCTGCAATGTATATGTTTGTATATGTATGTATCTAGAGAAGCCCGCCGTCTTCATGAAATCGCTAGATGACGTTGTTGGGGAGGAACGTGGTACAGTCACTCTGGAGTGCGAGGCCTCCAAGCCAAAGGTCAAGCCTATCTGGAAGAAGGAAGGGGTGGAACTCGTCCCGGGAGACAAGTACGAGATGCTGCAGGCTGGGAAGACGCTGGGGCTCATCATCCACGATCTGAGCAAGAGCGACGCTGGCTTATATACGTGTGATCTTGGTACTGAGGTGGCCAAGTCAAAAGTCACCGTTCAAGGTTTGTGTGCTCGCCACCAAATCACATCTGGAAGTGACATCATGCCTCTTTAAAAATCCTCAGAAACTCTGTATATTAACTGTAGACTTTGCAGTGATTTCTAGAGAACTTCTAACATCACTTCTGGGTTCTCCATGGAAGATGTCATGCTAGCAGCCCAAACCTATTAAAAAATATTATCCTGCTGCTGTTGAGAATAAGATGCTGGGATTGGGGCAGAGGTGGGATCCAACCAGTTCTCACCACTTCTCTAGAAGTGGTTACTAATTTTTTCTGAGTGCCGAGAAGGGGTTACTAAAGCAACCTCCTTGCCCAATAGGGACTGGAGGTGCGTGTGTGCGGTGGCGCCACTGTTTGAATCCCACCACCATCGGAACCTGTTATTAAAATTTTTGGATCCCACCACTCGATTGGGGGGTTCCCTTGCTCCCACCAGGGGGCTTGCAACCCTGGTTCTGGGGCATGATGTCATCATATGCTAAGGGTCTGCTTGCTCAGATGTGTGCAAGATGGCAAAATGTCTCTCCCTAATAACCCATCCACCTCCTTTCTGCCCCAGAGCTTAACGTTGGCATCACAAAGCGTCTGAAGAGCGTTGATGTCTTGGAAGGGGAGAGCTGCAGCTTCGAGTGCGTTCTGTCCCACGAAAGTGTCGAAGACTGCCATTGGCTGGTCAATGGAACCGAAGTGGGCCAGGATGGACGGGTTCGAGCTTCCAACAAAGGACGCAAATACATGCTCAACATCAAAAAGGCCCGACCTTCTGACGCGGGGGAAGTGGTCTTCTCTGTCCGTGACTTAAACTCCAAAGCCACTCTAGTTGTGAAAGGTTGGTAGCATTGCATGCACATGTCAGGGGGAGGGGCATTGCTCTGCACACTCAGTTGCATCTAGCAACATGTGAAATATTCCTCTAAAGAATGCCTTTTGCAGCAGTTTTTTGTAGCAGTTTTGCTGCAAATAAACTTGGAGGATGATCAATTACCCCCCCCTTCTCTTTCCCCAGAAAAGCCTGCAGAATTTACAAAGCAACTGGAGGATAAGGAGATATCGGTGGGGCAAGAGGTTAGCCTGAGCTGCGAAATGTCCAAGTGGGATGAAAACATCAAGTGGTGCAAGGACGGAAAGGAGATCCGGAGGAGCCAAAAATTCGACCTCCGGCATGAGGGAACCAGGGCCATATTGATCATCCATGATGCTTCAGTCAAGGATAGTGGCGTGTACACCTGTGAGACAGAGATTTCCAAAACCAAAGCCACCCTAACGGTGGAAGGTCAGTGGCTTTCCCAGTGGTGGGATCCAAAAATGTTAATAACAGGTTCCGATGGTGGTGGGATTCAAACAGTGGCGCCGCCGCACACACGCACCTCCAGTCCCTATTGGGCAGGGAGGTTGCTTTAGTAACCCCTTCTTGGCACTCAGAAAAAATTAGTAACCACTTCTAGAGAAGTGGTGAGAACTGGTTGGATCCTACCTCTGGTGTCCCCATGAAGAAGACTCCTGCTTTCACACAGTGGGTAGTTGACTTGTGGAACTCATGGCCACAAGACATTGTTATGGTTATTGGCTTAGATGGCTTTAAAAGGAGGCGGGGACAAACCAAGGTTCCTTGGTGGTTGGGACGATGTACAACCAACCACAAACTTACTTCTGAGCCTATTTCTAGAACTGGTTTAACATTTAATAGGAGGGTTAAGCTGAAATAGCTGTCTGATCAAGTCCAGTGGGTCGGATCCTGCTGGGACTTGGAAGCTAAGCAGGGTCAGTTATACTTAGTACTTGGATGAGAAATCTTCCAAGGAAGGTTAGGGTTGCTATGCAGAAGAGTGCAATGGGCTTTTTTTTTGCATTCTCATTTTCCTTGCTTTCTAAGTTTCTATTTCTTCAGTGGGAGTGGATTCAGTTTCACACCATTTTGCTCCCTATGGTGGTTGATTAGATATAACATTGGTTTACGTTCTGTGTATCTCCCTGCATATTTAAACTGCAGGTTTTTATGCCAGACTTAGGTCGTTTCCCCACTTACCTGGGTGAGTGGTTGCTGCGCGCTACTCCCAGTGTGTGTCATTTCTGGCGCGCTCCTGGGCTTCTCCACGCCATTTTCTCCAGCGCCAGGAATGACGTGCGCTGAGGGGGCGCGACAGCGGCAGCATCGGGGCAGCTGCGTTGTCGCTGCCCCTGTAGTGGGGAGTGCTGGGGGACCCCACGCTACTTGGGGAGAGTAGCGCGCAGCAGCAGGTAAGTGGGGAAACGCCCTATATCTTGTATTATATCAAATTCACCAATAGCAGGAACAAACAGATGTGCAGAACCCTCCCCCCCCGAAAGAAAAACAGGACAATGAGAATGCAGAAAATACCAACGACAGTCCTGGCTATCCTGAGTTGTAACTTTGCAGCCTGTTCTTCTTCTTAAACTGAAAGGTTACCTTACTTTACTTTATTTTGATTGCTTTCAGAAACAGGGAATTGCTTCATTAAAGATCTTCAGGATTTGAAGTTGGATGAAAATAAAAAAGCAGTTTTTACATGTGAAACGAAGAAGCCAGCCTCCATGGTGACGTGGAGGAAAGGAATTGCTGATCTCAAGGCAAGCAAAAAATATGAGATCAGCCAAAAGGCAAACGTCCTGCAACTCACAGTGAATGAACTGCAAGAAAATGACAGCGACATCTACACGTGTGACATCGCCGATTCTCAATCAAGCGCCAAACTGGTTGTGAAAGGTAGGAATTTTGTAAAGATGGCTCATTACGGCTGTCAGATTAATATGGAAAAAATCACACTATCCCCACAATATTTGGATTCCCTAATATAGGTAAGTATGAGTATTAGACTATGGAAGTGGTTCTTGTGTTAATGAAATATCTTTCCATCTGTTGTCAGGTGGGACTGACATGTCAAATAGTAAGAGTGTCACCTTCTCTGATAAATTGTGAACATATTTTATTTCCCAATCAAATCAGTTGCTTTGAAGCCACATTGGCAGATACTTAACACACTTTAATCACTGCAATGTACATTTTTAAAATGTAATATATATCTCAAGTATGTATTACAAGATATATATACACGAGTCAACTTTTATCATTTTCTAAGATATAAAGCCATTCTTATCTATCATTATTCAAGTTATATAACTTTGTTAAGATTACTCTTCTTTTAAAGATCAGAATAGACAAAAGAATCTGCGACACATTAATTATATTAACTACAAATCAAACAGTTGCTCTTCATACTTCTTAAAAACATCAATCGATAATAGTATACTGGATCTATACTTAAACATTAATACCGTATTTTAGTTGCCTTTCTTCTTTCTCCAAAACATTATTTAGACTTATCAGTACTATGCAAGAAATATAATTACCATTTCTCATGGAACTCCTGCTTTGGTATCCGTTTACAAGATTAGTAAACTTTCCCATTGTGACTTATTCCGCCATCTTCTCTTTCTGCATTTCTTATGTGCTGCAAGTCTTTTTTGAAATGGTCTAGCTGTGGAATCTTCCTGCTGTGGTTTTGTCTGTGCTTGAGTTTGTGGTCCCTCTTTTTTAGGCTGGTGACAATATCCCGTAACATATATATGTGAAGAAAGACAAATCTGCTATGTTCCAGTGGACAGCCTCTACAGTAAACCTGTGCTTTGTATAAGGTCCTAATCCATGCTAACTGGATTTATCCTCAGTCAGGACAATGCTACTATCAGATGCAATCACCACTCTAAGGATTACTTACTTTGGAGCGTTTGATAAGGAAATTTCTGCTCTGGTGGAGAAATAATTCAGACATGAACATTATAGTTCAGGGTAAACTGGATGAAGAGTCTGATAGTTGACGTGGAGGAAGCTGTGGTCAGGAAAAGCAGTAGCTCAAGGCAGAGTAACATTGGTGATACCAGATTCGTCACATGGAGTGATAGCTGTTTCCTGTGAGAACTGTTCCGTCAAGAGGCAGGGGATGTTTTAGGAAAGTGGGAGGTAAATAAAAGCTCATACACTATCTGATAACAAGGGTCATTTTAATAAAAACCACCAAAGGCAGTACAATTACATAGGCAGTATCTTATGTTCTTTCTGTTTATGTTCTTTCTGCTTTATTCCACAGTGCCCTGTATGTCTAGGGTAGCCAGCACTGGGTTGGAGAAATACCTGGAGATTTTGGGGGTGGAGCTAGGGGAGGGGCGGGACCTCAGCAGGGCATGATGCCATAGAATCCACCCTTCAAAGGGCGATTCCCCACTGGCAGAGTCGACTCAGTTTAGTACTAGGTTCGACCCAACAACTCCCCACTGCCACTGAGTTGGTCCTTGTTCTGTCCAGTTTTGTCCCCCTCAGAACTGGAATTTCTGATTCCAGTTATGAAGTACAGCTTCTTCCCTGAAACTAGGTTGGATTCAGTTGTAGAAACTCAGTGGGGAATCGTCGCAGTGAGGCGACTGCATCCGCATTTTAGCCAAATCAAAATACTGGTTTTGTGAGCATGTGCAGAAACGGGGGGGGGGGGGTTGCGCAAGGGGAAAAGCGTGGCCTTTTAAAGCCGGCCATTTTGAAGCTCACGTTGCTGCTGGGCTTACGACAACGTAAAACTCCTGTCCAGCCAAAGCAACTTCCGCGGTTTGTGTATGCGCAGAGCGGGAGAGTCTCGGAGGGAAAAAGCGCGCCTTGTCCAGGCACTGTTTTCATGTTATTTTCGGTGGAAATTCTACGTAGCTATGTAGCTGCGACGTACGAAAACGTAAGAAAAAAGGACCCATGCTCATGTTTCCCACCGTAAAACGGGAGCCAATGGGAAAAACGAGGGAGCAAAACCAGTACCAAAGACGATCCCGCCCTCTTGAGCTCAGTTATAGAAGAACTGAGTCGAACACAGTGGCTGGGAGTGACTGGAGTCGACCTAGTTTACAGGAACCGGGTCGAACCTAGCTGAAATCTGCCAGTGGAGAATCACCCAAAGTTACCATCTTCTCCAAAGAAACTGATCTTGGTCCTCTGGAGATCAGCTGTAATAGTGAGAGTTCTCCAGGTGCAACATGGGAGTTGGCAACCCTGCCTGTACCCCAGCCTGGACAGATGCTGTCTTAGATTCCTTCCACCCATCTTTTCTACTAAGGTATTAGGGTTGCGAGCTCTGGGTTAGGAAATACTTGGAGATTTTGGAGGCGGAGCCTGAGGAGGGTGGAGCTTGGGGAAGGGAGGGACTTCAGTGGCATATGATGCCATAAGGACCACCTTCCAAAGCAGCCATTTTGTTGATGAAAAATACGAATAGCAGAGTAAATAATCACAGATGCTGCTGGATAGCTTAAATGAAATTTACTAAGAAAAATAGAAGGGAAAGGTAACATGGTAGATAACAATAAAACAGTCTTCTCTGAGGCCCCTTCTGCACATGCAGAATAATGCACTTCTGATCCACTTTCAGTACACTTTGCAGCTGTGCGGAACATCAAAATCCACTTGCAAACAATTGTGAAAATGGATTGTCGAAGGCTTTTATAGCTGACTGAGGTACAGGGTCTAAGCTTGGGAGAGCCATAGCATCCCACCTGGATGTGGTGCTTTCCCCTCTAATGACTCAGACCAGCTGATTGTTCCACGGGATTTATTGTAAAGTTCAAAACAAAGAAATAAAACATAAATGCAGTAAGAGATTGCTCAACTGGTTACATTCCTTTTGGTTCTTTGTCCCCATTCCGGGAACCCATGGCCCAGAGATGCTTCTCTGACCACGTCTCAAGATGGAATTCAAAAACCTTTGTTTTCCCCTTCTCAGGAAAACTCTGTTCCGGCCACGAGGTAATTTAGGCCTTTGAAGTTCCTGGCACCTTTGTATGGCTTCCTGTCCTTCCTCCAGGAGATCGAAAGGCGAAGATGCTTTTCACAGTCATGTGTGATTTTGCTAGTTTTACAGTACTATTCCATCACAGCTTTCACGGCCGGAATCACTGGGGTGCTGTCTGGGTTCCAGGTTGTATGGCCGTGTTCTAGCAGCATTCTCTCCTGATGTTTCGCCTGCATCTGTGGCTGGCATCTTCAGAGGATCTCCTCTGAAGATGCCAATACAAGCCTGAAATAACGTCAGGAGAATGCTACTAAGTAAACCGCTCCTTCCAGAGCTCAGACAGCACTAATGAAAATGGATTATTCTACATGTTCAGAAGGGGCCTAAGCCTGAGTTACGTGCTACTTTATGAAAAGGTGTAAATCTAACTGACTGAGAACAAAAATGGAAAATTACTTTTACAACTTCCGCTCCATTGTGTATGTGCTTGGAAACATACAGACTACGGCAATATATTGATTAGCCAATGACAGTTGATGGATCACTTCATTAATGCAGGTAACTAGCTACTTGACGACCCATTAATTTTGCTTGCTCTTAACTTTGTTATTTAAATTTTAAGAAATTGCTGCTGTAGAAATTTGTTTTAATGTGGTTAGTTTTAGTTATGTATTTTATGTGCTGTTATTGGAACAGCTGTATTGTGAGCCGCCTCGAGCCCTTTGGGGGTGAGGTGGCCTATAAATCTAATAAATAATAATAATATAATAATTTGCTATGCTGATCTAGTTAATGTTCAGCTAATGATCTCGCATAGTTAACTCTTTCATGACTGAAGACCTGACACCTGCATATACCAACTCATAAGGTAGATGTTGAGAGAGGAGAGAGGAGTGTGAGGCTAGAGCAGGGGTAGGGAACCTGTGGCTCTCCAGATGTTCAGGAACTACAATTCCCATCAGCCTCTGTCAGCATGGCCAATTGGCCATGCTGGTGAGCTGATAGGAATTGGTTCTGACTGTATCAGCCCAGGCTCAGAAATTAAAATGGTGAAAGGAAAGGACAAGAGTTGACCCAAGACCAATATCAACTCAACAGCAGCGCTGGAAACAGTCTTGTATTTGGCCAGACTTCTCTGCCGGCTTTGATCAACCAATTGATTTTGTCGGCCATCTTGAAAGTATGTGTCATGTATGAAGTCAACCGAATGTTTGCTTTTGGACCAAAAATACATTCCAGGAATATAGAATTCAGAGCAGCCTATTTGTGATGTTGTGATTACGCTACCAATTTGTGCACATTCTGGAACAATTTCAGTCACTTCTATCTTCATTTGCCTGGAGGAAGTCCACGTCGGATATTGCCTCTGCTGCCTCCAGAATCTTAAAGAGAGGGGATTGTTACCAGTATGATTAAACTATGGACAAGTGATCCAGATTGTTTTTGTGTGCTTGTTCCATTGGCATTACCATTTTTTTAGTTCGTTTTGCTGGACTGTTCATGACAATTGAAAGAGTAAATTGTTTGAAAGGTTGCTGAGAGAGAACTTCCCCTCAATTTGGTCACACCGCATGCCAAGTTTCATTTTTGGGGAATATTTTTCTCTGGCAGCGGAGGACCAGAAGAATAGTTCAGTTTACAGACACAGATTCAGAAAACCAGAGAAGAAATAACAGATAGCGGTGATCTGTGTTTAGGAAAGCCTACTATTGAAGATATTGTAATGTTATTCCTGTCTGGTATTGACCATTGTGACATTTATAGAAGAAGTACCAAAAGAAGATAGACATGACTTTGGTTGGAACAAGTCTGAAGCAACAGAAAATGATGCTTTGATTTGGAAGCGAGAGAGCGATTCAGAAAAGGTGTCTGGTCTCATAACCCCATGCAAGATGACAGTTGGAAATGCAACATGAAATCATTAAATGAAGTATCTTAGGGTGTTTTTTTCCGCTGAGAAGCATAACAAACTACAAAAAGACTCTCCCAGTTTATGCTCTTAATGTCTGATAAAACTCCATCGGTCCCGTTCAACTGAATCTGTGAGAAGCAGCGTGGTGTAGTGGTTAAGACGGAATCTAATCTGGTGAAATGGATTCGTTTCCCCTGCTTCTAAACATGGAGCCTGTTGGGTGACTCTGGGTCAGTCCCAGTTCTCTCAGAACTCTCTCAGCCCCAGGATCAGGAGAAAGCAGAAGCAATAGAAGCTGAATTATAACAATGTCTACCTGTCTGTACATTCTGAAACCGTCAGTGGATGTCACATTGTGTGTTTTTGATCTTGTCTTGTCCCTTGTCTACTGTATGTATGTGCAAGTTCTACCTTATCATTTGCTGTTGTATTGGTTCTGTGTGACAGTAGGTGACCTTTAGCACATGGAAAAATCAATGGACATCAGGGTTCAAATGAACACCACTGTAGCTGGTGACAGAAAAGCATTTCACGGGTTATAATTTTCACATTTTTTGGCTGTTCTTTCCCCCGTGCTGGTGGCAGGCAGTAGACTCCTTCCCACGTTCTCGTTCCATCTCTGACCTCGGTTTTGCTCTGCTTTAAATTCCCACCTGCAAAAACTTGGGATAAAAGGAAGAGCACACACATTTTCTCAGTTTTCCCTCTCTCAGTATCTCGCCTTCTGCATTTTAGCTCTGCCGGTCATTTTCGAACGAGACCTGCAAAACAAGGAAGCGAAGGAAGGAAGCAAGGTCCGACTCTCCTGTGAGCTTAGCAAACCGGACCTGCCCGTACAGTGGATGAAAGGAAAGGAAGTTCTACAAGAGGGTGACAAGTATGAATTTAAGCAGCGAGGCACCGTGGCCGAGCTTGTCGTTCGGGACGCAAAGCCCGCTGATGCGGGAGAATATACCTGCAGCACGGGCGAGCTCAAGACCACTGCTCGTCTGGAAGTAACGGGTAGGCGGAACACACTATTTTGTAGTGCCCGGTTGTGTTATCCTGACTGTGTACTTTTTGTAAGTCATTGGTGCTTGTTTTTCATTCCACTGTTCGGTTACATGTTAGGACACACAAGTCTAAGTGTAACAGTTCTCATACCCGGTGCTTGGAAAGGCGTGACTGAGTCTTCGCCAAGTACTGAGCATGTGCAAAGAAGCCCAAGATGGTGACGCTGATGTAAAAGGGAACAGAGAATAGTTCACTTGTTACTTAAAGTGGCGGATCTCCGTTTTGAGGTCTTGTTGAAAGACTTCCAAGAAAGCCAGACACTCGGGTAGAATTGTCCTCGAAGTGACCAACCTGTGTCTGGACTACTGGGAATTCTTTGTGCAGAAATATTCTCTGCACATAGAAAGCTAGATATCAGGGAGATACTTTGCCCTTTCCCTAGCGTGTTGGTTTTCTACATGCAGGGAGGACTAGGTCTTAGAGTCCACCGTCGCTCAGCTGAAAACATGAAACACATTTGTCTTTGCTGCCTGCTCAGCCATCCTGCCTGCATGGGATTTGAAGTGACTGTATGCCACTTATTCCAAGCGTTTTAATGGCCGTCCTTTCCCCTCCAATCCGGTTGTGAATTTTAGCAGCCCCGGTCATTTTCAAGGAAGAGCTTATGGATGTGGAAAAGGAAGAGGGGGACACTGTGGGTCTCCGCTGTGTCCTCGCCCAGCCCGATGCTTCTGTGACCTGGAAGAAAGGGGCGACTGTTCTTCGGGCGAGTGAGAAGTACGAGATGAAGCAGGAAGGGGGTGTGGCAGAACTTGTCGTTCATGGTGCGGAGCCAGAGGATGCTGGGAGATATTTCTGTGTCACCGGAGAGCAGCAGACAACAGCTCAGGTCAAAATCCACGGTAGGGCGAATGGAGGCGTTTTCCTCTCTTTTCTTTCTCCTCCTTTCTTTCACTTCTTTTCCTAGACTCTCTCAGGGTTTTCCTGTGATGCTAGTTTCATTTTTTTGTACTCTTGCCTGGGGCCAACAGTCCTGATACTTCTTGTCAATCTCTAAGATGCTTCAGGACTCAACTCTGGCAGTGGCGTAGCTACAGTGGGGACATCCGGGGACATTTGCCCTGGGTGCCACCATTGTAGGTCACGTGTGGGAGCAAAATGGCCCCGCACGAGGCCACGCCCCCTGCCGGGCTGAGCACGAGTACAAGTGCTTCAGAAGCCCAAGCTACACAGAGCCACACTGGCTGTGTATGTTAATAAAGGTTGTTTTTTAGCAGGTATGATCCTGCCTTAGGGCTATCTTGTAAGTTATGGTGAGCATTTTTTAAATTATGATTTTTAACTGTAATGTAGGTTTAACATGTGCTTGTTGCCCTGAGCCCTTCTGGGATGGGCAAGGTATAAAACTAAAACTAAAACTGAATTAATTTTTTTTAACAACATACCCACGAGCCTTTGCTTGACTGCTTGCTGGAAGTCTCTAAGCTGAGACTGGGTGGCTGTCTCTTGGGAATGGTCTAGCTTTGGGTTAGACTGGATGGCGTGCAAGGACGCTTTAGTAGTCACAGAGGCAAGGAAAGATGAGTTTACCAGTTGGTTTAAAATATCCAGATGCATCTTTGGCTTCAGGCCTCTCGCATGGGGTTCAGATGCTAATGCTGACAAGCGAAGCTCATCAAACATCCTTCCACCCTCCAGCTGTGCCCGCCCGTTTCAAAGAGCCGCTCAAGAACACGGAAGCCGTGCAAGGGGGGTCGGTCACTTTGCGCTGCGAGCTGAACAAGTCCGCACCGGTGGAGTGGATGAAGGGGCGCAAAGGCCTGAGGCCCAGTAGCAAGTATAGAATGAAGAAAGAAGGAACGGTTGCCGAGTTGACCATTCAAGACCTGGATATGAAGGATGCTGGCGATTACACCTGTGCAGCTGGGGACCAAAAGACAACAGCCGTCTTAACAGTGAACGGTAAAATCTTGCCACTGCCCGTCTTTCAGAGTGGTCCTTTCACTTTTTATTTGTTCCCTAGGAAAACGTGTCTTTTGGCTCTACTTTTCCTTTAATTTTCAGTTTCGCTTGGTTTGAAGGTCCCCACGTTTACTCTTCTCCGTCCTCTCAGGATTCAATTCCTTGTGGGATGTTCATGCTGACATAAGAACATAAGAACAAGCCAGCTGGATCAGACCAGAGTCCATCTAGTCCAGCACTCTGCTACTCGCAGTGGCCCACCAGGTGCCTTTGGGAGCTCACATGCAGGAGGTGAAAGCAATGGCCTTCTGCTGCTGCTGCTCCTGAGCACCTGGTCTGCTAAGGCATTTGCAATCTCAGATCCAGGAGGATCAAGATTGGCAGCCATAAATTGACTTATCCTCCATCAATCTGTCCAAGCCCCTTTTAAAGCTATCCAGGTTAATATACTATAGAAAGTCTCTGGTCTTGGCCAACATTACACGACTATAACCTGCATATGGCATTACGGTGCATTCTCTTTGCTTCTATTCCACATTAAGAGAAAGCTGGTATACAGCTTCACCTTCTTGGTCTATTTCGGCTGACTTTCCTCAGCTGTTTCTTCACAGGGTTTCTACAGACATTTTTAACAGTTATTATGGAAAAGTACAGATTTTCTTGAAAGCATAGCATGGGAAGTAGCATCCCTAATAGTCCGGACTAGTCTAGAGTAGTCCAGATTAGAACCATAAGGGCCATACAGGACATAAGGACATAAGAAAGAGCCTGCTGGATCAGACCAGAGTCCATCTAGTCCAGCTCTCTGCTACTCGCAGTGGCCTACCAGGTGCCTTTGGGAGCTCACGTGCAGGATGTGAAAGCAATGGCCTTCTGCGGCTTCTGCTGCTCCCAAGCACCTGGTCTGCTAAGGCATTTGCAATCTCAGATCAAGGAGGATCAAGATTGGCAGCCATAGGACAGCTAATTCAACCCCTTGCTCAGTGCTGGATTCGCTTAGAGCACTCCTCTCAAGTGTTCATCTGCTTGCAAGCGTTCACCACTAGATCTTGTCATAGCTTGGAAGCTAAGCAGGGTCAACCACAGTCAGAACTTGGATGGAAAACCACCAAGGAATTCCAGGGTCACTAGGCAGAGGCAGACAATGGCAAACCACTTCTGTTCATCTTTTGCACTGAGAACCCCACAAGATGGGAATCTATGGGGTTGTCATGAGCAGGTTGCAACTTGATGAGCAGGCTGCAGCATTTGGGACTCTTTAGTTTGGAGAGGAGACGGCTGAGGGAAGATATGATTGAAGTCTATAAAATTATGCATGGGGTAGAAAATGTCGACAGAGAGAAATTTTTCTCTCTTTCTCACAATACTAGAACCAGGGGGCATTCATTGAAAATGCTGGGGGGAAGAATTAGGACTAATAAAAGGAAACACTTCTTCACGCAACGTGTGATTGGTGTTTGAAACATGCTGCCACAGGAGGTGGTGATGGCCACTAACCTGGATAGCTTTAAAGGGGCTTGGACAGATTGATGGAGGAGAAGTTGATTTATGGCTACCAATCTTGATCCTCTTTGATCTGAGATTGCAAATGCCTTAACAGTCCAGGTGCTCAGGAGCAGCAGCAGCAGCAGCAGCAGAAGGCCATTGCTTTCACATCCTGCCTGTGAGCTCCCAAAGGCACCTGGTGGGCCACTGCAAGGAGCAGAGAGCTGGACTAGATGGACTCTGGTCTGATCTAGCTGGCTTGTTCTTATGTTCTTATGTTCTTATGATGGTAGGCTTTAGCTTTATACCACAGGACAGATGGTTTTCTGTAGCAGGATGCTGGTTTGCACAGCACACCAACGTGTCGGAGATCGGGGCTTCCCCATCTTTGTACCGGCTTCTGACCGAGTGTCTGTTCGTTCTGCACCATTCAGTCCTGGCGGCGCAGTTCAAACAAGAGCTCAAGAATGAAGAAGGGACCGAGAGCGGGACGGCCACTCTGCACTGCGAGCTCTCCAAGGCCGTCGACTCCGTCGACTGGATGAAGGACCAGAAGGCGCTGAAGTCGAGCGATAAATACAGAATGAGGCTGGAAGGACGCTTTGCGGAGCTCACCATCCAGGACCTCGAGGTGAAGGACGCAGGAAGCTACACCTGTGTCTGCGGAGACCAGAAGACCACCGCGACGTTGAAAGTGAATGGTAATTACACTTATGTCCTTAGTAAAAGGCTGCGGACAGGCGAGCTTAATTGAGCTCTCAGTGCAAATGCGCTGTATCTGTGCGGATCTACCGTCCGGGTGCTTGGGTATCTTAATTTTCCTGCAGTTATTCCATCTCTTGATACGCACGACACATAAATGGTGCTTGGTAAGCCTTTAATTATTCCGGTTGCTTTTATTTTCAATTTCAGTTTTAACCTTTAACGGCCTATAAATTATTAGAATGTTTCCATTTAAAAAGAAGAAGAAGACATTTCAAACATTTAAATATGGGTGTTTAAAATGCTTTCCAGGAATTTAGCCACTGCCAAGGCGATCGGTGGATTACAGTCACTTAGCAAAAAGCGAGTGGTCTGGAACCCATACTTATAAGTACTAGCATTATAGTTAGTCTCTCGCTGCTTTTATAGGTTTTAGCTAATTTATGATGGTTTTATGATTGTGTTTTATTATATGCTGTACACCGCCCGGAGCCCCTTGGGGACGGGGCGGTATAAAAGCCTAAAGCATAAATAAATAAAATAAATAAACTTGGAGTACTCAAGTCTTGGAAGCAACAAAGGGTGAATTAAAATCATACGCAGGTTACTGCGAAGACAGCATTCCACAAGAATATGAGTTATGGTTTCTATCGATCCACATCCGCAACGGCATAGTCTCTGATGTTTAGGAATCTGGAGGTATCTCCCTGAGGTTTCCGCTGATGGGAAAGTATTGAGGCATGCTAGCATGAATGCACGACGTTGGTTAATGGAGAGCAGAGACGAGAGATAGTTGGCTCTCGCTCTGTAGCTTGGTTGTATTCCGAGGGAGCGAGGAGAGCATGCCGCCGCCTTTGTTGGATAGAAACGATGATGTTCCAGATCCCTCAGTCTTTCGCGGATCTGATTGAAAATACGCAGTTCACTGTCAGTCCCAACATTGTCCAAATCAAATCCTATGGTTCTGATTTTGGCTTTTATTTTGATATTGGCAATGGGTTTCCCTGCAAAAATGCCCTCCTGTTTATTTTATGCACTGTTGCTCTTTGTCCTACTCGGGCAACCACCGCGCCTCGTTTTAGGGACAAATGTGCCGCTAACGTTTATATTAGCATTTCCCTCCCCAGAACTTCGTTACCATGTGCCTGTTCCCAGCAGCGCGGGATTTGCCTGCGTGGTAATCCGTCAACATCCCCTTCAGCTCTTTCAGTGGTTTTAACCCTTTCTTTCTATCCGCATTGCATTCCTCAGCCCTGCCTATTTTTTTCCAAGAAGAACTCAAAAGTGCCGAGGTGACGGAGGGTGAGGCCGCCACGTTGCACTGCAGGTTGAGCAAAATGGGCCAGGTGGAATGGCAGAAAGGCCACAGGGCTCTCAAGCCGGGTGGCAAATACCAAATGAAGCAGGAGGGGCCGTGTGCCGAGCTGGTGATCCGTGACTTGGAGGTGACGGATTCGGGAGACTACACTTGCACTTGTGGAGGGCTGAAGACAACAGCGACCCTGACTGTGAATGGTAAAAAACCAGTGCAAACAATGTGACCCAAAAAAGGCATTCCTGCTGTCAGTTTCCCTTTTGCAATTGAGTACAGCAGAACACTTCCTGGGCCTTTCCCCACTTACCTTAAGCCCCGCGCTACTTGAGGAGAGTAGCGCGGGGTCCCCCAGCACTCCCCACTACAGGGACGGCGACAGCGCAGCCGCCCCGACGCTGCCGCTGTCACGCCCCCTCAGCGCACGGCATCCCTGGCGCTCTTCTTAAGGGCGCCTTTTGATGACTTCGTCGATAGAGGACGCTAAGCGTCGCGCCTATAGGATGCCGTGCGGCTGAGAGAAACAGCATGCTTTGACATAGGGGATGGAAGAGAGTAAGGAAAAGGCCCTCTGACCTATCTATATCAACACATGCCTGATATTCTTCTTTTTAACACCTTGGGTATTCCAAAATCGTTGCTTTTCGGAATAAGGAGAGACCTGTAGAGATATGTGACTCCATGGAAAGCCATGTGGAGAACAGGAAGAGCAAACCTACCCCCATACACATACAGAGGAGGGGTCAGAGTGTAGCTCCCAGGTTAAGACAGAGACGTCCTGTTCAAGGAGATAACACGTATACACACTTAGAGCAGAGGTGTATCAAGGGAAAATGTAGCCCGATGCAAAATCTGAGTGCCCCCCTATGAGTTTCTGCCCTCCCCCACCATGACCAAACAATGCTTTTTTTGCACCAAGTCTTGAAGTCAGTATATTGACCCAGAGGGGAGGAGGAGGGGTATGGGGTGTGTGCGATTTTCCACTTCCCATGGGACTAAATGGCTGCAGCCCAGGGAAATTTGACCCCATATTTCCCCCTGAACTACAATTCCCATCAGCCCTTGCCAGTACAGCCAATGCTCATGTTGGGAGGGACTGGTGGGAATTGTCGTTCACGAACATCTGGAGGGCCGCGAGTTTGACACCCTAAGCGATTTGTCCTGGTCACGCAGATAGTCCATCTGCAACCGCTTCCTACGAAAGCGACAGCGCGGGGATTTGTCTGTCTCCATTTTGACACACCTCTGTCCTGTGTTGCCTTCACTGCAGTCCTGCCTACTATCTTCACCAAGTCTCTGAAGGACGAAGAAGTTACCGAGGGCAAGAGCGCCACTCTGCGCTGTGAGCTGAATAAACCCTCTGCTGCGGTCGAGTGGAAGAAAGGACACAAAATCCTTAAGCAAGGCAACAAATATAAAATGAGGCAGGAAGGGGCCGTCGCTGAGCTGGTCATCCAAGCCCTCGAAGTAACAGATTCCGGAAGTTACAGCTGTGTGTCTGGAGACCAGCAGACCACGGCATCTTTAGAAGTCAAGGGTAAAAAAAAAGATACTTCCTTTTTTCCTCTGCTGCTTTGGGTAGATTTCCATGATTTCCCCTGTCTTGTGGATCTTCTTGCATCTTTGGTCATCATAGCGATGGAGCTAACATTTTTCAGATACACACTTTGCCTTCTGAGGGTGGGAACCACCTGGGTGAATCCTCTCCAATAACCACACTGGACTCTTTGCTGGGATAAACATTTTGGCCATAGCCATTTTATTAGCCAACCAAAACCAGAAGCATGAGGCGTAGCATGGGTCTTGATCTGGCCTGTCTGCTTCATGGCGAAGCTCCAATGGGCGGATTCCCTGTATTGGACTTCGCTCCGCTGAAGGGCTGGACGCTCCTGGCAAGACGTGGTCCCCATTTGCCGGTTCGGCAGGGCGGTTGCCTCTTGCCTCTTGCAGGGCGGTTGCCTCTTGCCACCTTCGGCACTCCCAGATCATTACCCATGCGCCACTGCCAAACGGCTATGACAGAAACATGCAACAAACGAATGAACCCAGGGAGAGGTGGGTGGGCAAATCGCCGGCTGGCCGAAGCACATGGCCAGAACAAAGGAGGGCTTTCCCCTTGAAAGGGTCAATCCGGCCTCCCCTCCTGGTGACGTCAGCCCTTGCCCAACATGGCCCACGCTTCGCTTCCGCCCTCAGTTAAGCGGAAGCGGTCACCTTGGCTCCACCCCTCCCACCCCCAGAGGCAACCGCAGCCGGTGGGTGATTCACAGCTGTCTTTAGAGTGTGTTCCTCTGTTTTCACTGAATGCACAAACCTCACAAGACTTGGATAATTTTGAACTCTGCGGTTCTGAAGTTTGCATCAGCAGAAAGGTTAATTTTTCTCTTTCCTTCCAGTGTTAAAGTTGCGTTGTCTTACTTTTAAGGGAATTCAACCAGAAACCTTAGAAATCCCTAGAAAAATATGAGGTAGTAATAGGTTAATGACATGAGATATATTTGTGCATGGTGAAGACACACACACACGAGATGTTGGTACCATACCCTAATCTTTACTACATAAAGATATAACCATACAGTTCACCATTCCAACGTGGATTTCTGTTCATAGTCATGTCATATTTCTTTCTAGGGACTCACTAATTTTTTCTCTCTCACAGTGAATTTTTAAATTTTATTTTAATGTATACGATTTAGGGGCAATGGAGTTACTATTGTGGTGTAAAAATTAGGGATCTCTCATAACCTACACTGAACTGAGCAGGTGGTTGGTATGCCATTTTTTTGAACCTTCTCTTGTCTTTAACCTTGTCCATAAACCTTAGAAATCCTCCCAAAATTTGTGGAGGTAGCAAAGTTAGCGACATGAGATGCATTTCATTTTTTTTCAAACTGAAAGACGCACAAACAGCAAGGGCTAACTTCTTCACTACCCTCCAATTTAAATCCATGTCTTCAAAAAAAAACTACCTAAAGAAAAAAGATGGTTCTTGGATACGGAATCTCTCTGTAATGGGGTCAGCGCATTACATGAATGGCAAATTCAGGAGGTGCTCTGAAGCCACGATGGATGGGAAAAAAAAATCTTTAGTTGACCGGAGTTAAGGTATCTCACGTGTCAACTTGACTATGTTGGTTGGTTGATGCAGAGCAGGTTAAAACTGAATCCAGCAAAGACGGAAATCCTTTGGCTAGGTCGCCGGGGCGGAGGGTTTGTGCCGGCCGTGTGGGAGGGGTCCTGTATTGGCACCGGCCCCCTCGGCTCAAGCAGCCTGGGGGTCCACTCTGGATTCGCTCTCTTTCTATGGAGACCCAGGTGGCCCATGTAACCCGGGTTAAGTGCTTCCATCTTCGCCAGTCTCGGCGTTGGCCCTCTTCCTCTCCCAGGCAGACCTACTACAGTGATTCGCGCGCAACGGTCACCTCCAGATTAGACTATTGCAACTCGCTTCACGCTGGCCTAAATTTCGAGGCTGATCCGGAAATTGAAACTGGTCCAGCATGCGGCTGCCCGCTTGCTTCCACGGGCGGTGCCCTCTAGAGATCACATCACGCCCGTGCTGCACCGCTCCGCACTGGCTTCCGCCACCCGGACCGCCTTTCAAGGTATTGGTGTTAACCTTTAAGGCCTTACGTCTGGGACCCTCAGACTTTTCAGGGACCGCCTGGCCCTAGTATGTCCCACGCCGGCGCCCCAGTTTTCGGGTAGAGGCCAATTTTACTGGAGATCCCTGCCCCCTCTATGATGCGGCTACTGGTTTCCACCAGGGCCAGGGCTTTTACCGGCCCTGGCCCCCCTGCCTGGTGGAATGCTCTCCCTCAAATTGTCCGGGACCTCATGGACCTACATGAGTTCCGTGAGGGCCTGTAAGACTGAGTTATTCTCCGGGCTTTTGGGGAGGCCGCCTGCTGATAGGTGCCCATTAACAACTAAGATCCGCTGTTCCCCTCTTAAGGGAGCTGAGGAGTTAATGGCTGAACGCCATCTGTTTTAACTGAGTATGAATTAGGAACGCTGCTTTTAACTGTTATGAATTTTTAGTATTTTATCCTGTTATCCGCTTTTATTGTGATGTAAACCGCCCTGAGCCCTTTGGGGGAGGGCGGTATAAAAGTGGAACCAATAAATAAATAAAATAAAATAAAATAAATAAATAAAACCGCACTCCAGGGAGTGATTCGCTGTTGAGAGAGTATCAGTTTTGAAAGCTAAAGTTTGTAAAATTGCAACCTGTGTGCAAAAGGTTGGTTCTCAGGTTCTTACCTGTTCCAGGCCATGGTGCGATATCAGAACCTTGTTGTATCGTCAGAGTTAATTGGAAACATCTGGAGAGTGCAAGTCTAAACCCTCCATCCCTTCTCTCTGTCCTTGGGTTTCATTCATTCCAGGGGACAGTTTGTGTGGGGAGGCTTGGGGAACGAATATTTCCCAAATAAGTCTTTTGCAGTCACGGACCGGTGGGAATTCAGTGGTTGCTGGAAGGGGTTTGTGCGGGCAATGGATTCATGTTCCTTCCTCCCCACCGTTTACTTCTGCAATCTCTCCTTGACATCTCAGCCCTGCCCGTGCTTTTCAAAGAAGGACTCAAGAACAGGGAGGCCGTGGAAGGCACCACGGCCACACTGCATGCTTAGCCGAAATGACCCAAAGGCAGGAGCCGGTAGAAATGGAGGAAGGGAGCCTCCAGAACCCTCAAAACCAAGTGACAGCAGTTACCCGCAGATCGAAACAGAAGAAGGATGCCGAAGCAGAACTGCTGATCCGTGATCTGCAGGTAGAGGACACAGGAGATTACACCTGTGTTTGTGGAGACCAGAAGACAACGGCTGTCTTGACCATCCATGGTAACCAAATGCTCCTCTATACCCGAGGTGGCGAACCTATGGCACTCCAGATGTTCATGGACTACAATTCCCATCAGCCCCAATTGGCCATGCTGGCAGGGGCTGATGGGAATTGTAGTTCATGAACATCTGGAGTGCCATAGGTTCGCCACCATTGCTCTATACCATAATGATGTTTTAGGGTATGTCTTTACTGTGGAAATTCATGTCTTTATGTTACTTTGATTTATTATTTTCCAAGTTCGTTTCTTTCAGTCTTTCTGTTTCCTTTCTGATTGTATTTTTCTGTCTTTGCGTCTGGTGACATAGAGCGTCTCACAGATTTGTCCTCCGTGTCTTGGTCTGTATTTTTCACTTACTGTCACACCCATAAACATTTGTATGGGCATTATTGATCTGTGATACCAGAGAAACATCAGCACAATGTTGGAGAAATGCAGTGGTGTTCTATAGTGGGTCATCAGCACTTGGGGCTGGAGGCGAGTGCTTTGGAAGGTCCCAATTTCCAGTTTGGCAATTGAATGCTGACCCAGATATGGAAGAAGAAACTCCAGGAATCAACAAGCATGTCAACAGAAGAAATGTCAAGTCATACCACTTTACCCCTTATGCTGATTCCATCTGCATTGCAAGGGTCACAGGATCTTGGCAGAAAGGCTATAGGCAGTGTGAGTTAAGGAAAATGGATATGCTGAATGAGGTCATCTGAATCTCAGTAAAGGGTCTTGTATAGGGCCTTGTTGTCCCCAAGAGATATTTCAGGGAAAATGATGACTTTACTGTTCCATTTGAAAGTCTGGTTGCAGCTTGGGCTCCTCAGAAATAAAGACGTCATTACCTGGATCTATGGAGGACTTTCAAAGTTCCATTATTCGAATTTGTGCTTTGAAAAAGGATTTTAATAGCCTGACTTCTTCTTGGACAGGTCTTGACGGTTTTTTTAAAATCTCCAGTGCCACTTGGTTGAAAAGTTTCCTAGAGCAACTCAGTACAATTTAGAAAAGTTCTCTGAGACTTTATTTAATAATTATTTTTACTTTCATACCTGTTGACTTGAATGCTGCAAGTCTGGGTGTGCATCTTGGTAGCATCCTGTTTCCCCTCTTTTTGTATGCTTGACTGTTGATGTCCAACAAGACATTGATACAGGAAGCTCTCTTGTACTGAATCAGACCATTGGTCTATCAAGTCATTATTGTCTATTCTTGATTGGTCAAGGTATTTTGCATCTCTTGTTATTAGATCCTCTTAACTGGAGATGCCAAGGATTGAACTAAGTCATTCCATGTGAAAAGAAGATAATCTACAACTGGGCCCATAACCCTTTCCCAAACAGTATTCTTTTAAGAATATAATAGAGTCAATTTTGAACTGAGCTTCTGATCTTTTGATCTACCATCCATGCTAAATTTTTTTGCTCTTTTCTATTAGATACATTCTTCTCCTTTGGATCCTTCTTTGTTTCTTCACAAATCATCTCTTCACAAATCATCTCTTATATTTCTTCACAAATCATCTCTTATATTTCAGTCACTGGATCATGATGTCATGTTGGGCTGATCTGCCCCTCTACATATCAGCCTAAAATGTGTGCCAGAGTTTTCATGGCATCTGAAAAGTCTTTTCGTGTGGCATGTACAAGTCCCCATGCCATTCTGATCTCATGTTATTCCACCCTTCCTGATTGCCTTGTATGAAACCATCTTCTGGAAATGGCCAGTTTGAGTTCAGTGTTAAGGAGGCGTCAGCAGCCCCAAAACAACAGTCAATCAGAATGTGGAACATTGGGGATATTTGCACATGTGTGGATACACTTCCGGTGTAAATACAAAAGACCCGGGCTTGTGCAAAACAAACTGGAGTATTTCCTCCCAGTCTTTGCTCGATTCCTTCACAGAAACTGGCAGTCATGTGAAGGGAGAAACCAAGATAAAATAAACCCGGATGATAAGATGCCGATTGTAACCCAGTATGATTGTGCCGTGCAGAAACGGCCTATGTGGTGTTTATATTTATATTGTGTTTGTATGTGTATTGTATGCTTGTTCCCCTCCCATCTGTGATGAGAATTGTTTGTTCCTGTTTCCTGTCTATATTACATCTGTGCTGTGGAATTTGTGAACATGAAGTAGATTCATTTAATTGCTTCATTTCAACATGCAACTGAGTTGACATTTTAATTATTTTTGGCTTTGCCCAATTATTTTTGGTTTTGTTCAAAACCCTGACATTTTTGAAAAAAATCTAAATATGCCAAAGTTTGGTTTTTGTGTTTATAGTTTCAAGTTTATTTTTGAAGTCTAAAAAATTAAGGTTATATTAAAATTTAAAATGCAAACATTTTAAATTTTGGAACCTTTGCGATTTTGAGTGGGGTTTTTTTGGCATTTTACAGAGCTCTTTCAAAAATGTTAAAAATGATTTATGTGTGGTTCTGTTGTCGGGGAAGAGAAGTCAAAGGGGGCATTCCACAAAGACCTTCTTGTGCCAAAGCTTCCATTGATTTGAATGGGACATCCGCACAGCAGATCTTGGGGGGGTCTGCTCCCAGGGTCTGAATGAGAAGGACCGTTACGTTCTCTCTGTTGTTATTGCATCCCTCAGCTTTGCCTGCCCGATTCCAAGAAGAGCTCAAAAGCACGGAAGTGACAGAAGGTGGATTGGCCACCCTGTGTTGTGAATTAAGCAAAGCTGTACCGGTGGAGTGGAAAAAAGATGGAAAGCTACTGAAGCCCAGTGACAAATATAAAATGAAACAAAAAGACACTGTCACTGAGCTGGTGGTACACGATGTCACTGAACAGGATGCTGGAGAATATACATGTGTTTGTGGAGATCAGAAGACTTCTGCATCTCTGACTGTGCATGGTAAATATTACGTGTCTATAGGTGCATGAGGTGTTGGTGGCATGCCATAATGTGTTATTACTACATGAAGGTATAGCCATACACTTCCCCATTCCAACATGGATTTCTCATATTGATGTCTCGTTTCTTTCAAGGGTCTCACCTCTCTGGGAGGGTTTTTACTGATAGTTTTAATGCTGGACGCCAAGCGGTTTACGTGGAACGCTGTAATTTTATGTTTTAATGATTCTATTTATATTTATATTATTTGCTGCTATTATTGTTTCTGTTATATTATTTTGTTGTTCACCACCCAGAGCCCTCAGGGGATGGGGCGGTATATAAATATGATAATAAATAAATAAATAAATAAATAAATAAATAAATAAATAAATAAATAAATACAAAATACAAAATACAAAATACAAAATACAAAATACAAAAATACAAAAATACAAAAATACAAAAATAAAAAAATAAGGGGATTGGACCCACTACCAAAGGGGAATATTTGGGGGGGATCTCTCACAACCTGTACTGAGCTGTGTGGCTGGGTGGTATGGCATCTTTGGAGCCCAAGACTTTGTGTAGTGCATGAAAACAACATCTCAGAATGCTGTCTGTTGGTAGTACTGTCTCAAACCTCATAGATCAGTGGTGGCGAACCTATGGCACGGGTGCCAGAGGTGGCACTCAGAGCCCTCTCTGTGGGCATACACGTCATGTGGGAGAAAAATCACCCCCCACACACATCTAGGCTTGCTCGGGCCGCTGGACTTGATGTGTGTGCACCTCAGCGAGCAGGGAGGACTCGGCTGGCAGGCCTGGGTGCCTGTGCTCCAGGTGGCTGCTGCCCGGGAGGGGGGGGGCGAGGCAGCAGAGATGCTAGAGTGGTGCATATGGAGGCTACAGCAGGCTGGCCCCTGCTTGAGGCAGTAATTCAGGTTAAACTGCTGCGTTGGCACTTTGTGATAAATAAGTGGGTTTTGGGTTGCAATTTGGGCACTCGGTCTCGAAAAGGTTCGCCATCGCTGTCATAGATGTAGTCAAGAACTGAACATGCTGTTCAGGATACTGTCCTGTGTATTTATTTATTTATGTATTCATCCTTGTTTGTAACAAAACTTCATCGTCATGGGCATTGTGGGCAGTCCCACATTGCATCTGCACTTGCATTGGGAGAAACACGGGAAAGATATCCGGCTGGCAACTCACGTAATGGAACATATGCAGAATGCGTAGCCATGCGACAACTGCAGAGGTGCAAGGCTCACGTTTTATAGGGATTAAAACAAATATCAAGTTACAACTAGATGGGCAGTTTCTGGCACCATGTTCTTGTGGCGTGTAAGGAGCAAGGAGCAGAGGCGTATGCTGGGCGCCCCCCCTCCACATGACCAAACAGCATGTGCCCCAGCTGCATTCCACCAAGCCCCACCCCCAGCCTCCATGCAGGTCTGCTTTTGAGCAAAAGCGGGCCTGCACGGAGGCCAAGGGTAGGGCTCGGGACAGGGCCCCACCCCCAAGCACGGGGAGCACAGGGGGAATGGGGTGGGGGGTAGGGTGCCTGGAGAAGGAGTTGTCTCCAGGCGCCATTTCTAAGGTGACCCGATGGTCACCTTTGTGAACCGGGATGGGGGTAGGCAGCCGCGCATGCGCACGCAGCCGCAAGAGCGCACTGCCTTCTGGGGTGCTGCCTTTCTGTGACAGGGAGGGAAACGGCAGCGCCCCAGAAGGCCGTGCTCCTGCGGCTGCGCACGCGGGAGGCTGCTGCACTGTCTTGCGCCCCAGAAGGCAGTGTGGCAGCCTCCCAAAAATCGGGACAATTGAAATAACCCGTGGGATGTGGGACAAATTGTTTGAAGGCGGGACTGTCCCGCCAAAAGCGGGACGTCTGGTCAGCCTAGCCATTTTCCCCCAACACACCTCTGTCAAAGAACTGCCCCATTCACGATCTCAAATCGAAATCAAGGACTGCCTGTAAACTTTCCTGAGAGATTTAATAGTTCGTTTGGGTGTGTCTAATTTTTTGTTGTTTTCACCATGAGACAATTAGCCTGTGGTACAAATAATAACGTTGCCGATAAATAAGCGTATCCTCCTGGAGTCTTTTCACCTTTGAGTATCCATCTGCTCTTTGCGCTCTTCAGCTCTCCCTCCACGTTTCAAACAAGAGCTGAAGAATGTGGAGGCGGCAGAGAATGGAACGGCCACCCTGCAGTGCGAGCTGACCAAGGCTGCAGCTCCCGTGGAGTGGCGGAAGGGCAACGAGTTGCTTAAGCCGAGTGACAAATACGAAATGAAGCTGGAAGGCCCGCTCGCCAGGCTTGTCCTTCATGGTTTGGAACTGGCGGATGCCGGAGATTACAGCTGCACATTTGGGGACTGGAAGACTTCGGCCTCCTTGGCAGTGAAGGGTACATTTAATTATGCTACTTTCTGGTTTTCATTGACAGATACAAAGCATGTGTGTTCAGAGGAGGTTTCAAAGGCCTGGTAGACTGAGTACAGTCTCTACTCTTCTGTGGCTCAGAGGAAGAACCCAAACTTTTAGAAATATGTCTAACAAAAGTTTGATCTTTACAAGGAAGTCAGTAGCATAAAAATACATTAAAAGGACACGTTATAATCTTGGCCAAATCCGCAGGGGTGTAGCTAGGGAAAATGATGTCCGGGGCAGACTCTGAGTTTTCCGCTCCCCCTATGGGCCCCGCACTGCCCCCTGTGCCCTGCGCTGCCCCCACGCGCCACTTACCTTAGCCGGTGGCGGGGTCTAGCGGGGCAGGGGCAGGCAAGGGGACCCCGCAGCAGCCTCCTCTGGGCCTGGCGGGGTGGGCTGAGTGGAAGGAGGAGGGGTGGGGGAAATTTTCCATCACCCATGTGATCCCAACGGCGTCCACCTGGGGCACCTGTCTGCATTCGGCCCCGTGGAAGCTATGCCATTGGCTAAATGTAATCCTTCAAAATGTGTGGTTCTGTCGTGCTGTCTTTCTATTGTCAGTCTTCTTATCTCTCGTCTGTATACTGATGGGGGGGGGGATATTCCTCGATGTACTATTTGTCCCATCATATAATAGCTATATTATATGGGATTTTTTGTGGGGGAGGGGGCCAGCTCACCCTAAAAGAGAATTGTGGAGGAATTGCTTTAGATCTCAGAGGTGCCTTCTGCCCTTGATAAAAAACACTGTAGTTTAGTGTAGGAAGGGATGTTTCACGGAACCTAGAATGGAAAGCACCTGGATCTGGTTCCTCCTGGATCTGCCCCAGGTACTTTCATTGCCCAGAGGCTGTCATTCACACGATCTGTTCCTTCCAAACTTCTCAGCCCTCCCTGCCCTCTTCAAGAAAGGCATGGAGAATAAAGAGGCTTCCGAAGGTGAGTGTGTCGCTTTTCGGTGCGAGCTCACAAAATCTGCCCCGGTGGAGTGGAAGAAGAAGCACAAGACACTCAAGCCGAGCGACAAGCACCAAATGAGGCAGGAAGGTACAGTCTTGGAGCTTGTGATCTGCAGTCTAGAACTCAAAGACGCCGGGGACTATTCCTGCCTGTGCGGTGACGAAAAGACAACTGCAGCTCTGGCCGTCCATGGTAAACAGAATATTCTGTGTTGAATGTCTGGTCTGGAGGGGAAAGCCCCGATTTTTCCCTTGTTTCAGTTCGGATTCTCTGCTGAGTTGTGCCTGAATCCACTCAAACTCCCTGGAAATCCCAGTGTTTTATTTTAACACTGCTAACTGATTCACTGTTTCTCCTCTTGATGTATAGCAGTGTTCCTCAGCCTTTGGTGTTTACAGGGGTTCCTTAGGGAGAAGACTTTTATTTTCAAAGGGAAAGGCCGCTGACCCTTCCTTTACCAATCTTCCCTGAAATAGCTGGAGCTTGGTGTGTTCTGGGTCATACTCTGGAGTCACCCAAAGAATTCAGAACCTAGCATGAACCATGTTTGGTCAATAGAATATTCTTCACCCTCTTTTGCAAGATGAAGGTTTTTTTAAAAATAATAATATCTTTATTGAAAGGTTAGCATGAAGAAAGTACAAAAACATATATTATGGTATTATACAAAGAAGTGAAACATTAATAAAGGAGATTTCTCTTTTGTCACAAATATTTCTAATGTAATTCTAGACTAAGTGGCGATTCTTTACAATAGAAGGAAGGACGTTTAGTTAATTAATCAGTAAATTAGAAGAAAGAAGAGAAAAGAAATATCATAATATTTGTGTGACGTATACATTATTCACATTGTTATTAATATCTTCTTATTAGCTGGATCAGCTTTATATAGATACTGTATTACTGGATCCCATATTTTCATATAAGAGTCCATATAGTTCTTATTAAGTATTGTCTGTCTGCAAAGCTATATTCTTGAATTTTCTGGAACCACTCTTCAGTGGATGGGAGATCAGTTTTTTCAAGGCCAGAATAATGGCATTTGGTATTCTAGAACCTGCTTAGGCATCTTGATATATCCTCATTAAAAGTTTCCATTAATTTTTATTTTTGTAATTCTCTATTGCCTTTTGTGGGGGGGGAGGAGTATGGGGCTGGAACTGAGCTGATCAGTAAAGATCAGGGGTCTACAACCTGCGGCTCTCCAGATGTTCATGGACTACAATTCCCATCAGCCCCTGCCAGCATGGGGATTGTAGTTCGTGGACAACAATGGGAATTGTAGTTCATGGACTACAATTCCCATCAGCCCCTGCCAGCATTCCCATCAGCCCCAGCCAATTGGCCATGCTGGCAGGGGCTGATGGGAATTGTAGTCCACAAACACCTGGAGAGCCGCAGGTTGCAGACCCCTGGTATCGATCAATATTTGTATAGTTTTAAGTCCATGTCTGTAGAGGCATGGGGCGTCGGATATTGAACAGGAAGCATAGTTGGATTCAAGTCCAGTAGCACCTTAAAGACGAGCGAGAATTTTCATGGTTTTGTCATGCCTGTTGACCTCCTCCCAATCATCAGAATTAGGTGTGTTGAAATCAGGTTTATTGCATCAGAGTAAAGGAACAGGGACGCTCCAGAGGTTTTTGCTGGATCTAAACAAGCTAACATCTAGCACAAGTTGGGATAGCCATGTTTAAATATTTGATGGGAATGTCATGTTGGTGAGGGAGCAAGCTTGTTTTCTGCAGAGACTAGGACAAGGAGTAATGGATTCAAGGTGCACGAAAAGAGAGTCCACCTAAATATTAGGAAGAACTTCCTGACAGTAAGGGCTGTTTGACCGTAGAAAACACTGCCTCGGAGGGTGGTGGAATCTTCTTCTTTGGAGGTTTTTTAAACAGAGGCTGGATGGCCATCTGCTGGGAGTGCTTTGATTGTTTATTCCTGCATGGCAGGAGATTGGACTTGATGGCCCAACTCTATGGCAGGAGATTGGACTTGATGGTCCAACTCTACGATTCTATTTTATGATTCTATTCTTTGGTGCCACCATTTCCCGAACTTTCCTGGGTGAACATGACCAGACCCTAAAGGGAGGGGCTTGACAGGTATAAGCTTGCCAGAGTCAAAGCTTCCTAAGGTCTGATAAAGGGAACTTTGACTCTTACAAGCTTATACACTCATTGGTCTCTAAGGTGCTACTTGAATCCTATCTTCTACTGCTGATCCGTGTCCTTACCCTCCTGCAACCGTCTCCAAGGAATAATAGCAACCTTTTAATTCCATGCGCTTCCATAGGACACAAAGTTGCTGAGAGTCTTTGCTCCTTCCTTATTCCTCAGCCCTGCCGGTGCTTTTCAAAGAAGAACTCAAAAGCGTGGAAGCCACCGAAGGCGAGGCCACCACCTTGCGCTGCGAGCTGACCAAAGCGGCTCCAGCGCAGTGGAAGAAGGGCAGCAAGCTGCTGCGGCCCAGCGTGAAATATAAAATGAGCCAGAAGGACACCGAGTTGGAGCTGGTGATCCAGAACCTTGAAGAGGAGGACTCTGGCACTTACACTTGCGTGTGCGGTGATCAACAGACCACGGCTGCTGTAGCCGTACACGGTAATAACGAGTCTCTCGTTTTAAGTGGGTTGGTTTCTACCACCCATTTTCTGTTGTGCTTTGTGTTCGTTTTTGTAATATGTGTTTGTGTCCTTCTGAGCAAGTAACTGAGAAGTGTGTTTGTCTTTGTAATATGTGTTTGTGTCCTTTTGAGCAAGTAAACACACGGGAGAGCCAGGGTGGTGGAGTGGTTAAGAGCGGTGGACTCTGATCTGAAGAACCAGGTTTGATTCCCCACTTCTCCACATGTGTGGTGGACTGATAACTGGAGAACTAGGTTTGATTCCCCACCACCCGCATGAAGCCTGCTGGATGGCCTTGAGCCAGTCATGGTTCTCTCCGAACTCTCTTAGCCCCGCCTCCTCAGAGAGTGTCTGTTGTTGGGGAGAGGAAGGAAAGAAGTTTGTAAACCACCTTAATAGTGGAGAAAAGCGAGGTACAAGTCCAAACTCTTCTTCTTCAGGATGCTGCCTTGTACAGAATCAAACCATTGGTCCATTGCAGTCAGAATCGCCTGCTCAGACTGGCAGTGGTTCTCGGGGGGTTCAGCTGAGGTCTTTTACATCACTTACTTCCTGATCCTTGGAACTGGAGATGCCAGGGATCGAACCTGGGAGCTTCTACATGCCAAGCAGATGCTCTACAACTGAGTTCTTGGTTTTCTTTTTCTATTGCCTTTTTCAGAGATGCCAGCTTCTTTGGCTAACGTTTTTTGAATCGTACCCTTCCGTGGCCCACCCCAACCCAGCATCTACTGTGAGGGCCCCATTGAATAGCTGCTCCAAATTCTGGATCCTAACTGAAGGATTTTTCATTTGCCAAGATGGTCTACATCAGTCAACCCCACCCCACCCCAGTCAACTTTCCCTGATGCTTTATTGTTGGTGGATACACATTATTATCAAGAGTTTTGCAGACACTAATAGTCCCAGATACTAGTGAGTCAGAGGTCGATTCCGCACTTGGGTTATCAACCTAAGTTCGAGCTGCGTTCGACCTAAGTGCTCCGCACAACCACTGGGATCGACGTGGTTTTGTAACAGCTTCACCCCGTGACAAATTTCCGACTCCAGTTGGGAACTACTACTTTTTCAGGGAACCACGCTCGAACTCAGCTCGATTCCAGTAAAGTGCGGAATCTCTGGTGCCAGCAGTCCCCCATTCAGCCAATCACAGCTGAGTGTTTCGGGCATGCGTACAGCTGGCCAATCAAAAAACGCCACCTTCGTCCCTCCATTCCTGTGGCAGTTTTTTAAATAACATGTGTGGGGATAGACGGAACATGGCCATAGAACAGTAGCCAATCGGAACGGAGCAGCGAAGAGGCACAGGATAATTCCGCCCTCTGAGCTGGGATCAAACTGGTTGCAGTGGGGAACAACAATGGCTTCGACCTAGGTTAGTACCCTTCTCAGGGAACTGGGTCGAACCTATTTTACTCGTGTGCGGAATCACCCAGAGTGCATCTTCAGGTACAAGTGCTCACAAACATATAAGCAACTGGCCAATAGGCAATCAATTGGTCAGCTCATTAGAACATGGCCTCAACATCCTGTTTACATACAGATAGTTAACACTTTTGTGACTTGTTGTGACAGACACTTGCAAATGCCAACAATTATTCCGAGTGGCTTCTGTTGGTCCACCCACTTACCCTGCGGCAATCCTCGCGATAGCATTCTCAGAAAATATGTCTGGACCTGGTGCGTGGTGTTCAATGTGTACATAACCCAGATTCATCCTGGAATGCCAGTGAAAGATTTCCTACATCACGAGTAGAACGGGCGACCATTTCAACATCAAATGGCGTGCATGCGGCCTTGTTCCCACAAAGCCACCATGGCTTCCAGGAATTCTAAGATGGTTCCCAATCCGGGCATTTTTGTCATGGGTACAGATGTGGGAAGGATCAACGAGACATTTGAACAACATCTAATTTGCTTCTCCAATATGCAGAGAAGAAAGAATTGTTCTGCTCTGCTTGCAAAGCTCAAGAGGTTGTGTTACATCCGCCAGAGTGGATCTCTCTGCTTCGCATCTGTGCCTTAACGTTCTCTGCCTGTTGCATCCCTCAGTTCTGCCAGCCTTCTTCCAAGAGGACCTCAAGTGCCAGGATGCCACGAAAGGGGCCACGGTCACTCTGTACTGTCAACTGACTAAGGCTGCTCCTGTGGAGTGGATGAAGGGCCAACGTTTGCTTAAAGCAAGTAAGAAGTACAACATGAGCCAGGAAGACTTGGGTCGAATCCCCACTACCGTCTTAGCCAGGTTTCAGAACACAAACTAGCCAGGTTTGACGGACGACCTCCCCATTGCTTGCATGGCAGATTCCGTTTCTGGCGCTCGTTCTCCCCATTAATCCGGGTTCTGGCAGGACCTGGTTGCAAGTGGCACAGACCCCATTAACACGGTTCAGAGCTGATCTGAGGGGCTGGATGAGGGTTGAAACCCTGACTCGTTTCCCGCCCTGGAGTGTGACGCAGAATTAGGGCAACCAATCAGCACTGTGATGCACATGCAGCCTTTCCTTGGTTTCATTTCTGCTTTTGTGATCGGCAAACAGAAGGGGATGCCAACATTAAACAGTCAAATGCGTAACTTCGAATCGTTCATGGTTTACACGGGTAACGATTAACTGTTTGCACAGTTAAACAGTTAAACGTTAAACTTTTACATGCTGTTTTTTTAATCACACCCCTACAACGTACGTTTCCGCAGTGGGAAAAGGTCCCGCCCCATCAAGGCTTGCAGCTTTGGCAGCCAATCAGGGGAGACTGGCGAAGCGAGCTCACCTGGTAGTTAGAGAGTTGCTAAGAGTTCTGCAACCGGGTGTGTCTGCTGTGTGCTCGCTGCAGTGGGGAGGGAGAAACTCCGATGAAGAGGACACGGTCTCACAATGAACAGGTTTGGATCTGCATGCAAATTTCAAGTGGGGATTTGACCTTGGTTGCTAAACTGGAGATTCAGAAGGTGGATCTTGAGGACGCTTCTGAATATTCTTGCATCTGCGGAGATCAGAAGACTACAGATGAAATATGGGGTCAGCTAACAATCCCATTGTCTACATCAGTTTGTGTGTGTGTGTGTGTGTGTGTGTGTGTGTGTGTGTGTGTGTGTGAAGTGCTGATTTATGGCAACCCTGCAGGGTTTTCAAGGCCAGAGATGCACAGAGATGGTTTGCCATTGTCTGACTCTGTACTCTGGACTTCCTTGGTGGTCTCCCATTCAAATACTAACCAGGACCGACCCTGCTTAGCTTCTGAGATCTGATGAGGCTAGCCTGGGCTAGCTGAGTCTAGGCAAAAGACATTCAAGAGGTCGTTGGCCATTGCCTGACTCTGGGTAGCAACCCCAGACTTCCTTGCTGGTCTTCCATCCAAGCACTAACTAGGGCTGAGCCTGCTTAGTTTCTGAGATCGAATGAGATTGATCTAGTCTGGGTCATCCAGGTCAGGGTTCACCAGTCTGTGGTTGGATTTATTTCTGTTCGTCAGCATTTGTCAGTGTGATTTATATCATTTCCGTGGTGGTGTTCTATTTGTTGTCTGTTGGGCAAGTCCTGTCCCAGTGTCTCCGTTTCCAGCACTGTTGAAATAAACTGTGGGTTCTCAGTGCATTTTAGCAGTCTTTCCCAGAGATACATTCTCTGGAAAAATCGTCTTCTGTGTCTTCTCCTTGCCCCTGGTAGTTTGGATGTGGACACGGCATTCTTGTCATCCTGTCTTTAAAACCCACGAATGTACACGTTTTGGTTTTCTCCCGTGGTGTGGTCCTTGTTTGCAAACGGCCTCACGTTGCTTTTAACCGCACTGTTTCCGTTCTGTGATCTTCAGCTTTGCCTGTTCGTTTCGAAAGCAACCTGCAGAACGCGGAAGCCGTGGAAGGCGGCACGGCCACGCTGTGCTGTGAACTGGGCAAGGCTGCAGCCGTGCAGTGGAAGAAGGGGCAACGTGTGCTCCCAGAAAGTAGGAAGCACGTCATGAGGCAGGACGGGGTCAATGTGTCACTGGTGATCCGTGATCTGGAGCTTCAGGACATGGGAGATTACACCTGTGTGTGTGGAGACCAACAAACAACAGCGTCTTTGACTGTAAATGGTAAACTGTGCAATATAAACGAAAGCATCGTAATTGCTGTAAAATTTGCTGTTTGCAGTTAACTTAGTGGTAGTTCTCCTGTACAGCTGGCAAAGGTACAAGTCAAGTCCCGGCTGTAACAGCGGCTCTCCGCCTGAACCATCCAAGCAACTGGCCTTGACCCGGGCCAGGGCCTTTACAGCCTCGACCCGGGCCAGGGCCTTTACAGCTCTGGCCCCTGCCTGGTGGAATGCTCTCCCTCCAGCGGTCCGGGCCCTGCAGGACCTTGGTGAGTTCCACAGGGCCTGTAAGACGGAGCTATTCCACCGGGCCTTTGGGGGGGGGCTGGCCGCGGTTCTATCGCCCCCCCCCACTGAGACGGAGGCTGCCTGTTTTTCCATCCTGGCTGGGCCCTGACTTCATCTTGGGCCCTGCCTATTCCCTCCCCCCCTTTTTTGGCCTTCAGATCGGGCGCCTGTTTTTAACAACTTCTGTTGTTTTAATTGTCTTTATTTTAGTAACTGCTGCTTAAGTTTTAACGGGTTTAAAGTTTTATTTGTATTGGTTTCTGCCTGGAGAACAGCTGTGTTGTGAGCCGCCTCGAGCTCTTCGGGGGTGAGGCGGCCTATAAATCCAACAAATAAATAAATAAACTGCCAGGAGCGGCTAAGTCAGGAGGGCGCCAACACGTGCCAATGTAACCTCAGCTTGTGGGTTCTGTGGGGCAGAACTTGGAATGAGTTTGCAACAACAAATTTTTAAAACAAAACGGTTTACTTTCTTAACATATAACATATAACATCAACATTCAACATCACAGGAGAACTCTCACCCATTACAACCACAAAAACCCTGAAACAATAAACTCCAAGATTTACAACATAGCAAAAACAAACTACCTTCCCAGTAGTTCCCAACAACATTGCAGTTACCTTAGCAAGGTGTTAAGGGCTTATACAAACCAAGGTCCGAGTCTGGTAGCCTTGTCTCCTCCAAACTACATAAGCTCTGCAGCCTCCTGCTGCTTTGAGTCTCCATCCCTTTCTGGGTTAACCCATTCTGAGCATGGGGGGTTACACCAGCAAACGCCAACAGTAGCAAAGGAGGAGAACGGTATCACCTCCTGGATGTGTGCTGTTACTGTCTGGATCCAAGCAGAGCCACATGGCTGCTGGTGGTGCAGGGCCAGGAAAGAGTAACCATGCTTTGCATTGGCTGACCAAATACCTTAACCTTTTGCACAGGATCCCGCCCTCCCCAGATAAATGCTAATGACCCCTCCGTTGATTGTGTCCTCAGCCTTGCCCGCCCGTTTCAAGGAGGAAATGGGGAACCGAGAGGTCACCGAAGGTGACGTTGCTGTCCTCCGGTGTGAACTCACCAAGACGGCCCTGGTGGAGTGGAGAAAGGGAGAACGAGTTCTCAGCCAGTCTGAGAAATACACAATGAACCAAGAGGGCGTCGTTTCAGAGCTGGTGATCCACAAGCCAGATGACAAAGACGCAGGGCAGTATACCTGCGTTTGTGGAGACCAGCGGACCACCGCAAGCTTAAAAGTCAATGGTAAAGAATACTTGACAACCCTATCTGGTTTCTACCCTGTCCTGAAGCAACAGTTTTGGAAACAGATTCCTTCACTTGTCTTTGTCTTCCCTTAATTCCTCTCACTGGTTTTTCCCACATTCCTTCCTGTTGGAATTTGATGAATCGATGACTACTTTCTGACATTCCCCCATCCTGTTGATTTCATTTGACCTGCTCTAGGAATGCAACTTTGTGACCTCAGTATATCTCTCACTCTAGGAATGCAACTTTGTGACCTCAGTCTATCTCTCACTCTCTCCCATTAGATACTTCTTTCATTCCCTGATCACCTTTCGTCCTTAACTGTCATGTCAATGTGACCCATAATGCACGGCTCCAACATGCTTTTTACTAATCAGATGAGATCAGAGTTGGAGTCCTGTAGCATGCCCTTCTCATATACCACCTGTCTGCTTTTATTTCTGTTGGGGTTTAAAGTGACATAAGATGGATTCATCACCTTGCCCCTTCTCCAGCCAATCAGGAGAACTGGCATGGAATAGTGGGTTAAGAGTAGTGGACAGGAGCAGCAGTGGCTTTAATTTTATTTATTTATTTATTTATTTATTTGTTTGTTTGTTTGTTTGTTTGTTTGTTTGTTATATTTATATACCGCCCTCCCCAAAGGCTCAGGGTGGTTTCCATCAACAATAAAAGTTTAAAACATCATATATATAATTTATCTAAAATACATAAAATATTAAACTATAGATGACTTCAGCTCTTCTATTCCCCTTTATGAACCCACGGGAGGCCAGATGTTTTATGGCTAGTTGACATAATCCCGGCTGGCCAAACGCCTGGCGGAACAGGTCTGTTTTACAGGCCCTGCGGAAACTTTGTAAGTCCCGCAGGGCCCTGATCTCACCTGGAAGCCTGTTCCACCAGGTAGGGGCCAGAGCCGTAAAAGCCCTGGCCCTTGTAGAGGCCAGCCGGATCGCCTTGGGGCCAGGGATCACCAGTAGGTCCGCCTCCGATGAACGGAGGGGTCTAGAAGGGCGATATAGGGCTTCGTCATCTTTGCCCCCATCTATTGCCATTTAGAACACCCATCTCAAATTGTTCTTCTGGTTGGTAACCCTCCACATTTGAACTCTGTATCACACCTTCCAGCTTTGCCTGCCCTTTTCAAAGGAAAGATGCAAGCTCAGGAAGTCACCGAAGGTGAAACAGTCGCTTTCCGTTGCGAGTTGACGAAGCCCGACGCCTCCGTGGAGTGGAAGAAGGAACACGACGTCCTCAAACCTAGTGGCAAGTGCCTCATGAGGCAAGAGGGTCCATTTGTTGAGTTGGTGGTCTCTAATGTGGATCTGAAGGATGCCGGAGAATACACCTGTGCTTGCGGAGACTATGAGACAACAGCAACCTTAGCAGTCCATGGTAAAAGCATGTTCAGCAGACGACATGGAATGAGCATAGACCTTTGCTCATAGCTGTCTTATCTTTACCCTTAAACAACAACTCCGTTTCACATCACTCCTGGAGATAGTTTTTGTGTCTGAATGGTTGTGTTCCTATTTCTGTTGTCTGTCTGCCTGTTCCGTTACATTTCTGACGTCCGTCGTTCGTTGCAAAACGTGTGGTGATTGCTTTCTACGTCTGTCATGCCTTCTTCACAGTTGTATACCCAACACAGTTGTATACCGATACACAGTTGTATACCTGCTGACGTCAGTGGGAGCCATTCCATTCAAATTCAGCAGACACAGGAGCAGACGTTTGTACAAACTGTCCACCTCGTTGTATTGTCGAAGGCTTTCGTGGTTGTTGTGGGTTTTCCAGGCTGTGGTATGGCAGACCACGGCCACATAGCCCAGAAAACCCACAACAACCTGTCCACCTCGTGTTCCTGCTTCTCTCCCATCCCTGCCAGACATTCCCTCCATTCACAACATCCAACTGGCAGTGCCGAACCCAACCATTTATTTTGTGTTCCGCAGCCCTCCCGCCACAATTCAAAGCAGAATTGAAGGACGTGGGAGCCACGGAAGCTGGAACCGTTGCGCTGCGTTGTGAGCTCACCAAGGATGCTCCTGTGGAATGGATGAAGGAGGACAAGAAACTAGCCGAAAGCAAGAAATACAACATCAGACAGGAGGACACGATCGCAGAGCTGGTGATCCATGATTTAGATGTTCAGGATTCTGGGAGTTACATCTGCATATGTGGAGACCAGAAAACCACAGCGGTGTTAACAGTAAACGGTAAAATGTTTGAAGTAGAGCCAGCCGACGTAGACGCTGATAAGTTGAATGCTAGGGCCAGTGGTGGGATCCAAAAGTTTTAGTAACAGGTTCCCATGGTGGTGGAATTCAAACTGTGGCATAGCGCCAATGGGGCTGGGCGGGGCACAATGGGGCCGGGGCGGGGCATTCCGGGGGCGTGGCATTCCTGGGCGGGGCTGTGGCAAGGATGCAGCCGCGGCGCCGGTCCTTGGGCGGGAAACGAAGGCACGCAGGCGCAGGCTGCCACGCACGCCGGTGCACCTCCTGCTAGACTGCTTCAAGTTCTGCGCGCTACTGCTGAGAGGAGGGGGGTAACTAAGGCAAAAATCACGTGGCAAAATCACCAATTAGTAACCCCCTCTCGGCACACACAAATAATTAGTAACCCACTCTCAGGAATCTGTGAGAACCTGCTGGATCCCACCTCTGGCTAGGGCCCCTTCCGCACATGCAGAATAATGCACTTTCAATCCTCTTTCAGTGCACTTTGAAGCTGGATTTTACTGTGCGGAATAGCAAAATCCACTTGCAAACAATTGTGAAAATGGATTGAAAGTGCGTTATTCTGCTTGTGCGGAAGGGGCCTAGGGTTATCAATAAGGGACACAGAGGTTTAGATGTATGGTAGGGCTGAAATAGATGAATTAAAACCTGGGGTCAGGTTTACAAATATGTGTACGTCATTTGGTTGGGGGCATACTTGACAACAACGGGCATGCGAATTGTCATAACTGAAAACGCTTCATTGAAGTCATATCAGTTTGCAAGAAATTGCTATCTGTGACGCTCCAGTTAGACCTGCGAATCATATCTTAACGTTGCAATCAAGTGATGAACCAGCTTGTGTGATAACACTACAAAATCGCTTTCTGACAACCTTGTTTGTTTTGTTTCTGATTTTATTCTTACCAAAGTCGTGGAAATTCAGGGTGTTCCATAAGATTTCAAGTATTGAAATGTTAGTAATTTGGAAATTTAAAACACTGAAGATTGGACATATTTTTTCACTTGGTCTCTTGAACTGAATTTGAAATTCTCAAACCTCAGCATTTGTTTCAAAATTAATGTGTCTCTGTCAAAACAATTGTGCCATTTTTCCTTACAAGTAACGCAAGGTCAGCATAATGTTTATAATTAGCCATTTTTAAATTACATATCTTCACAGGAAAACGGGGATACAGGACATAGTTAAATTTCTTCTCACTGTAGTATAAATTTCTTCTCACTGTAGTATAAATTTCTTCTCACTGTAGTATAAATTTCTTCTCACTGTTGTAAACTGTCTAAACTGTTGTAAACTGTGTAAACTGTTGGCTGGATGAAAATTTCCGTTCTTGCTACTTCTGGCTTTCTTTGCCCCTTGGGCTTTGTTCTGCCGCAGTGAAAGCTCCAGGGTCTTGGAACGGTCCATAGGTTCCTCTCCTAGCAAACACAAATGCTTTTGCTTACCTCAATTTTTAATTTATTCCCCAGCCCTCAAGCCTGAATTCCAGCAACGTCTGAAGAACCATAAAGCCGAAGAAGGCGGGACAGCCAAGTTGCGTTGTGAGGTAACGTTATCAAAGGCCACGGTGGAATGGAAGAAAGATGGTGCGGTTCTTCAATCTGGCTCTAAATATGAAATCAAGGAAGAAGGTACTGTCCGTGAGATACTCATTCACAATCTGGAGCCTAAAGACAGTGGAGAATATTCGTGCGTTGTTGGGGATCAGACGACGTCTGCCACTCTGACGGTGAAAGGTAAGAGACAATGTCATTTAAGTATTTTGTCTGTCTGTCTGTCTGTCTGTCTGTCTGTCTGTCTGTCTGTCTGTCTGTCTGTCTGTCTGTCTGTCTGTCTGTCAGTTGAATTCCTTAATCACCCCTTCCAGAACTGCCTCGGGACGATTTAGAAATCGAACAATGATACAATAATGGCCACTGGCCACTAACCTGGATAGCTTTAAAGGGGGCTTGGATCGATTTATGGAGGAGAAATAGATCTCTGTCTTCCAATCTTGATCCTCCTTGATCTGAGATTGCAAATGTCTTAGCAGACCAGGTGCTCGGGAGCAGCAGCAGCAGCAGCAGAAGGCCATTGCATGTGAGCTCCCAAAGGCACCTGGTGGGCCACTGCGAGTAGCAGAGTGCTGGACTAGATGGACTCTGGTCTGTTCCAGCAGCCTCTTTTTAATGTTCTTACTAAAACTGTCTCAGCATGCATAGATCCATAAAATTAAAAGCCGAGCAGTGGCCTAAAATTTGTAACATAATTAATTCCATTATGATTAAAACAATCTAATTGAAAATGGATGGTGTGTTCCTTGCAGGACTGGACATCACCATCATCAGGGGTCTGAAGGATGCTGAGGTATTTGAGGAAGAAGATGTGACCTTTGAGTGCAAAGTTTCTCATGACAACGCCAGAGATGTGGAGTGGAAGTTGCAGGACGCCTCCCTCCAGAGCAACGAGATGAACGAGATCTCTGTTGAGAAAGGCAGGCTCCACACCCTGAGACTGAGGAAGGTCACCCAGCCGGATTCTGGAACAGTCACCTTCCGAGTTGGACCGTACACCTCCACGGCACAGCTCACTGTGAAAGGTAATGAACAACACACTGTCTGGGGGCTGTTTGGCCATTGCTTTCCTCTGCAGAGCCTTCCTTGGTGGTTTCCCATCTGAGACTTATGATAACCTCAGAAGGGGCTTCCAAGGCAAGGGAGAAGCAGAGGTGGTTGGCCATTGCTTTCCTCTGCAGAGCCTTCCTTGGTGGTTTCCTATCTAAGACTTATGATAACCTCAGAAGCAGAGGTGGTTGGCCATTGCTTTCCTCTGCAGAGCCTTCCTTGGTGGTTTCCCATCTGAGACTTATGATAACCTCAGAAGGGGCTTCCAAGGCATGTGAGAAGCAGAGGGGGTTGGCCATTGCTTTCCTCTGCAGAGCCTTCCTTGGTGGTTTCCCATCTGAGACTTATGATAACCTCAGAAGGGGCTTCCAAGGCATGTGAGAAGCAGAGGGGGTTGGCCATTGCTTTCCTCTGCAGAGCCTTCCTTGGTGGTTTCCCATCTAAGACTTATGATAACCTCAGAAGGGGCTTTCAAGGCAAGGGAGAAGCAGGGGTGGTTGGCCGTTGCTTTCCTCTGCAGTCTTCCATGGTAGTTTCCCATCCAAGACTTATGGTGACCCCAGCAAGGAAGGAGCAGGGGTGGTTTCCCATTGCCTTCCTCTGGAGATCCTTCCTTGAGAAGCAGAGGTGATTTGCCATTGCTTTCCTCTGCAATTTTTCTTGGTGGTCTTCCATCCAAGTACCAGTCCTTCTTAGCTTCCAAGATCTGATGAGATCGGGCTGTACCACTTTCCCTCCCTTCAGTGGCTTAGATGAACTCAATCAAGGGAGAAGATAAGTACATGTAATAAGTGGATCACAGGTATCACCAGGTTTGAATTAACCTAACTGATGTGCAGTAGAGTTATTGATGTCATAAAATCTCAGCTGACCCGAGGAGGGAAATATCTGTCACATTTGTGCTTTGGAATGCAGCCTACTCTTTTTTAGGTTTTGAAATTCAGGCCGTTTCCGCACGGCGGCGGAAGGGGTCGGGTCAGCGTAGATGACGCCGACCCGACCCCTCTGGGACCATTCGCATGAACGGTCCCAGAACCTCCCGGGACGACGGCACAGAGCTGCGCCGTTGTCAGGTCAACCTACCTGTCCTGTGCCCCTCTGGCACGTCGCCGAAGCCAGGGGACACGCCCCCCTGCCCTGCGTGACCGCTCCAGAGTTGCAGGGCAGAGGGGGCATGTCCCCAGGCCTCGGTGATGCGCCGGAGGGCCGCAGGGCAGGTAGGTCACCCGGACATGGGGGGAGGGGAAGGTGCCTTGGAGCCGCTGCCGTTCACACAGCAGCGGCTCCAAGCCGCCGTTTTCCATAAACCTCGCTGGGGAAGCGAGGTTGGAAAACGGCAGCTTCGCGCCGCTCGGGTGGAGCGAGGGCAGCGCGGCTGCGAAGCAGCTGCGCCCTCTGTGCAAACGGCTCCCTGGGGACGGCGTTTTTGCCGGCCCCAGGGCGCCACATTCCGCCCGTGCGGAAAGGGCCTCAGATTATTTCCATGGAAATGTGCAACAGAGCCAGAATTTGACATCAAATTTCATGGAACCGGGAAGATGCTCAGGGTCTGGTCCCTCATGTGTAAATGCAACCGGAGTCCCTCTGTTTTATGTGCATGAGTCAGAAGGTTGCAACGGAAATCAGAATCTTTACTCGTTCCTTTCCATTTTTTAATACCCCCATGAACTTTCCCAGCACCACTTCCCTTCTTTAAAGAAAAGTTAGAGAACAAAGAGCTACAAGAGGACAGCACAGCCCTCCTGAAATGCGAAGTCTCTCAGCCCAACATCTCGGCAACATGGAAAAAGGGCACCCAGGAGATTTCTCCAAGCCCCAAATTTGAAATTAAACAAGAAGGAACAACACACACCTTGAAGATTTATGATTTGAAAACAGAAGACTCGGGCAAATACACCTGTGACATTGGTAACGAGAAGACCGTGGCCATGGTCACTGTTGAAGGTAGGGTCATGATCCTATGCGTCTTTTCCTATAACTGGCTTTTGCTCTAAACTTTAAAGGGCCCCGTTGGCTTTTATACCAGTTATTTGTTCCCATGATGGATCTTCAGGGGAGCAGAGCAAGGTGAGAATTGAGATTGCCACTGTAAGGCCAATTGTACACTGGAGCTCCGCCCCACAGCAAGGTTATGGTTCCTGTGGGGCAGATGCCTGTACTGATGCCATCCAAGTTGTGGTGCTGAAAATCCCAGAAGCCTTGCAGTTAGTGAGAGCGGGAAACCGCACTACGTGAGCTCTGGTTTTCATTTTGGGGAGCTTTTCTCAAAGCCAAATCTTTAACAGTGTGTGTTTCTGAGGACTTGTGTGTTTGTTCTTTGAGGGCTTGGGAGGGCTTTTGTTTGTGTAGGGTTTTTTCTTTGTTCTGGCCGTGTGCTTACTTCAGGCTTCTGAGAGGTGGGACTTGCTATTTAAGTGCCAATTAGTTCTATTGCTCACTCTCTGGAAGCAGTGGAGAGGAGTAGTGGGACAAAAAGCACTAGATGAGCTCTGGTTTTCTTTTTTGAGGGCTTTTCTCAAAGCCAAATCTTTAACAGTGTGTGTTTCTGAGGACTTGTGTGCTTGTTCTTTGAGGGCTTGGGAGGGCTTTTGTTTGTGTAGGGTTTTTTCTTTGTTCTGGCCGTGTGCTTGCTTCAGGCTTCTGAAAGGTGGGACTTGCTATTTAAGTGCCAATTAGTTCTATTGCTCACTCTCTGGAAGAAGTGGAGAGGAGTAGTAGGACAGAAAGCACTAGATGAGCTCTGGTTTTCTTTTTTGAGGGCTTTCTTGAAAGCCAAATCTTTAACAGTGTGTGTTTCTGAGGGCTTATGTGCTTGTTCTTTGAGGGCTTGGGAAGGCTTTTGTTTGTGTGGGAACACATGCAGTTCTTTTACTCAATAAGGATGAATCCTTTGAGGGAGAGTAGAAGGTAACTTGGAGTCTTAATAAGGGGCCAGGGCTTCAGCCATTAGGACTCAGTCCTTGGAGCACAGTAAACAGGGGCTTCTCTAAACAGGTAAGGGAAGCACTTTTTTATTGAGAAATTCATACAGGCCCCAAGATCCATTTCTGCACTACTTAACTGCTAAATATGGTGGGCGAGGGAGTTGTTGCAGTTACTTGCAAGAGCTGTGGGATGTTTGTTTTTTTGTTGGGGGATGTGAAGCTACACCTGCAGCAAATGTAAGTTGGTTGTAAGAAGAGAAGAAGAGTTTGGATTTATATCCCCCCTTTCTCTCCTGCAGGAGACTCAAAGGGGCTGACAATCTCCTTGCCCTTCCCCCCTCACAACAAACACCCTGTGAGGTAGGTGGGGCTGAGAGAGCTCTGAGAAGCTGTGACTAGCCCAAGGTCACCCAGCTGGCGTGTGTGGGAGTGTACAGGCTAATCTGAATTCCCCAGATAAGCCTCCACAGCTCAGGCGGCAGAGCGGGGAATCAAACCCGGTTCCTCCAGATTAGATACACGAGCTCTTAACCTCCTACGCCACTGCTGCTCCTAAGAGAAGGTCCAGCAGCTTGAGGTGCACTGTTGCGCCCCCCCCCCCGAGTTTTTCCATTTCTAGTGGCGCCAGCTCATGGTTCTTCTTAAATCTCCCTGTGTGTCTCCCAGCCCTGCCAGCCCTTTTTGAAGCTGAGCTGAAGAACCAAGAAGTTGAAGAAGGCTTGACTGTCACTCTCCATGCTGAGGTGTCCAAACCCAACGTGGCCGTGAAGTGGAGCAAAGGCTCGGCCAAACTGCGAGCCAGCGACAAGTACGAGATGAAGCAAAAGGGCTCGACGGTTGAGCTTCTCATTCATGATGCCCAGCCCGAGGACTCTGGAGACTACACTTGTGACTCTGGTGACCAGCAGACTACAGCAGCATTGCTAGTAAAAGGTGTGAGAAATATATCTTCCACCACCCTGACAGAGTGACTTTGCATGCAGAGGATTATTTGTGTTCCTGGGCAGGCTGAAGAAAGCACATTACTTTGCTAGCTTTCTGTTAACTCAAAATGGTAGGGTCTTTCCCTTTTTTGAAGTCGGCCCACGAGGGTCGCAAGGAAGAGGCGAGACACAGCGATATCATCCGGTGGAGAGAGCCAGTGGCAGGAAGCGTGATCCGTGGACCTGGCAACTCTCCCATGGTCTGGTCCCTCGCACCTTTTATTAGGGTTTCAATGGGGGCGTATTGGGAGGCGGGAGAGCGGGAGAATACTGTACAGTACATGACTCATGGGGTTGCCTACGTGCGGGAGGAAACGTTCGCGTCTGGGTCTAATCCATACCTGGGGGCAGGCGTCCCTTTGTCTGGGACATCTGGTGACCGTGAGTCAGGTAGTTCATGACCTGTGACTCACGGGGGCCTGGGGGACAGGTGAGCGTGTGCGCCCAGAAGGACACAGATGGCACAGGCATTCCTGCGCTCTTTCTGGGGCTCTGCTGGGTTCGCGGGGCTCATCCCTACATTTTTGGATGAGGAACTAGCAGGGGACAGTCTTAAAATTGCGAGAAGGGGTAACCAAGATCTTCGCCACCAAAGTTTATGGGGTTTTTCTCCTTGGAAAACTGCAGGAGACCAGAAATAAAGTTTAACAATTTTATTGGAAGGAAAAATAATAAAAATTACACATGCAAATGGCAAATGTGCACACAGAGAGTTTGGAAGAGACCTAATATTTAAAAAGAGAGGAAAGATAGGTTTGGAATAGAGTAGGTCATTGTGGGTGGGGTGATGATTACCTGGTCTGGAAGAGGAAAAGGTCCAAGGAGGCAGGATCCAGCAATGCTCCTGGGCACAATTGAATTACATCTTGGCCTGTACTGACCACGGTACCCTTAGAGGAGATGGATAAAGCATTTAGAACTGGCCCTCCTGTCCTACCGCAGGTCTGTCTGGTAGCACTTGAGTGGTGTCCTGGCTAGAGTGCTAGGAAGTTCCTGGATCAAAACCCTCCTCCTCTTCTTCTTCCATTATGACAGGGGAGTCAAACTCACGGGCGGCGCAAGGCCTGTCCTGCTGGGCCTCCCTCTACCTGGCAGAAAGCCGTGGCGGTGGCTCGGCCGGTGGGCTGCGCGAGGCCTGCCCCACCAGGCCCCTTCCCCCAGAAAAAGCTGCGGCAGCAGCTGGGCCAGCGGGCGGTGCGAGGCCTGCCCCACTGGGGCCCCCTCCACCCGGCAGAAGGCCGTGTTGGCGGCTGGGCTGGCGGGCAGCTGCAGCTCTCTCGACACCGGAGCGGTCCTGGGCGAGCTGGGTGAGGAGGGATGCCTCCTATCTTGCCGTCCGGGTTGGCTCATCGCCCCTCCCCCCACTTACCTCCACGTGCGGGGAAAATCAAACTCGCTGCTCCAGCAAATGGGAGGTGTGAAGGCCTAAATAGGCCGCCCAGCCCCACCTCCCCCCAGTGATGTCAGGGCGCCCCGCGTCATTGCTTGGCGCCCTGAAGCCTGCCCGGCCCACGCTTCATGCGCTGCCAAGCCTCGTGAGCCCCGAGGAGCTCGCAAGGCTGGGGAAGGAGGGAGCATCCCGGAGGCTGTCCCTTCCCCAGCAGCAATGGCCGCCGCGGTCATTCGTGGCTGCTCTTTGTTACAAGATATGACATAAATTTATCTTGGCCTCAGCCGGGGGGAAGCCTTTCTCAGCTGGCCCCAGAATGTCATTGGGGGAGGGAGCCTGAACTGTCAAGCCCATAGCAGGGTGGAGTGGCCGTCTTGTGGGGGCTAATAAGGGCCGTGAGCCAGTTGAAGGCAACTCCCCTGCTTGCTCCTGGTCTGGCTCCCGATTGAGAGGGAGGGTTGCCTCATCTGGCTCGTGGGCCTGATAAGCCCCCTCAAGGGGCTGGATCTGACCCCCGGGCCGCATGTTTGACACCCCTGCACTGTGGGGTTTGTCTTCTGTTTCTTTTGTGTTTAGCTTTGCCTGTGCTTTTCATTAAACCGCTTGAGAATCAGGAGGCTGAAGAGGGCGGCACAGTCACCCTGAGCTGCGAGATCTCGAAACACGGCGCACCCGTGCAGTGGAAGAAAGCAGGTTCCCTTCTGGGCCCTGGTGACAAGTACAAAATGAAGCAGGTTGGAGCTGTGGCGGAACTGACAATCTGCAAACTGAGCGCCTCCGATGGCGGGGAGTACACATGTGACACCGGAGACCAGAATACCACTGCAGCTCTTCTGGTGAAAGGTAGCATTGCCGGCGGGGAATAGCTGGGGGGGAGGGAGGAGTTTGGGGAAGGGGGATCTCAGCAGGATATACTACCATAGAGTCAGCCTTCCAAAGCAGCCATTTTCTCCAAGGGAACTGAGACAGCCAGTTTGGTGTAGTGGTTAAGAGCTGCGGACTCTAATATGGAGAACTAGGTTTGATTCCCCGCTCCTCCACATGAGCGGCAGATTCTGATCAGGTGTTATTCTATCATTTAGTGCCATCCCTGACAACTTACCTGTAACTTGATTGAGGGACTGGAGTACCTTCCTTATGAGGAGAGGCTGCAGCGTTTGGGACTCTTTAGTTTGGAGAGGAGACGTCTGAGGGGGGATAGGATTGAAGTCTATAAAATTATGCATGGGGTAGAAAATGTCAACAGAGAGAAATTTTTCTCTCTTTCTCACAATACTAGAACCAGGGGGCATCCACTGAAAATTCTGGGGGGAAGAATTAGGACTAATAAAAGGAAACACTTCTTCACTCAACGTGTGATTGGTGTTTGGAATATGCTGCCACAGGAGGTAGTGATGGCCACTCACCTGGATAGCTTTAAAAAGGGCTTGGACAGATTTATGGAGGAGAAGTCGATTTATGGCTACCAATCTTGATCCTCTTTGATCTGAGATTACAAATGCCTTAACAGACCAGGTGATCGGGAGCAACAGCCGCAGAAGGCCATTGCTTTCACCTCCTGCATGTGAGCTCCCAAAGGCACCTGGTGGGCCACTGCGAGTAGCAGAGAGCTGGACTAGATGGACTCTGGTCTGATCCAGCAGGCTAGTTCTTATGTTCTTATGTTCTTAACTGTAGTTCATCGAGTGGGTTTCTATACAGACACAGGGGCAGGCAATAGCAAACCACGTCGCTTGCCTTGAAAACCTTGTGGAGTTACCATGAATTGCCTACACCTTGATGACACTTTCAGCCACCACCCTGGGGTATATTTGGAATGGAAAAAAATCCGAGCATCCTCTTGCTTCTCTGTTTAGAACCACCAGCCACGATTGTGGATGCCTTGAAAGACATCACATTGTTTGAAAGCGAAGATGCCGTTTTTCAGTGCAAGGTCTCTCGGGAGAAAGCCAAGGACGTGCAGTGGAGCCTGGGAGGGGTACCTCTCCAGTCCAACGAGATGAATGAAATTGGGGTTCAGG